>NC_073238.2:32373125-32677031 GCF_029281585.2 Gorilla gorilla gorilla | reverse complement strand
TGTGGCATCACGGCTCGCCTCGCTGTGGTGGGTGCTGGCGACAGAGACGGCAGCTCGGCTGGAATGGTAGGAGGGGTTATATAGTTTTTGGGTAGATGGAGGGATAAAGAGGGTGGCTAGCAGCAAAGGGAAAAGAGGATGGCAAACGGGGGAAGGCATTGCAAAAAGACGGTGGGGAAAAGATGGTTGAAAAAAAGTTTTTGGGTATCTAGGGGGTAAAAAAGGGTGGCATGTAGGAGGAAAGAGAGGGTGGTGGGGGGGGAAACGGGGACAAGTAGGAAGGAGAGAAGGTTTACAAAAAGACGGTGGGGAGAAACACGGTGAGGAGAACAGAAAGACTGGGGAAAGAAAAGATGTGTAAAAAAGATTTTGGGTAGATGGAGGTGGAAAAGGGTGGCACGTGGGAGGAAGAAAGGGTGCAGAGAGGGAGGGGGAAGAGAGAGAAGGTGGTGAGCAGGAGGGAGAGAAGATTTTGTGAAAAGTCGGTGGGGACAAGATGGTGGGGAAATTTTTTTTTCAGTAGTTGGAGAAAAAAAGGGTGGTGATCAGGAGAAGAAAAAAGGGTGGCGAGTAGGAGGAAGGAGAAGGTTTTGCAAAAAGACGGTGGGAAGAAAAGACTAGGGAGAAAAAACTGGGAGAAGTTTTTGGGTAGATGGAGGAGAGAAAGGGTGGCAAGCGGGAGAGTGGAAGGACGATTGGGAAAAAGACGATGGAAAAATAGTTTTGGGGTAGATGGAGGGCGACAGGAAGGTGGCATGTAAGAGGAGGGGCAGGAATGAGGAAAAGAGGGTGGTGAGCAGGAGGCTTTGCGAAGAGATGGTGAGGGGGGGAAGACAGGAAGAAAGTTCTTGGGTAGATGGAGGGGGAAAAGAGGGTGGTGAGCAGGAGAGGGGAAAAGAGGGTGGCAAGTGGGAGAAGGGAAAAGAGGCTGGCGAGTGGGAGGGAGACAAGGTTTTGTGAAAAGATGGTGGGTAGAAAAGACAGATGGTGGGGAAAGAAAAGACAGACGGTGGGTGAAATGTGGGTAGATGCAGCGGGAAAAGAGGGTGGCAAATGGAAGGAGAAAAGAGGGTGGCGAGAGGGAGGAGGGAAAGAGTTGGGGAAAAGACGATGGGGAAAATAGTTTTGGGGTGGATGGAGGGCAAAAGGAGGATGGTAAGGATAGAGGAAAGAAGAGGGCGAGTGGGAACGGGGATGGCTTAGTGAAAAGACGGTAGGGAAATTTGGGGGGGTAGATGGAGGAAGAAAGAGGGTGGTGAGCAGGAGTGGGGAGAAGGCTTTGTGAAAAGACAGTGGGGAGACGTTTTTGCGTAGATGGAGAAGGGAAAGAGGGTGGCAAGGAGGAGGGGGGAAAGACGATGGGAAAAACAGTTTTTGGGTGGATGGAGGTTGGAAAAGCGGGTGGCGAGCAGCAGGAATGGCGAGAAGGCTTTGGGAAAATATGAGGGAAAAGTTGGGTAGATGGAGGAACAAAAGGGGAATGAGAGCAGAAGGGAGAAAAAGAGGGTGTCCAGTGAGGGGGGAAAAGTTTTTGGGTAGATGGAAGGCGAAAAGGGTGGTGAGCAGGAGAGCAGAGAAGGCTTTGCGAAATGACGGGGAAAAATAGTGGGAAAATGTTTTGGGGTACATGGAGGAAGAAAAAGGGTGGCGAGAGGGAGAGGGCCAAAGGTGGTTGAGAAAAGAAGGTGGGGGACAAAATTTTGGGGTAGATCTTTTTCTGAGTTTTAAATCAGATTATTTGTATTTTTGCTTTGAGTAGTTTGAGTTCTTTATATATTTAGTGTTGTATTAACCCTTTGCCTGATGCATAGTTTGCAAATACTTTCTTCCATTCTCTGGATTGTTTCTTCATTCTATTGATTGCTTTCTCTACTTTGCAGAAGCGTTTAAGTTTAATGCAATTGCATTTTGTCTATTTTTGCTTTTTGTTGCTTGTGTTTTTGATGTGTATTTGAAAATCCCTTGTCCTAACCAATTTCACGAGGCATTTTGCTGTGTTTTCTTCTCTAGTAGTTTCATAGTTTCATGTCCTACATTTAAGTCTTTATTTTCAGTAGATGGTAAGATAACAGCCTAGATGTATTGTGGGTGTTGGGTTTTCCTAGCACAGTTTATTGAAGAGATTGTCCTTCCCGAATGTGTGTTTTTGGTGCCTTTGTTAAAAGAGTTGACTCTAAAAGCTTGAATTTATTTTTGAGTTTTCTATTCTGTTTCATTTGTCTATGTCTGTCAGTCATTGGTCTGTGTATCTCTGTCTCTCTCTCTCTGTCTGTCCCCTACCTATTTTTTTCCTTTGGCCACTACCGTGCTGTTTTGGTTACTAGATTTGTGGTATATTTTGAAATCAGGTAGTGTGATGCCTCCAGCTTTTTTCTTTTTATTCAAGATTCTTTTGTCTATCTGAGGTATTTTGCATTTCCATGTGAATTTTAGGATTTTTTTTTTTTTTTTTTTTTTTTTTTTTGAGTCGGAGTCTCGTTCTGTCTCCCAGGCTGGAGTGCACTGGCGCGATCTCGGCTCACTGAAAGCACTGCTTCCTGAGTTCAGGCGATTCTCCTGCCTCAGCCTCCTGAGTAAGCTGGGATTACAGGCGTGCGCCACCATGCCCAGCTAATTTTTGTATATGTGGTAGAGACGGGGTTGCACCATGTTGTTCAGGCTGGTCTCAAATTCCTGACCTCGTGATCCAGGCGCTTTGGCCTCCCAAAGTGCTGGGATTACAAGCATGAGCCACCATGCTCGGCCGTTTTTTTTTTTTTTTTTTTCCTGTATCTATGAAGAATCTCTTTCCTAATTTAACATGGATTCTATTGATTCTTTAGATCACATAGGGTGATACAGATATTTTAACGATATTCTAGTGCTTGGACATGGGATATCTTTACATTTACTTGTGTCTGCTTTAATATCTTGCATCTGTGTTTTATAGTTTTAATTGTGGGATCTTTCGCCTTTTTGTTAAGCTTATCTCTAGGTATCTTTTTTGGGGGGGCATTGGGTAACTACTGCAATGAAATAGCTTTCTTGATTTCTTTCTTAGGTGTTTCACTATTGGTACATGGCTGTGCTACTCATTTTTATATATTGTTATTGTATCTTGCAACTTTATGAAATGTGTTTATTATTTCTAGTAGGTTTTTTGTGGAATCTTTAGGGTTCTGCATATGTATATGATTATGTCACCTGCAAACAGAGACAATTTGACTTCCTTTTATTTCCAATTTGGATGCTTTTTATTGCATTCTCCTATCTAATTCCTCTAGCTAGGACTTCTAGTACTGTGATGAATAAAAGTGGTAAAAGTAGCCACACTTGTTCCAGATCTTAGAACAAGAGCTTTTAACTTTTCCCCATTGATTATGATGTTAGCTGTGGATTTGTCATATATGAACTTTATTGTGCTGAGATTAGTTCTACTGTTGAGGCCCTCTCATGCATTTTTCAGTTCATCAGTTGCATTTTTCAGCTTTGAGGTTTCTGTCACCTTTTTAAATTACTTCTCTTTGTTAAATTTCTTTGATAAGTTTCTGAATTACTTCTCTATATTTGCATTTCATTGAGTATCCTCCAAACAGCCATTTTTACTTCCCTGTCTGGAGAGTCTCACATCTTTCTGTGTGTGTGTGTGTGTGTGTGTGTGTGTGTGAGATGGAGTCTTATTCCATCACCCAGCCTGGAGTACAGTGGCACAATCTTGGCTCACTGCAACCTCTGCCTCCCACGTTCAAGAAATTATCCTGTCTCAGCCTCTCAAATAGCTGGGACTACAGGCACCTGCCACCACACCCAGCTAATTTTTGTATTTTTAGTAAAGACGGGGTTTCACCTTGTTGGTCAGGCTGGTTTCGAACTCCTGACCTCAGGTAATCCACCCACCTCAGCCTCCCAAAGTTCTGGGATTACAGGTGTGAGCCACCACACCCAGCCGAGTCTCACATCTTTAGCTCTGGTCACTGGTGGCTTATTTATTGTTGGGTGAGGTTATATTTCCTTGAATGTTCTTAATGCTTTTGAGCATATGTTCATGCCTGGGAGTTGAATAAGTGTGTATTTATAGCAGTTTTTGCAGTCTGTTCTTGTATGTGCTTGTTGTCCTTCTTCAGTCTTCCAGAAATTCCAAGAAATTCAAGACTGTTGAGTTCCCCAAGTCTATGGTCACTGCAGCTGTTAAAGCACCAGAGGGCACCTTAAGCTCAGGTTCACCGTGACTTTTGCAGACTGAGGTCCCTGGTGGCCGTGACACACTTGGAGAAGATAAGGGAGGGGTTCCCTGGGTTCCCAGCAAAGTTCTTCATTCACGTCCATCTTCTTCCCCTTGCAAGGAATCTGGGCACCAAGCTTTGTGGATCTCGGAGAAGTGTGATTTGGGCACTCTCATGGCCACTGCATCTGGCGCAACACACCTGAAGCCCACAGCCTCCCAGACCAGAGCAGCACTGGGGTTTATCTGAGTCCTGTGGCCACTATATTGCCTGACTGCTGCTGACTTATTTAGGTTTCTAAGCCGGGTTAGTCTGCTGGTGATGAAGCTGGCCAGGGTTTGGGTCCATCCCATCAGGGTGGCAGAATCCCTTCTCCCTGCAGGGGGGTCTGTAGGTGTCTGGGAGCTCCTGCCTGGGATCAGGGCCACAGTGTTCTGCCTGACGCTGTGTCCACAGTGGTAGGGCTGACACCGGGTTCTCCTCTTTCTTGCATAGAGAAGGAATTCTCTCTGCACTGTACTGCCTGGAGTTGGGATTGGGGTAACACAGGCAGCCCTGTGGCCACTGCAGCCGATGTCACATAGGAAGCCCACAGCCTCCAAGACCAGCAGATCGTTGGTTGTTGGAGCTCACCCAAGGACCAAAGTGACTCTGGCCTGCCTGCCACTGGAATTTATTTGGGGCCTGAGGCCACTTGAATCAGCTGGTGGTGAAGCAAGTGAGGACTCAGGTTTGTCCCACAAGGGTAGTGGATTCCCTTTTAGACCAGGTCATGTCTAAATGCTCTATCTATGGGCACTGGCCTGGAACCAAAGGCCATGGGGTTCTGCCCAGTGCTGTCCTTTACTGTAGCAGAGCTGGCACTGGGCTCCAAGGGAAAGTCCCACGGACCCTTCCTTGTCCCTCCTGCAAGAGGTGGACACATTCTCTGCACTGCACTGCCTGGGGTTGAGGGAGGGGCAGTGCAGTCACTGCAAGACGGTCTTTTCACCCTCTTTAATGTGTGTTCTCTTGTTTTTAAGCTAAAACCAGGTTCTGTGATCTGTCACCTGCTTTCTTTAGCTCTTGTGAAGGTATTATCTTGCTTGGATTGTTGGACGGTGGTTCAATGTAATATTCTTACGGAGACGCAGTCACTGAGATTCTATCCTCCATCTCGCTCCACCTCTTCTCATTTATTTAGTTCTTCTTCAGTTTATTTCAACAATATTTTGGAGGTTTCGGAGTATTTGTTTTGAACTGCTCTTGTTAATTTCTAAATTTATTACTTGTTTTGCTGCTATTATAAATGGGATTGTTTCTTTAATATCATTTTAAGGCAGTTCATTGACAATATATGGAAATAAAATTAATTTTTAACATTGCATTTATATCTGGAAACCATGCCAAATTTATTATTTTGAATACTGTTTTACTGAATTTCTTAGAATTACATATATATGAGATCATGCCATCTGTAAATATAAATAATTTTATTTTTTTTTTCAATCAGGATGTTTGTTTTCAATTTTCTATTCTTTAGTAAATACACCTCGCTAGAATCCACAGTATAATGTTGAGTAGAATTTGCAAGAGTGGACATTCTTGTAACTAACCCTGCCAGGAAAGGATTCACCCTTTCATTGCAGAGTGTAATGATAGCTGTGGGTTTCATAGATAACTACCACTAGTTTCAGGAAGTTATCTTACTGTCCATAACTGGAGTGTTTTCATGATGAAAATGTGTAATATTTTCTCAAATGCTTTCTGTCTGTTGAGATGCTCATATATTTTGGTCTTTTATTCTATTAATATTGTGTTTGCATTCATTGATTTTTCAAATATTAAATCAATGGTGCATTCCTGGGGTCAATCACATTTGCACACAGTGCATAATCTATTTTATATGTTGGTGGATTCAGCTTGGCAGTATTTTGTTGAAGATTTTTGATTTTATAAAACAAAGATACTGGTCTATATTGTTTTGTGATTCAGTTTTGGTGTCAGAGTAATCCTGTTTGTAAAATGAATTGGGAAGTATTCTCTCCCCTTTTATTTTCTGCAAGGGTTGGTGAACAATTGATATTAATTTCTCAGAGTGTTTGATTCACCTGGGAAGCTAGCTGAGATGAGATTTTTATTGTTAGGTTTTAAAATTAGAATCCAATGTTTTAACCTTCCATAGATCTACTTATATTTTTAATTTCTCCTTTAAACTATTTTAGTTTCTGTCATTCTAGGACTTCATTCTATCTAGGCTATCTTACTTTATCGGCATAAGATTTTTCATTGCATTCTCTTTTAATCATATTTGTTTTGTAATACTGCCAGTGATGTGTTCTCTTTTATTGCCGATTTTAGTAATTTGAGTCTCTTCTCTTTTTTTCTTGCTTAGCCTTAGTAAACATTTGCCAATTCTTTTATCTTTCCAAACATTTAATTTTGGTTTATTGATTTTCTCTGTTTCGTATTCCCTATCTTTCTGTTATCCTATTTTCCCCCATCTTTATTTTATTTATTTATTTATTTATTTATTGAGATGGAGTCTGGCTCTGTCACCAGGCTGGAGTGCAGTGGCGTGATCTTGGCTCACTGCGACTTCCCACTCCCTGGTTCAAGTGATTCTCCTGCCTCAGTCTCCCTAGTAGCTGGGATTACAGGCACACGCCACCAGGCCCAGATAATTTTTGTATTTTCAGAAGAGACAGGCTTTCACCGTTTTGGCGAGGATGGTCTCAAACTCCCAATCTCAAGCAGTCCGCCCGCCTCGACCTCCCAAAGTGGTGGGATTACAGGCATGAGCCACCTTGCCTGGCCGGCTTAACTCTAAGGAAATGTTTATCTTTAGGAACATTGTATTTGGTTAATTAAAATTTTAGATTCTGGAGCATCAACTTCTCTTACATGAAAATAAAAGCATGAATTGGGATATAATGGGTTCCCCAGTTTTTTGTGGGGGGAACAAAACAACTATCCATGTACATACAGTTTTTGGTTCCCCAGATCATTGAGCCAACTTGGCCAAAATAAGTAACCCCTCATTCCTTATCTTAAGAAGGTGGTCTTGCCTTGCTTGGAGACGTTAAAATGAATTCACTGGATGTAATTAACTTTTAAGAATATCAGTTTACTTCATGTCCCATTTTCAACTAGTTACTGTACCTGGAATAATAGAATCAAATTGTGTCATGCACAGGTAAATAAGTAAATTCTGTCATTTAATATCTAAATTATGTATATATATTTACATACCTATATTTTACTTGTAATTCGATGAAGATAAGCCTTTGTATGTATGTTCTGTGTAAAATATGCTGTTTGTATTCTCATGATTACAAAGAATAGATTGAGTAATGGAATGTATTTGAATTTTACATGTATCTTTCATTTAGTAGCAGAAATAAAATCTTAGCACTTGATTTAGTAAATTCCTCCATTTAAAATAAGATGTTACTTTAGCAGAAACAAAATTTATCTTAATGGGATAATAATTCACTTGTTTACCTCTGATGAGCATCAGCTAGTATTTAATCCATTGTGAAATTACACAGCATCAAAATAAAATATAATACAGTTAAAATACAAAAATTATCTTATTGATTAATTTAGACATGAGAAGTTAGATTATAAAATCAAGGTATTTTTGGTGTTTGTTTTGTTTTTAGGATATTAGCATATACTACCAAACGTGAACCATAGTAAAAGCTCTTCAGTAACACTTACTATTCCGTTTTCAAATAACCCGAGTTTATGTGTCAGGTCGAAAAGCTTTTAGATGAGTGGTTTATGTTTCTGTATGTATCCAAATATTTGTATATCATGTAGACAGCCCAAGAAAATATGCATGTATGTCAGCTATTGCATAGAATACATATGCAATATGTATTCTTAAAAGAAAGAAGAGAGTGAGATACATTCACTTAATGTTCCAAATAGGTCTCTAGTATCTCAAATGTACTATTCACCCATTACTTTCAAACATTATATCAGGGCCAGGCACCGTGGCTCATGCCTGCAATCTGAGCACTTTGGGAAATTGACGTGGGTGGATCACTTGAGGCCAGGAGTTCCAGGCCATCCTGGCCAACATGGCAAACACCTGTCTTGACTAAAAAAAAAAAAAAAGAAAAAAAAACTAGGCATGGTGGCATGCCCCTGTAATACCAGTTACTTGGGATGTTGAGGCACCAGAATCATTTGAACCTGGGAGACAGGGTTTGCAGTGAGCTGAGATCATGCTACTGACTCCAGCCTGGGCAACAGAGCAAGACTGTCTCAAAAAAACAAAACCAAAAACATTATATCATGGTATGTGATTAATCTGAATTCAAAACATTTTAACATGAACTAAATGAAAATTATACAAAATTTTGCTTGTTTTATTGCATTCTCCTATCTAATTCCTCTAGCATCTATTCAATTCTATTTGTTTTGAATTTACCAACAATTCAAATCTTGCTGAGAATATTTGCACTGTAAATATTTTTGTGATTATTGGTTATATTCAAATTCACTCTCATTTTCAAAGCAACGTGTATAAAATTATTAAAATTGTACATAGCTTAAAATAATATGTTGAATATAATTGTCATGGGATACATTTATATATAATAATTAAAAGCACATTACAATGCTTGTACCTGATCTTAATATTACTTAACCTTAGAAATATAGAATAAATGATAGGAATAACATGGCAGACAAAAGACTGTGTGAAAAGCCACATATTGTATATCTCTATTGTGTTTATTAAACTTTTTTTCTCACTGCACTTACAAGTAAATTTGTCATGGACCATGGTAATTTTTATTGTAATCTTACTGTAGGTACATTCTGTTAGCAGGTTAAATGAAATACATGATCAAAGTCAAAAATACATGCAAGGAAAATATAGAAAATTTAAGTTATAAAAAGCTACTGTTGGTCACCAGTGGCCGGCAGGCTGGCAGCCCTAACACAGGCAGGGCTGCAAGTGCAGTCACCCAGGTCTGCAGGAGCAGCAGGCCGAGGCCAGCGGAGATGACCCCGATGAGCCCACTTCAGTTCGGGGCTGAGTGTGGGCGCATGGTTCCCGGCAGCGTGTGACCCAGTCCTGGCCCTCCGCCGCCCTCTGTATGTGTAAGTGTCCGTGGGCCCTAAGGCCGCAAAGAGGCCTTCTGCCTGGGGCAGTATCAAGGCTGCAGAGTTTTCCTCCAAAGCCACACCTCGACTGGAAGGGGCGAGTTCGAGGACTTTGTGGGTGGTAGCCATGGGCAAATGCAGAGCTGCTGCTGTCGCTTTGCAGTGCCTGTAGGACTTAGAGGGCCTGGAGGCTCGGTTCCCTGAACAGCACCCAGATCACCCTGTATCAGGGACACAGTTCATTCCCAACTTCCCTAACTCTGGAGTAAAATCTTGAGGCTGTCATCTGGGGAAGCCACATTGTCCGTTCAGCCATGAAGACAGAAACAGTGCCATCGTTCCAGGAGACTTCAGCTGGATCCAGCTGTCACCTTAATAACCTGTTGAGTAGGCGAAAGGTGATGGCTGTGGGGGTCTTGCTTGCTGGCT
Organism: Gorilla gorilla gorilla; assembly: GCF_029281585.2. NCBI lineage: Eukaryota > Metazoa > Chordata > Mammalia > Primates > Hominidae > Gorilla > Gorilla gorilla. The sequence goes on along the minus strand of NC_073238.2, from coordinate 32,667,300 downwards.
CCTGGTCATACACCCTCTGGTCAGCGTGTGGCTGCTGTGCCTTCTGTCTGCATTGCTAGTGGTGCTGGGAGGATGGCTGGGCTCCAGTGTCTCTGGAGTGGCTTCAAGTCCACTGCTCCTGGAAGGCTTCATCCCATTGGCCACCTGTCCTCTATGCCCTGAGGCAGAAAGACAGCTGGAACAGGAGATCAGCCGCACCATCCAGATGTGATTATTTGAGATTTTGTATTATCCTTGTACCGTTCTGTGAGCCAGGAGCCAGCCTTTGCGGAGGAAATGGAGGTAGCCATGAAAGAGTTGGTCCAGGAGCTTCAGAGGACAATGAGCATGATGGACCATCATGCTCTTGCCCAGAGTGTTCTGACTCTCTGTTGTTTTTCACCTGCAGAGCTACATTCAGGCAAAGGAGGCCACTACAGGGAAGAATGGTCCAGTTGAGCCTTCCCACCTCTGGGAGGCTTACTGCCAGGCTACTGCCCCACATCCTGCTGTGCACAGCCCCAATGCTGAAGTCACCTACACATGTGGTATTGTGAATTTGTTGCTTCAAGGGCTGGTGCCCAAGTCCCACTTGGAGACTCATACTGGATGCCATGTAGTGGTTGAACTCATCATATGCAGTGTAGTCTTACCACTGATCAGCCGGCTGTCAGATCCTGACTGGATCCACCTTGTCCTCATGGGTATCTTTTCCAAGGCCAGAGATCCAGCACCCTGCTCAGCCAGTACCCTTGAACAGCCCTCAGTGCCCACATCTCTGCCACTGATTGCTGAGTACAGCAGCTTCCAGAAGGGAGAGCTCCTTCTCCAGTAGCAGCCCCAGGGTTCCTAAGTAAACAGTGAGCCATAGATTCCTGCAGGCCCCTCCTCAGAGGTTGAAGGTGGCCATGAAGCTGTAGAGGGAGATTTGGGTGGAATGTCTGAAAAAAGAAAAGTAGGAAACAACTCATCTCATTTCCTGCAGCCAAATATTCGAGGCCCCCTGTTCTTATGTGGAGACTCAGAGCTGGAGTCTCTGCTGTCTGAAGTAGGCTAAGAAACCATCATGCTCGACTCCAGGCCACTTTCTGTCTGACAGGATTCAGGATGCCCTGTGTGCCCTAGAAGGTTCCCAGGCTCTGGAACCCAAAGGTGGTGAGGGATCTGAAGGAGCAGAGGCTGAGGAGGGTCCAGGGAGAGAAACAGTCACAATGGCTCTGCCTTCATGACCTGCCTTCATGACCTGATCACCTCCCAAAAGTGACACCATCTCAACACCATCACAGTAAGAGTTAGGTCTCAACAAGTGAATTTCGGGGGGAACACAAACATTCAGACCATAGCAATAGGCTCTGGGGGCTTCTGAGCACCCCACCACTCATGATAACACCATGGAGACAGGAATTTGTGTTTTCACTCCCCCAGTGGGTCATCAGGCAGTAGGTAATGAGGGCCACCAGCCAGGAAGGGTGTCACGATTGTTCAACAATCGGCCAACTTTACAATCCAGCCTCCGAAGCTTCCAAGTTGAACATTTAGAATCAGTTAAATATTAGTACCTAGCTGTGGGTAGTGAAGTTTATAGGGTGGGAATTGCTTAGAAGTTTTGATTCCAATAATTGGACAGAATTATAAACCAAGCCCCCATTTCTTACACTATTTTAGCACCATCAGGCTTGGCCAAGAAACCCGCTGGAGCTACAATTTGCACTGCCTACCAAACAGGCTCAGAATGATCTCAAAATCAAGTCCTGAGACCCGATTAGCTCAGCTGGATGTGATCTGGAATGAAGAGGCATCAGACACTGGGGAGGACTTCTTGGACAGGCACTGGGCTAGACCTCCCAGACCTCATGGAAGGAGAGGAGAAGGGGCGGCTTCTGGGGAGCTTTTCCCAGCCTCTCTGGGCGGGTGAGGGGTCCTGGCGTCCTGAACTGGAGATGCTGCTTAGAGGGCACTGCTTCAGCCACCCTAGGCTGTCAGTACCCAGAGACCGGGACCCTGGCTCTGCATGGGACCTTATGCCATGCCTTCTACATAGCATATGCTCAAAAATATGTTTAAGGAGTAAACCATTTATACATATAAATATATAATTATATATAATTACATACATTATATATATATATGTAATTAGATTGGTGCAAAAGTAATTGTGGTTTTTGTTACTACTTTCAATGGCATCATTGCCTCTGCTAAACTGGTGGCTTTTCGAGAATGCTTTCATATCCCAGCACTATTGAAGTTTGGGCTGGGCACAGAGCAGAGCTTAGAAGATGCCTGTATATTTGTCTTTTCTGAAACACACCTCCAACATACATCTTAACATGTTGACCTTTCTGAGTGTTTTTGGACTACTCACTTTGCCCACACCTCTAAAACAAAATAAAGCAATGAAAAACTAAGCAAAACTAAATTAAACTGATCTGAATGGAACTAAACCAAACCAAATTAAACTAAACAGCTGGGGGTAGATAGCCTTAGTGGAAAGAATGTTTTGGTGGGTCTTGGCATGCACTTGGCATGTGCTGAGGGCAGCGTGGCCAAGAGAGCTTGGGTTTAGCTAAGTCTAGCATTGTGTCAAATGGGTGAAATAAACACAAGCCTAGAATTATGTCAAATGGGTGAAATCAACACAAGCCTAGAATTATGTCAAATGGGTGAAATCAACTAAATTTATTTATCTAATAAACAAATAACCACACCATGACATTTTTCAGAGTTCGGGAAAATCTATTTATTTAACATTTTTCCAAGTCAGAACTGATGATGATCCCCCAAAAAGGCAGGACCAGGGTTCCCCTTGCATTCCTTTGAACAAAACATTGGCCAAACAAAATAAGAATAGACACAACACTGTCGAGGTGGGCTTAACCTATTTAAAAGAACAAATTGCTTTTGCTTTCAAACAAATGAATGCTGCTAATGTGAGATGTTTTACTCATTAAACCTGGACCAGGGAGTGCCTGCTTAGTAAGACAGAGTGAGCAGCCAGGGCAGGAGGTAACCTGAGTTTGTGGAAGGAATTAGGTACACTTGCACGTGGCTAGCATTCAGGTGTTCTCTCCTCTCTGAAGACTGAGCTGTGAGAATGTCCTTTTGTGGGAGAAGCTGGAGGTTTATCCAATTCAACTTTTGCCTGAGATAGGGCCATGATATGCGGTCGTGGGGACCCCCTTTCAATACCTTGCAATGGTGTGGGGTGCAGCCCCCCTGTGGATGCCTGGTCCATCCTCTAGAGGTCTTCTCTGGCACAAGACTGCCCCTCAGAGATCTGCAGGCAGCTCTTAGGGGCTATCTGAGCCTTTGATTATTTGCCAAAGCAGAAATGTCTGCAGGAAACAACATCTAAAGAAGAGATGGCTGTGTCATTCTCATGCCTCTTCTCCCATCTCCTTGGACTTTCTGAAGGGAAGATGGAATAAGATGGGCATGACCCCTTTCCCCTGAATTTGTGTTTGCAAGAGACGCCTTGATAGCTGTTTGGGGTGGGAATTGGGGTTGAGGCGTGGTTAGTGACAGAGGAGGGTTAGTAAACTGTCTACCATTGGGTGGGTCTTGTCTGGGCAAGTGCAGAAGTAGGAGGTAGCTGGGGAGGGTAGGAGTTCTTTGAACAATGCAGGGAAGAGGAGTTTGAAATCAGGGGTGGAGACATCAGAGAGGGAGGAGACAGGAAACCTGGGGTTCACATGGGAGCAGACACACAGCCCTCTGCAGGAAGGGGTGGCCCAAGATGGACTTTGAGAAGAGAAAACATCCATTGTCAAACTGGGGACAAAGTGATTGGTTCAAAAACACACACACACAAAGCCAGAAACATTTCTTATGAGCTTCATATCTGTTCACAGCTTCTCTCCCTTCCCTGATTCAAGAAGGAAAGGCCCATTGCTGCCGCCGAGCGTGGACACAGGCGGATCTCTGAAGAGCTGGGTCGCGAGCCTCTCCCGCACATGCTGCCTGGCCTCCAGCACCTACTTGGTCCCGCGCACTCCCTCGTGTCACCCCTGGGAGCAGCAGCCGCCGCGGTCGCCGCTACCCAGAAAGAAGTCAGAGACGCCGCGAGGTCGCCACCACCGCCATGCCCGAGAATAAAGGTAAAGGAGGTAAAAATTGACGCAGAGGTAAGAATGAGAATGAATCTGAAAAAAGAGGACTGGTATTCAAAGAGGATGGTCAGGAGTATGCTCAGGTAATCAAAATGTTGGGAAATGGACAGCTAGAAGCAATGTGTTTCGATGGTGTAAAGAGGTTATGTCACATCAGAGGAAAATTGAGAAAAAAGGTTTGGATAAATACCTCGGACATTATATTGGTCGGTCTCCCAGACTACCAGGATAACAAAGCTGATGTAATTTTAAAATACAATGCAGACGAAGCTAGAAGTCTGAAGGCATATGGCGAGCTTCCAGAGCGTGCTAAAATCAATGAAACTGATACATTTGGTCCTGGAGATGATGATGAAATTCAGTTTGATGACGTTGGAGATGATGATGAAGATATTGATGACATCTAAATTGAACTCAACATTTTACATTCCATCTTTTCTGAAGATTGTCCTACAATTTGGATTTTGACCATGACAAAGAAGATTTAAATTTCATTAGCATGAATGCAATTTGTTAAAGCAGACTGATTTGTTTCTAAGGTATTTTCGTTTTTTTAAAAAAACTGATAATAATGCTGAATTATCTTAAGTGAGATGTTAAGCCCACTTTGTTCTTTTAATGTAATGGAGCTTATGGGTAGAAGACCATGTCTACTAATTACAAACAAACAAACAACAAAAAAAGCATTGCTGCTTTTCCTGCCACTTCCAATAAGAAAATGGGTATTTTGAAAAAATCATTTGCCTTGTCCTCACGGAATCTGATTAAGCCCTGGCCTCTTGATTGTATAGAGTCATTGTGTATATTCCAATTACCTAGATATTCCCTTGAGATTTTGATACAATTTGAGGGAGGCAGAAATCTGCATTTGAAGAAAAAAAATAAGTCTGTTTGTCATATTTAAGTAGCCTGTGGCTACTTTTATACTGATTTTGATATCATGTGTTCTTTTCATAGTCGTATTTTGCCACTGTAAACATAAAAAAAAAAAAAAACATTTCCAAAATGCAGTTTTCAGAACTTGGGTTTTAATAGCAGTATTGAATTCGTAAGCTTAGTAGTGGCAGAAATTGAACACTAGGTGGCATTCAGTTATCTTAACAGTGGAAGTACTGATACGACTGTTGATTTTTCTTTTACTATGTGTAAGAAATACCCCAAACATGAAAAGATTGTTTTGATCACATGCATGTATGTAGAATATTTTTGCAGAGCAGAAAGATTGTTAGAAGTGTGATTTTTATTTTCAGAGGTCATATACATGTAAGCTACAATTTTGAGTGCTTTATAAACAATATATATATATAAATTTTAATTTCATAGCAACTTGTAAAAAAAATTGTTGAAAAGCCTTTTTCAGCATATCCCTAAGCTAAGGCAAGAGGAAGGGATAACAACTCAATGAAAAGATGGTCTCCAATTTCTGAATGAAAAAGCTACAGCTGAGAAATAAAATAAAATGTCATGTTGCAAAAAAAAAATGCCCGAGAGCCAGCCGATGCATAATAAAGTCCTGTGTGATGCACCCTAGTAACTGGCTTCCCTTCCTGGAGGGTGGCAGGCTCCACCCCCTCAAAGGACCCTGCTGGAGGCTGAGTTTTGGCAGAGGGGGCTGTTCCCCAACCCTTTTCTCCCTTGTCCTCCAGAAGGGGAACAGCTCTTGCTAAAGGTGTTACTGCCTTTCTTGGCACTCATCGCTCCCCTCAGTTATGTTCAAGTCAGGCAGTTTTTCAACTGTGAGCAAGTATGCAGATCTTTCCAAACAGAAGCCTGTCATATGCTTTATATTCATGAAAACTACAGTGCAAACGTTTGAAAGTCAAGCCACCTGGGAGTAATTTGCATTTTAATTAATACTTCAAGTGAATTGCTGTTTCTGGCTTTTGTATCTTGAAGAGCAAAGACCACGTATCCAAGTCCGTACTCCAGCAGGCTGTGGTTGCCTTTGGCCCCTGTCTTGGCTGACTTGAGCGTTCCGATGCTGGGAAAGAGGCCTGGGATTTGGTTGCCTGCCAGTTGTTCCTTACGGAGGGGGCTGGACACACTTAATTTCTTTCTTAGAAAAATCATGCGTTAGAGTTGCTATCTAAATGATGGTTGACGGGGAATAGAGGTCATGCATTAAAAAAAGACAGTTGTCAAAATTCCTCATGCTATTTAAAGGTAGCCTGATCATTTTACTATTGTTTTTTGGAATCCTTCCAGACTCTACAAAAGCATGTATATACATGATAATGAACATATACAGATTTATGTTATTTTGTTTTTCTATAGATAGGGTAACTTTGCTCTTCAGCTTGTACATATTGATGTGAAATTTGCTTTGTTTTTGTTTTTGAAACTCAAGTGTTGGCAAACTGGCCTGTGGGCCACATCCAGCCCAAAGCATTTTTTTTTCCAGCTTTTTTTTTTTTTATACTTTTAAGTTTTAGGGTGCATGTGCACAACGTGCAGGTTTATTACATATGTATACATGTGCCATGTTGGTGTGCTGCACCCATTAACTCGTCATTTAGCATTAGGTATATCTCCTAATGCTATCCCTCCCCCTCCCCCCACCCCACAACAGTCCCCGGTGTGTGATGTTCCCCTTCCTGTGTCCATGTGTTCTTATTGTTCAATTCCCACCTATGAGTGAGAATATGTGATGTTTGGTTTTCGTCCTTGCGATAGTTTGCTGAGAATGATGGTTTCCAGTTTCATCCATGTCCCTACAAAGGACATGAACTCATCCTTTTTTATGGCTGCATAGTATTCCATGGTGTATATGTGCCACATTTTCTTAATCCAGTCTATCATTGTTGGACTTTTGGGTTGGTTCCAAGTCTTTGCTATTGTGAATAGTGCCGCTATAAACATACCTGTGCATGTGTCTTTATAGCAGCATGATTTATAATTCTTTGAGTATATACCCAGTAATGGGATGGCTGGGTCAAATGGTATTTCTAGTTCTAGATCCCTGAGGAATCACCACACGGACTTCCACAATGGTTGAACTAGTTTGCAGTCCCAACAACAGTGTAAAAGTGTTCCTATTTCTCCACATCCTCTCCAGCACCTGTTGTTTCCTGACTTTTTAATGACCACCTTCTAACTGGTGTGAGATGGTATCTCATTGTGGTTTGGATTTGCATTTCTCTGATGGCCAGTGATGATGAGCATTTTTTCATGTGTTTTTTGGCTGCATAAATGTCTTCTTTTGAGAAGTGTCTGTTCATATCCTTTGCCCACTTTTTGATGGGGTTGTTTGTTTTTTTCTTGTAAATTTGTTTGAGTTCATTGTAGATTCTGGATATTAGCCCTTTGTCAGATGAGTAGATTGCCAAAATTTTCTCCCATTCTGTAGGTTGCCTGTTCACTCTGATGGTAGTTTCTTTTGCTTTGCAGAAGCTCTTTAGTTTAATTAGATCCCATTTGTCAATTTTGTCTTTTGTTGCCATTGCTTTAGGTGTTTTACACATGAAGTCCTTGCCCATGCTTATGTCCTGAATGGTATTGCCTAGGTTTTCTTCTAGGGTTTTTATGGTTTTAGGTCTAACATTTAAGTCTTTAATCCATCTTGAATTAATTTTTGTATAAGGTGTAAGGAAGGGAACAAGTTTCAGCTTTCTGCATATGGCTAGCTAGTTTTCCCAGCACCATTTATTAAAAAGGGAATCCTTTCCCCATTGCTTGTTTTTGTCAGGTTTGTCAAAGATCAGATAGTTGTAGATACGTGGCATTATTTCTGAGGGCTCTGTTCTGTTCCATTGATCTATATCTCTGTTTTGGTACCAGTACCATGCTGTTTTGGTTTCTGTTGCCTTGTAGTATAGTTTGAAGTCAAGTAGCATGATGCCTCCAGCTTTGTTCTTTTGGCTTAGGATTGACTTGGCAATGCGGGCTCTATTTTGGTTCCATATGAACTTTAAAGTAGTTTTTTCCAATTCTGTGAAGAAAGTCATTGGTAGCTTGATGGGGTTGGCATTGAATCTATAAATTACTTTGGGCAGTATGGCCATTTTCACGATATTGATTCTTCCTACCCATGAGCATGGAATGTTCTTCCATTTGTTTGTATCCTCTTTTATTTCCTTGAGCAGTGGTTTGTAGTTCTCCTTGAAGAGGTCCTTCACATCCCTTGTGAGCAGGATTCCTAGGTATTTGATTCTCTTTGAAGCAATTGTGAATGGCAGTTCACTCATGATTTGGTTCTCTGTTTGTTATTGGTGTATAAGAATGCTTGTGATTTTTGCACATTGATTTTGTATCCTGAGACTTTGCTGAAGTTGCTTATCAGCTTAAGGAGATTTTGGGCTGAGACGATGGGGTTTTCTAGATATACAATCATGTCATCTGCAAAACAGGGACAATTTGACTTCCTCTTTTCCTAATTGAATACCCTTTATTTCCTTCTCCTGCCTAATTGTCCTGGCCAGAACTTCCAACACTATGTTGAATAGGAGTGGTGAGAGAGGGCATCCCTGTCTTGTGCCCGTTTTCAAAGGGAATGCTTCCAGTTTTTGCCCATTCAGTATGATATTGGCTTGTGGATTTGTTATAGATAGCTCTTATTATTTTGAGATACGTGCCATCAATACCTAATTTATTGAGAGTTTTTAGCATGAAGGGTTTTTGAATTTTGTCAAAGGCCTTTTCTGCATCTATTGAGATAACCATGTGGTTTTTGTCTTTGGTTCTGCTTATATGCTGGAAAAAGATCCTGAACAACTTCCCAAAAAAGATCCTGAACAACTTCCCAAAGGACATGTGGACAGCTGCTTGTCAGATGCAGCTGTGCCAGCCCACGATCCAGCAACAACGGTTCAGGAACAGAGACTGAGTTAGCTGACACAGCCCTGAATCTGCTTGTCTTGTTACTAACAGAACAGTGGAAATGGCTGTGGACTGAAAACATGTAGATGTTTCTTCATCTTATCTTTGGTACCCTAGTTTAAAGGTGGCTGGACGTGCAGGTAGCTAATTTAACAAGTCCACAGCGCTGGGTGCAGTACCTCTGGCTTCTTCAGGAGTCCATCTGGCCTGGTGGAGTTTTGCCTAAGTTTCCACGGCCTGTAAGGACCCAGGAGCAGAAACTGGCTGCTCAGAAACAGGCTTTGCAGAGCCTAATGGGAGTCCTCCCAGATCTCATAGTAGAAATTCTTGGGGTGAAGAAATGCCAGCTGAGCGTCTAGTCTTGGAGTCGCTACAACAACCACTCATCAACAGGCACTTGATTTACTGCCTTGGGGACATTATCCTGGAATTCTTGGATCTCAGTGCCTCTGTTGAGGAGTTCGCTGCTACCATCTCTGCTTCAGATACCCCAGGCAGCCGTAAGAGGATGGGTGTCTCCTCTTAGCTGGTTCTTCCCGCATCCTTCCCAGGTCAGGGAAGTAGAGTTACTCGGCCACCCAGAGACCAGGGAGGAAGCCCGTGCCCTCTGGAAGTAGGCTACAGCTCAGAAGGCCTAGGCTCTCAGTGGCTCAATTCTCTCCCACTTCTGCTCCATTTGTAGCAGGTGACACGGGGTATGTGTCCCAGTTGCATGCACATTTATTTCCATGTCCCTTTTGTGGTGTTGGGATTGTTGGTGGTGAGTAGATTCTGTTTCCTTTGGGAAAAGAAGATGTGAGGTAGAGGAACAATCCCCTTTTGCTTCTCCTTTTGCTGTCCTCCCTGAGATTGTCTGCCAGAACCCGGCCCTGTGCACAGATGTACTGAATCCACCAGCACACAAACTCTGGATAGAACAGGAAAAAAGCTATGGCCAGATTTCCTTGGAGGAAAAAACAACCTTCTGAGCTCTCTGTTCCTACCTGGAAACTAAAAATTCATTCTGGGCCATTCTCAAAAACCAGACTCCTGGGTCTTATGTAGTTTCCCAACAGTTCCAGAAGAAGAAGGGAAGAAAATTTTTCAAGGGACTTCTTGCTCATGTGTTGCTATTTCCCAACACATTAGCCTTATGGAAGATGTCATCAGGCTGCTTCCCTGGAAAGCTACACTTTTCCTTTCCAGAAGACTTCAAAGCTGATTGCAAAAGCTTCTGGTAAATCCACCCCACCCTTCACACGCTTTCCTGAAAGGCATTTGTACCACACATTTTATTTTTGTCTCTCCTCCCAACCCCCTGCCCTAGAGCAACTAGGTTTTTGAATTTGTGACCCTCCCATTATCTTCAGCAAATTTGCATGACAACTTGCATATTCAGCCTCAACTTTTCCCAGGAGAAGGTAAAGCACTTGCCTCCTGTCTTAAGAATGCAAAAAGAGTAGGAATAGCAAGTTGGGTGGATGAAATCTCCCTTCATAAGTCTTTGATGGGGAACTTTTATTGCTTTGAACAGATAAGATTAGCAAACTTACAAGGAATAGCTTCTTATTTCCTGTTCCTTATGGTTATAATTAGCCTTTAAAGAACTCCAGCAAAGTGTTCTGTCAGGCCACCACATCTTCTGTAAAGGCAAAGAAATTAGGAACTGCTGGAGGAGAAGGATAAATCAGGAGGAATTGCTGGTAGAAGAGGACACAGACAGTCACAGGGAAGTGGTGTATATTAAATACATGTGAATAGCTGGCAAAAAGGTGTCAGGGATGTTACTCGGAGCCATTTGGCTTCACACTTGCCTGTTAGTGCCTTGCTTTTGCTGAATTACCAGAGCCTACTACTTGGAGGAAGGTCTTGGAGTTAGACTAATGAGAAGGCAGTGGGGTGCCAAAAACAAGTGTCAAAGTTCTCTTAGATTCTGAAGTAGGTGGTGAGCACATAATTAAAGTGGTTTGTGGAAGAAAAAAATGCTTCTCTTACTGAATCTCTTGATTATAGTTTATAATCAAAATTATTGTAAAACTTTTCTCCATTTGTAAGTAATTACACATATAAAGTATCTCCCTCATTCGGTAGATTTCATATTTCTTTCAGAAATGTATATCAAGTATAAAACATTTTGAATTCTAAATTGCATTTAAAATTATTCATTATTGGTTATATTATATAATTATAACCAAGTACTATAATGACTACATACTGTAAACTTTCTTTGCCATGTGGCACAAATAGTTAATTTACCTTTTCTTTATCTATCTTCTATGTCCTAGTCTATTTCAGTTTTCTCACAAGTAGTGGTTTTCATTGAACTACCAAAAAGTTATAAGGGCAACCACACTCAAAGAAAAACGTGTTAGTAACATATAGTTTAAAGCTTTTTTTATTTATAAAATTGTATTCCAAATTGTTAAATTAATTTTACTATGCAGACTTGATGCCTGAAAACTTCTTAAAATAGAGAAGTTCACAATATGAGATACAGTATCTTTCTTCATATAATGACAAAAGACTTCAGTTCTGAAATTTTAGGAAAAGTTTTGCTTTAAGATTAATTAAAACATAAGTTTGCATAAGCAGAGAGCATGTAGGTACAGCTATTTTGTGGAAAACTTACTTTGTTATTAGAGCTGTTAGGAACGTCTTTTGAGAATACTCAGGCTATATATGATGCTGCAAATTTATTTTCATAATTGCTATAACTGGCAGGGCAAGCAGATGATATGTTTGTAGCTATCTCGTGGTAAGCACATCTCCGGGAATAAAGAAGGGCCTTAAGAAGAGGGAGGCAGGTGGCACAGTCATCACATCATGAACACAGATGCAGTGGCTCCTGAGAAAGAGTCATGATGACAGCTGAATTCTTTGTTTCTGTCTGATATGTAATCTAATTTCAAGGAAGTATCAAAGTGTCAGGGTAGAGAGAGGATAAGAATCACTAGCATGAAATCCAAAGAAGTGCAGACATCCAGTTGCCTGATGTCTTCTGAGGTGGATCACCCAGATTCACAATACAGATAATTAAATTCAGAGCTGCAGAGATAGGGAAAATAAGATGTGGAAATAGGCTTCATCTGAAGTATTATTCAGGTCTCCTCCGTTTCTTCCAAATGTCGTCCGCATCAGTATACTCAAGACATCTGATGGCATTGATGAGCAACTGAAAAATCATTTAATCAATCATCAGATTCTTTATCCTTAGTTAAAAATGTAGAGTCACAAAAGTCATGTATCAAAATGCGCTCTTTTTTTAATAGAGTATGGTCTACTACCCATTGTGTGTCCTCTTAACCTTCCCAGAGTAGCAAGGTGTCCTTAAAGCATAAATTTAGCATAAAATTAGACATGTTCCATTATAAAATAAAATGAATAAAATAAAATGAAACCCCGTCTCTACTAAAAATACAAAAACTAATCGGGTGTGGTCGTGGGCTTTTGTAATTCCAGCTACTTGGAAGGCTGAGGTCCAGAGAATCACTTGAACTCAGGAGGCAGAGGTGGCGGTGAGCTGAGATTAAGCTACTGCAGTCCAGCTTGGGAAACAGAGTGAGACTCAGTCTGAAAACAAACAAAAAAAAAAGTGGGCTTATTGGGTCAAAGTGTATGTGTGTTTTAAATGTGGATATACTCAAGGTGCCTTTTAGATAGGATGTCTATTTGAAATTCCCATCAACAGCGTATTAGTATTCTATTCCATATATTCTTACTAGTGATTTGTCATCTTTAGCTTGTTGTTGGGATTCAGAATAGTTTGAAACAGTTTTTCCTCTGTTTCTTTTTCAGCATCAGGACTTACTTCCATAGCTTAACTCGTGGGAGGGAGCTGATAAAAATGAAAGTTCAGTGACAAATGAGTAGTGTAGACCAGTGGTCTCCAAACTTTGGTTGCTTACCCCATCACTAAAAATTTTGAGCATTAAGCAGGTGTGGTACATGGTCCTGTGGTCCCAGCTACATAGTTGGCTGAGACAGGAGGATGTTTGAGGCCAGAAGTTAAAGGCTAAAGTTCACTGTGATTATAGTGAATGAATATATGAATATGAATTATGAATATAGCCACTGTACTCCAGCCTGGGCAACATAGTGAGGCCCTGTCTCTTTAAAAAAAAAAAAAAATGATGGGCTGGGAAGAATGAAGTCAGAAAAAAAAAATGGTACAACTTCATGTTGTTGCTTTGAAAAAAGAGACAAAAAAATTGAGCATCAATTCTTAATCCTTAGACATTTAATTTACAAATAATAAACATAGTAACTGATTATTGTGGACTTTGTAAAATACAAACAAAAAATTAACAAGGATGATAATAATTAAAAATAAAGTTCAGATGTTTTCCCTTTTTACCCTGGAGCATCTTGGGTACACCTGGAGGCATGTGTGTGTGTATGTATTTATGTGTGTGTGTGTGTGTCTTTAAGACAAGAGTCTTGCTCTGTTACCAGGCTGGTGTGCAGTGGTGTGATCTTGGCTCAGTGCAACCTCTGCCTCCTGGGTTCAAGTGATTCTTGTGCCTCAGCCACTCGAGTAGTTGGGATTACAGGTGTGTGCCACCATGCCTGGTTAATTTTTGTATGTTTTAGTAGACATGGGATTTTGCCATTTTGGCCAGGCTGGTCTGGAACTCCCAGCCTCAAGTGATCCGCCTGCCTTGGCCTCCTAAAGTGCTGGGATTCCAGGTGTGAGCCACCTTGCCTGGTCTCCTGGAGGTATGTTATACTTGCTTTGGATACTACTGTTTTAGACTCTTAAGGTTTAATATTTCGCATTTGTGGATGCTTGTTTTTGGGCATTTCACTAGTTTTGCAGATGGTCCAGTTTAGTTGGATTATGAATGCCTTTAAATGTCCCATGCTAGACCAGGTGCAGTGGCTCATGCCTGTAATCCCAGCACTTTGGGAGGCTGAGGCAGATGGATCATGAGGTCAGGAGATAGAGACCATCCTGGCTAACACGCTGAAACCCCTCTCTACTAAAAATACAAAAAACTAGCCAGACATGGTGGCATGCGCTTGTAGTCCCAGCTACTCGGGAGGCTGAGGCAGGAGAATCTCTTGAACCCGGGAGGCGGAGGTTGCAGTGAGCCGAGATTGCACCACTGCACTCCAGCCTGGGTGACAGAACGAGACTCTGTCTCAAAAAAAAAAAAAAAAAAAAAAAGCCCCATGCCCTTGAGAGTCATATCTGCAATAGGGGCAAAAATAAATGTAAAGCGTCAGTTTGATACTTTTTGCATTGTTGAGGTGGCTGAATTTGAAAAGGACAAATTGTAGGATAAGAAGGAATGTAAATAGTCTATTTCTTTTAGATATGAAGAATTGATATTGTGTAGAGCATGTTTTTAAAAGTTATGTTTTTGGGAAAGCAGTTTGGCTATAATATATATCTCCCCGTTTTTTAAGAGGTTAGGTCTTAGAGACTGAGTGAAGGGATGAATAATTGCTACTTGCTCTCCTTTGCTTTCAAAGTACCACAATTAACCTGTCACTAACTCTATTTGGATTAACCTGAGCCTATGACAAACTTTCCGTGATGATTCTTAGATTACAAGATTTTTTTTCTGGAGTTTGAATAAGTTGCTTTTGATCTGTGGCTGCCTGCCCCCTAACCCCTATAAATTATGAAATCAGGAAACAAGGCTTTTTGATTAGAAAAAAATGAGTCTTTTCTCCCTCATCATGGGGAAATTAATTTCAGTTATTTCATATGGGTTATTGGCAGGGAAAGATAATATTAAAATCTTAGAGATTGTGAAAAGAGATTATATTAAGCAACTTGAGTGATTTTTTTTTTTTTTTGCCAGTTAAAAGAAATGAGATAATTTATAGTGAAGATGATTGCTATATACAGTGCTTTGCACAAAAGGCTACATATCTCTTTTTACCTTAGGTAACATGATTTATAAGTTATTTTCACATGTATCTTCTTAGATCATCACAAGGATTTGAGATCATCATTTAATCAGGACTGTTGTGACTTGCTTGAGGCCACATGCCTAGTGTTTGACATCATGTTTAAAGAGGTAGACTGAAACTTCTGCAGAAATAGAGACTGGTGGCTCTTCTCTCCCTTGCTCCCTAGCAGTTAATACATTGCCTGGTACAGAGTAAGCTATCAATATTTGTGGACTAACTGTTTAAACTCCTGCATATTTATTTATACATGTAAATAAGTTATAGCATTATAAAATCAACAGTTATGTTTTACATAGTTATATTGTTCCTTCATCTTATGTGCACAGAAAATATTTTTGTGGAAAAGGTCATGAATTTTAGATCAACCTTTCACATATCCCTTTACTTTCTCTTAAGATACTTTCATGGTGACAAAAAAATACTCTTAATGTCATTCCTTTCACTGTGTGTGTTAAATCCTGTGGCAAGACTGTATATTTGTGTATATGTAAGTATGTATTTGTTTATTTAGTAGGCCGCTATTTATAAAGGAAACATACTCATTAGTTGGTCTTTGCGTACATAATGGTTCCCAAAACATGAACTCTATGGTTTGCTGTGAGTGAATGAAAAAGAGCAGGTATGATTTCCCACACCTTTGTCATTCTCTCCAGTTTCCTGTACATATGGTTGACGTACTCAGCAGTAAGTGTAACTTCTTTACACTGAAGAAAATTAGTCTTCCAAAGAACTAGTATGCTACTTCCCCCTTGTTCTGCAGTACTTAAAATCCTGTTTGGTAAATGAACTAATACACTTTTATATACAGAAGAGACCCTGGATGGCCATGAATGGAAATATTAGTAGTGATTAATTTCTGTCTTGGTGGGATAATGTGTTTTTTTTTTTTTTGCTGCTTATTCTTTTATAGTTTCCCATTTTTCTACAATGAGCATGTATTAATTTTATAAGTAGGAAAAACTATTTTATTTTATTTTATATTTTATTTTTTGAGACGGAGTCTCACTCTGTCACCCAGTCTGGAGTGCAGTGGTGTGATCTCAGCTCACTGCAACCTCTGCCTCTCGGGTTTAAGCGATTCTCATGTCTCAGCCTCCCAAGTAGCTGAGACTACAGGCCACAAGCCACCACAGCCAGCTAATTTTTTGTATTTCTTAGTAGAGATGGGATTTCATTATGTTGGCCAGGCAGGTCTTGAACTCCTGACCTCAGGTGATCTGCCCATCTCAGCCTCCCAAAGTGCTGGGATTACAGGTGTGAGCCACCACACTCAGCCAAAAACTGCTATTTTAAAGTCCTTATTTTTCATTGGATGTCTTGTGAAGGTTTAAGTCACAGTCACCATTGCACCATTGAGAAAGTGGGTCGTTAACTGGCTCCAGTTCCTAAGAGGAGTGGCAGCTATAGGAAGTAGTATGGGAGCAATGGGGCAGGTAAGCTGATTTGAGCTTTATCATTGTGAACTCTACTATGACTAAAGACATTCTGGGATTTGATAACAATTATACCCAAGAGGACTTAGCCATCTAGTTTTTCTTTTCTTAATAAGCTGATTGAGAATTATGAAATAAACTTTAAGAAAAATCAGTTTCTATGAACTCTGTAAACAGAGAACTAAGCCCAAACTCCCAGGTTCTGTATCGGGTGTGTTTGTTTGTGTGTGAGAGTGTTGTGGTGTGTTTTAAAATACCAAGTGGAGTTGTAGCAACTCAGATGGGATATGATTTATATTAATACATCTAATGTGAATTGGAAGATATTTAGGCAAATGATTTTTATTATGATGGTATAGGCTTATTGGAGTTTTGGTGTTAATATACATCTGGGAGTTGAGCCATTCTAAGTTTATTTACCCATCTGGTGATGTTTTAGGAAGAGCTGTGTCATATATCCTCGAGAATTTAAGTGATTAGAGCTTGTTGGTTTTTCCTCTTAGTTTACTGCACAATTTTAGTGTTTTAAATGCTTCTGTGAATGGAGAACATCATTCAAAAAGGTTAGATTTCTGGGTTAAGACATTTGTTATTATCTGCCTTTATTCTTTTATAGGGTAAGATTAGGCTGGACTCGGTGGCTCATGCCTATAATCCCAGTACTTTGGGAGGCCAGGGTGGGCAGATGAGGTCAGGAGTTTGAGACCAGCCAAGGCAACATGGCAAAACCCTGTCTCTACTAAAAATACAAAAATTAGTCGGGCATGGTGCTGGGCATCTGTAATCCCAGCTACTTGGGAGGCTGAGGCAGGAGAATCGCTTGAACTTGGGAGGTGGAGGTTGCAGTGAGTCGAGATTGTGCCACTGCACTCCAGCCTGGGTGACAGAGGGAGACTCCATCTCAAAAAAAGAAAGTTGAAGAGGAGTTGAGGTAACAATTGTAGGTACTGTTAGATTGGTGCAAAATTAATCATGGTTTTGGATTGTGAATTTTGAATCATTATAACTAGGCCCAAACACATCTCTATGTATCAAAATAGGAACCATTACGATCAACACATTCTTCCAATGAGAAAGAAGTTTGTGTATTCCTGTAGTGTAAAAATTCATGCTTCGGGATTCAGTGAACTCTTGGAAAGCATTTTCTGCATCCTGCCAGTTGTAGAAGCATTTTCCCTGCAAAAAAATTTCCAGATGTTTGCAAAAGTGGTAGTCGGTTGGCGAGAGGTCATTTGAATATGGTGGATGAGGCAAAATTTCATAGCCCAGTTCATTCAACTTTTGAAATGTTGGTTGTGCAACGTGTTGTCGGTTGTTGTCGTGGAGAAGAATTGGGCCCTTTCTGTGGACCAGTGCCGGCTGCAGGCCTGGCAGTTTTTGGTGCCATCTCATTGATTTGCTGAGCGTACTTCTCAGATGTATTGGTTTTACTGGGATTCAGAAAGCTATAGTGGATCAGACTGGGAGCAGACCACCAGACAGTGACCCTGACCTCTTTTTCGTGCAAGTTTGGTTTTGGGAAGTGCTTTGGAGCACCTTCTTGGTCTAGTCACTGAGCTGGTCATCACTGATTGTCGCTGTTGTTGAATAAAATCCACTTTTTTTCACATGTCACAATCCAACCAAGAAATGGTTCGTCGTTGTTCCGTAGAATAAGAGAAGACAACACTCAAAAATGACGATTTTTAAAATTTTCGGTCATCTCATGAGGTACCGACTTATCAAGCTTTTTGACCTATTGGCTGGGCGTGGTAGCTCACGCCTGTAATCTCAGCTCTTTGGGAGGCCAAGGCGGGCAGATCCGTTGAGGCCAGGAGTTCAAGACCAGCCTGGCCAACATGGTGAAACCCCACCTCTACTAAAAATGCAAAAATTACTCGGGCCTGGTGGTGGTCACCTGTAATCCCAGCAACTAGGGAGGCTGAGGCACGAGAATCGCTTGAACCCGGAAAGTAGAGGTTGTAGTGAGCCCAGATTATGCCGCTGCCCTCCAGCCTAGGTGATAGAGTGAGACTCCCATCTCAAAAAAAAAAAAAGCTTTTGCACCCTTCCAATTTGCTTCAATTGCCAAACAAGCGTAGAATGGTTGACATTGAGTTCTTTAACAATTTCTCGCGTAGTTGTAAGAGGATCAGCTTCGATGATTGCTCTCAATTGGTCATCGCCAACAACTTCTGGCCGGCCACTACACTCCTTATCTTCAAGGCTGTCGTCTCCTTTGCAGCACTTCTTCAACCACCACCGCACAGTTCCTGGGCAAAATGTGTAGTTGATGTTGCGAGTTGTCTCCACTGCTTTATGACCCATTTTAAACTCAAGAAAATTGCTTGAATTTGCTTTTTGTCTAACATAATTTCCATAGTCTAAAAAAAAAAGCAAATAATACATTATTAGCAAAAAAAAGGTGAGAAATGTGCATTAAAATGATGTATAAATAACCACATTTATTTAAGAATGTATTCCAGTATCAAATAGCAAATTTCAACAATGCAAAAACTGCAGTTACGTTTGCACCAACCTAATAATATGTATATTTTTTAGTTAGAAATTTCATAGTACAGAATAACAGGCTTGTCAAATACACACATACAAATCCCATATAGAATCTACAAATCCCATATAGAATCTGTCTCTGAATTCCACAACCTCAGCTTATTTTTTAAAGTAAAATTTAAATATTTCAAAAATTTAGAAAAATATGGAGAATAATTTAACAAACACCATGTACTAGTAGATTTTTTTTCTTTTTCTTTTCTTTTCTTTTCTTTTTTTTTTTTTTTTTTAAGATGGCGTCTCACTGTGTTGCCCAGGCTGGAGTGCAGTGGTGCAATCTTGGCTCACTGTAACCTCCGCCTCCTGGGTTCAAGCGATTCTCTTGCCTCAGCCTCCCGAGTAGCTGGGACTACAGGCACACATCACCACGACCAGCTAATTTTTGTATTTTTAGTAGAGATGGGGTTTCACCATGTTGGCCAGGATGGTCTCCATCTCTTGACCTCGTGATCTGCCTGCCTTGGTCTCCCAAAGTGCTGGTATTACAGGCATGAGCCACCGCGCCCGGCCCATTCAGTAGATTTAATAGATGCTGACATCTTGTCAGATTTGCTTCAAAGATGTATTTATATATGTTTTTATTTATTTATTTATTTTTGACATGGGGTCTCACTCTGTTGCCCAGGCTGGTGTGCAGTGGCAAAATATCTACTCACTGCATCCTCCACCTCCCAGGTTCAAGCGATTCTCATGCCTCGGCCTTTTGAGTAGCTGGGATTACGTGAGCTCATCACCACTCCCGGCTAATTTTTATATTTTTAGTTTCAGTATGTTGTCCAGGCTTGTCTCGAACTGACCTCAAGGGATCTGCTCGTCTTGGCCCCCCAGAGTGCTGGGATTACAGGGGTGAGCCACTGTGCCTGGCCTATTTTTGTTTTTAAAAATTAAAATATGCATACGGTTGGAGTCCCTTTTGTCATCCTCTTAGATCCTATTTTCTTATGTAGAAGTTACTTATCTTTTTAGCTTCATGCACTTATATTCTTCCTACAAATATTTAAATATATTTAACATGTAGTATTGTGTTTCAAATTTATGTGATATTTTAGTACATGCATTCTATAATTTGAAAAATGACATTTATGTTGATATAAGTGTATTATTATTATTATTATTTGAAACAGTCTTGCTCTGTCACCCAGGCTGTAGTGCAGTGGCACAATCTTGGCTCACTGCAACCTCCATCTCCCAGTTTCAAGTGATTCTTGAGCCTCAGCCTCCTGAGTAGCTGAGATTACAAGTATGAGCCCCTACACCTGCCTTACTTCATTAATTTTAATAGCTATGTAGTATTCAGTTATATGAACGAATAGTACACAATTTTAGTCCTTTATTGATAGTTGTCATCAACAAACAAACAAATGTAAAATTTTTCCTCAAATTGGGTCAAGCTATATATATTGTTCTAAATTAACTTTTTTTCTCCCAATAATAATAGTGTGCAGGTTTGTTACATGGGTGTATTACATGAGGTTTGGGGTACAATTGATCCTATCACCCAGGTAGTAAGCATAGCACCCAGTAGGTAGTTTTGTTTTAGTGTTTTGAGACAGGGTAGGTCTCTGCTCCCCAGGCTGGAATGCAATGTTGCAATCACTGGTCACTGCAGTTTTGACCTCTTGGGCTCAGTCGATCCTCCCAGCTCAGCCTCCTGGGTAGCTGGGACTACAGTGGTGGGCCAC
Source organism: Gorilla gorilla gorilla (assembly GCF_029281585.2). NCBI lineage: Eukaryota > Metazoa > Chordata > Mammalia > Primates > Hominidae > Gorilla > Gorilla gorilla. The sequence continues at coordinate 32,646,831 of NC_073238.2, read as the reverse complement.
CATGCCCTGCTAATTTTTGTATTTTTTGTAGAGACTGGGTTTTGCCCTGTTACCCAGGCTGATCTCGAACTCCTGGACTCAAGCAATCCACCCACTGCGGCCTCCCCAAATGTTAGGATTATAGGCATGAGCCACCGTACCCAGCCCCCAGCAGGTAGTTTTGAACCTTCACTCCTTCCCATCCTCTCCTCTCTGTTAGTTCCCTATATCTATTGTTCCCATGTTTATGTCCACCTTTACCCAGTGTTTAGCTTAGAATGATGATTTCCAGCTGCATCACGTTGCTGCAAATGACATGATTTTGTTGTTTTTTATGGCTGCAGTGAACCTTTGGGTAAAGAAAATTTACAAAAATATCTCACATCTTTTTTTTATGAAAGTAAGTAGTAGTAATCCATAGTTCAGATCTACTTTATAAGTAAGTCACTGATGAAGACAGTAGTTACACATTTTATAGCATTACCTTGATGTGGCAAATTTTTCTTGTTTTGTTTTTGTTTTACGTGAATTAATTTGGATGAGACTTTCTTGAATAATTTACATTTATAGTGTTTGCCTCCAGTGGGGTTGAGATGAGGAGCCTTAAATCCAACAAAGTTGTATACATGCATTCATGGGGTGACACTTAGGTTATTTAATCAGGAAACACTCATATTTGTCCACATGTAGATGCTACACGTGAAGTTAGTCCTATTCTTTGGAAATTTCACTATGTTGCCCACGCTGGTCTTGAACTCCTGAGCACCAGTGATCCTCCCACCTTGGCCTCCCAGAGTGCTGGGATTATTGACGTGAGCCTCTGTGCCCAGCCAGAAATGTGATTTTAATTCCATAATATATAGTATATGTTACTGTGAATACAGTATATGTTTATTCCATAAGTAGCAAATTGACTCATTCAACAATTTCAATAGTTTTCCAGTTGTTTTGTCTTTAGTTTCCCAGGCAAATAATGCTATTGTCTTCAATCACAGTATTGATTAGTTCATCCCATTCTTCATACTGATCATTGTTTTTTGGATATGAAATAATACAGACTACTGTAATAATAAGAAAATATGGAACACCTCCCCAATTTGCATGCCATCCTTATGCAGGGACCATGCTAACCTCTGTATTGTTCCAATTTTAGTATATGTGCTGCTGAAGCGAGCACTCCATTTCTGTAAAGCTTATGTATTTTATCTAATATATTTTTATGACATTTTAAATATAAAGTAGAAGTGAGAACAGTGGCGTTCATTTACGTTTTGCAAGTCTTTTGATCCAAACTCAACAGAAGATAGCTAGATTTTTCTGTTTTTGGATTCAGTGTGTACTTAAATGCTGTTCTGGCTGACATATATGTAGAAAATCAAGCTTCACAAAATATGTAGTTGGAAAAGGGAAGAATACTATAATAGCCTTTTCAAATAGTTGTGAATATTCTTCAATACTACACAAAAACATGGCAAGTAGTAGTTTCTTAAAGCACAGTTGTGATAGGGAATCTGAAATAATTTGCATGAACTTTTCATCTTCTGCTGGATTAAAATTCACTGGTCTATCACGCACCTTAAATAAATTCTTTAGCTATGCATGGTCTTGTAACATCACACATTTGGAAAATATTAGCTCACTGCGTTATATGGATCTTCAAAATGTTGATGTATTCCATTGTACAATATTTTAAAAGTCACATTATTTAATAAAATCACCGGTCTCATTAAAAAGTCTTTAAGTACTGAGAAGTGGGTCAAATTCAAGGTGTAACATAGAAGTTTGCCACAGTTCTAATTTTTACTTGAAGCCTCCAATTTTATCATTGGTCACAAATACTATCAGTTGTTTTCTTTGATGTGGCAGGCTTACTTCGTTCATTTTTGGGAAAATGACTGCCAAATAACCAAGTCTGAATAACCACTATATGACTGTCAATTGTTATTTCAAGGCAAAATGTTGTTCCATTAAAGGGAGCTTGTTCAGCCCCTTTATGGAAATAATTTTGAAATAATTTCAGAAGTGCTTTCCCTTGATAAAAGTCTCATACTTTGGTATGCAGTAAAAGCTCTATGCATACTTATTTTGTTGCATTGAATATAAAAAAATAAAAAATAAAAAGACATGTTCCCAAGGATCAATTTTAAAAATTAATAATGATTTCAACTGCTTCATGAAATAAAACCCTAGAAAAACTGACCTTAAAAATTGGCAGTGAGGAATATTAGTGCAGCGTGGTGCCACTGCTTTAACTTTTTTGCTAAGGCACCAGGAATTTAATACACCATTGCTTTGCTACTCTCAGTGGAAATGTCAACCAAGCAGAATAGGCAAAAAACATCTCAGTTTGAAAATCGTTTGACCTTGTGGACTCCCAGAAAGGTTTGTAAGACATGTAGGGATTTGTAGACCACACTTTGAGAGCTACTGATGTGGAAGCATCATTTCCAAGCAGCAAGGTGCCATTCTAGCAGTGTATCTGGACTGGCTCCAGGAGCCTAGATATAATCAATAAGGTGAGACATTGAATTTACTGTATCATTGAATTTTATTTAATTGTTTTGTATTGAGAACAAACTCATCTTGTGAATCATCAGCTTTCTGTGGTTTTGAAATTACGGAATCTGCTCTTCTCTAGCAAGGGAGAGGGGTCTTCTTCTGCTGGCCCATAGCACTCAGAGCAATCTGGGAGCTCAGATATCTCCCTCTGAGACTCATCTCTATTTTTGACATAGAAGACTTGCAATGGCTATTAATTCAGCTGCTTCTTAACTCCTAGCATCCTTACAAACAAATATTAATCCTGATTTTCAGCATATTCTGCCTTCTGGCTGCAGGAGGTGAGAGTGTCTTTAAAGACACAGTAGAGGCCTTCTTCTTTCATAGCAGGCCCTAAGCTAATATTTGGGTGACATGAGCCTGTTTTTTGTTTGTTTGTTTTCATCCTTCCACTGTAGTTGAAAAACCCAGCCAACATCACTATCCTCACAGACATACACACACGTGTGTGTGTGTGTGCAAATTGTAGAACTTCTGTAGAATGCATATATATTATATATATATATATATATAAATATGTGTATGTCAGTGTTTTCTCTTTTACCTGTGCTTCCTCTCAGTCCACCATAGGTGAGAGTCTCAGTAAAGCGATACTGAAGCATAAAAGTGTTCATTACCATCCCATTTATTGTAGCAATGAAAACCCTTTGCCATCTGACTGGCAAGTAACCTAGTTAGAGTATCTCATCATGAAGGTTTGCTTTCTAGAACATTTTGGGTTAGTGCAATAACCAAAATTGAACCAATAATTCAAATAAAAGTATTTATTTGGTAGGTGCTCTCAGGAAGCAAGTCAGTGAGTGAGGAAATAAATTCGAGGAGGGAAAAATAATAAAATATATGTTAATAAGTTGGTTACTGTTGTGGAGAACAAGGGCTCAAGTCTGCTCTGAATCTCTGAGACACTGTAAAAAGTACCTTACAATTGTCCCATTCAGGGGTGAAGAAATGTATGTTGAAAGTTGGTTATCATTGTGCTGAATGAGGTTGGTTAGCATTGTGGGGAACTTCATACATAGGAAGAAGTTGGGATACTTTTCTTTCTTAGGCTGATGGTCACTCTTGGGACTTTGGTCCTTTTCCAGACAGTTCTGTGTATGAGCCAAACCTGCCTCAGTAGCCGGAGAATACCCTCAATCAGATGCCTAAGGTAGAAAACCAAATGTAGAGTTCTTCTTCCCTAAAGTTCTGGTTGAGCTCTGGGAGAGATCTGGGAGGGGCTAAGGAGTATGGGTGGGGCTCTCAAAATATATATCATAGATCTCTACTTCACATCCACATGCAAACCAAATTCAGGAAGATAAAAGGAAAAATTATAAGATGTTTAGAAGAAAACCTCGCAACTGATGGACCTGTTAGTAGAGAAAGATTTCTTTAAATGGATACAAAAAGCACAAAACAAAGGAAAATATCCAATGATTTCTCTTTCCTAAAAGGTACCATAAAGAGACTGAATAAAAAATGCTACAAACTTGGAGGAGATATTTGCAATACATGTAAACAACAAAGGGTTAGTGTGTAGTGTATCTAGATACTTCTGTGAATCAAAAAAGAAAAAAAAAAGGAAAAGAAAACCCAATAGACAAATGAAAAAAAAACAATGAGCACAAATTTCAAAGATGACAAAACAAAAATCTTCTATCAATATTTGAAAAGATATTCAATCTCATTAACCAGGGTAAAGAAAATTAAAACTATAAAATTAGAGAAAATTGAACTATGAGAATGTATCAGGTGCTGGCAAGAATGTGGGGCCACAGAAACTCTCCTTTACTTTTGATGAGGGTGTAAATTGTAACACTTCTGCGGAATGCAGATTGGCATTTCATAGTGAAGCTGAACATGCGTATTTCCTGTGATCTGTCAGTACCACTTATCGCTATATACCTAAGGAAACTTTTGCACAATAGGATGCGCATGAATTTTTAAAGGACGTGCACTCTTCTGTAAAGAATAGAGCCTTTAAAAATATATCATAAAACTTTGTAAACAAACTGACATGAGGAGGACGTTGAGTTTTGGTTCTGTTTCTTACTATTTGAGTGGACAGTTACTCAACCTCACTAAACCTCAGTTCCCTCATCAGTAAAATAAAAATAATAGTAATTTTTAACTCATAGGCTTGTTACGAAAATTAAATAATACATGTAATATCCTTATTAATGTGCTTTCTTGTTATTGGCTCAATAAATGTTAATAAAATGAATGATTCTTATTTTCACTATGGAATTCCAGAAAGGACCATTTAAAGAAAAAAGTCATTCTTACTCCTTTGAGATTTTAAGAACTTGTTCAATAGCATTTTAATTTTCTTTCTAGTCACCTGTCCTTAGTAATAGTACCTACCCCACGAGGTTGTCAAGAGAATTAAGTGAGATAAGATACATAATGTACTTTAAAAGGCTTCTGTGCCTGATGGTAGTCATGCAACCTGTGCAGCCACTGTTATTATTTTTCTATTGTGCAGGACTATTTTCTATGTTGCTAAAATCTATGAAAGTTGAGGGTTACCAAAAAAGTGGGCAAAGGAGACACACAGACACTTTTCAAAAAAAGACATTTATGCAGCCAACAATCATATGAAAAAAACTCAACATCACTGTTCACTTGAGAAATGCAAATCAAAACCGCAATGAGATACCATGCATGGCAGGGATATGGCAGGGGATAGGTTAGGGGCAGTATCCGGTGATACACTGCAGGTGGGTGCGGGGCGGGAAAGGGGGGTACAGGGAGGTGATTGGAGGGGGTGGTTTCGGGCGCTGTCGCGGGCCAGACTGCTCATGATAGAGGGGGGCGTTGGGTGTGCTATTGGGGGCTACACTGCCAGCGGCAAGGGACAGTTTGGGGGCGATACCCCACCAGTGGCGGGTGGGGAGGTGTGGTGGGTTGTGGGCACCATTAGGGGGCTGTACTGTGGTCAATGGGAGCGAGTTAGGGGAGCTATCAGCTGCTGCACTGCCTGTGGCGGGGATCAGGTTTGGTGCGCTATCGGGACCATATTCTCGGTAGTGGCATACGGGTTAGGGGAGCTGTCGGGGGCTAAGCCGTCCACGGGGGTTGCGGGTTGGGTGTGCTATCCAGGGCATCATACCCCGCGGCTGGGGGATGGTTGGGGGTGCTATCCGCTATCTGGGACTGCATTGCCCATCATGGGGAGCGGGTTGGGGGCCTTAAGGATCCGTGGCTCCACTATTCACGGCGGGGATCAGGTTGCAGCGCTTTCTGGGGCGTCACTGCCCGCGGCAGGGGGGTTGGTTGCGGGTCCAATCCGTGGCTGCATGGCCCACGGCAGGGGGTAGGTTGGGGGAGTTATCTGGTGCTGCAGCGTCTGAGGCGGGGACGGGTTGGGGGCGCTATTGGTTTCTACGTTGCAGCTGCGAGGGGAGGGTGTTAGGGGCGCCATCCCGGGGCCAACAGCGGGCGGCGGGTTAGGGGCGCTATCGGGGGGGGGGGGGTGCCCTGAAGGACACTCCGGTGGCCGTGAAGTGCCCTTGCTAGCACGATCTCTCTTCCGAGGAGAAGCAGGGCGGGCCGCAAGGCCAGACAGGCCCTCCTCCTCAGGCCGGGCTGGCTGCGCGCCTGCGATTCTGGGGCCGCCCAGGCGAGCCCAGTAGAACCGGCGAGCCCAGCAGCGCCCGCCCGCAGCTGCAGCCCCACCTGCCAGCGCGTGCTGCTTCCCAGCGACTTCCGGGAGCCCGGCGGCCACCGCGGTGCGGGCGCGCGCCCAACGGCTTTGCCAGGCTCACTGGGTCTGAGGTCGGAGGCTGCGAGTGTCGCTGCTGAAGGCTGTGGTGGACCGGGCTGGATCGCGGATTTTGAAGATCATAGATTTGGAATCGCGGATTGGGGGTTGGATCTCGGATTGGGGGTTGGATCGGGGATTTGGGGTTGGATAGGGGATTTGGGGCTCACACCTGTAATCCCAGCACTTTTGGAGGCCGAGGTGGGTAGATCACCTGAGGTCAGGAGTTCAAGATCAGCCTGGCCAACGTGGTGAAACCCTGTCTCTAAAAAAAAAAAAAAAACACAAAAATTAACCAGGCGTGATGGTGCATGCCTGTAATCCCAGCTGCTCAGGAGCCCACGGTGGGAGAATCACTTGAACCTGGGAGGCGGAGGTTGCAGTGAGCCAAGATCGCACCATTGCACTCCAGCCTGGGTGACAGAGCAAGACTACATCTTAAAAAATAAAATAACCACTCAAAGTCCTTATATCCTATTCTGAAATTTTGAATGTCAGAAGGTTTTCTATTTAGTTGTTTAAATAATCATTGGAAGCTCCTGCATACTATAGGCTACTGGAGGCAGTAAACATATTTGTGTGTATCCTGGAGTACCTAGAATATAGTCTTCCATGTAAGAAGCATTTTACTTGTTGTTTTTTGGATGGGGTTTTACTCTGTCACCCAGGCTGGAGGGCACTGGTGAGATCTTGGTTCACTCCAATCTCCATTTCCTGGGCTCAGGAGATCCTCACACTTCAGCCATCCAAGTAGTTGAAACAATAGAGCCATGTCACCATAGACCTGTGTCACCATGCTTGGCTGAGTTTTGTAGAGACAGGGTTTTGCCTTGTTGCCCAGGCTGGTCTTTAACTGTTCAGCTCAAGTGTTCTGCCCGCCTCAGCCTCTCAAAGTGCTGGGGTTACAGGCATGAGACATTCAGCCTTAATAATTGTTTAATCTGAATAAATAGACAAATGAATTTTTATATAATGGAATGTTATAAGTAATATAATATACCTAATGTATCTAACAATTAAATATTGTATTTAAAATATTGCTTACATTTGTATTATTTTTTAATATTTAAGGGCGTATAAGTTTTGATGTGTTATGTTGAGAAATTATGCCATAATTAAAAAGGAAATAAATTAGAAATAGGTCATCAGTAGCAAAGAGGGTTACAATATATTTTCTAGTATCATTGAACTGGAATCTTAACATTGAGATTTTAGATTAACATTTCTTAAGCTTTTTATTAGTCCCAACTCAGGTTCTATTAAATATACCTTTTCAAGCCATACATTACCCTTTATTATTATTATTATTATTATTATTATTATATTTTAAGTTCTTGGGTACATGTGCACAACGTACAGGTTTGTTACATATGTATACATGTGCCATGTTGGTGTGCTGCACCCATTAACTCGTCATTTACATTAGACATATCTCCTAATGCTATCCCTTCCCCCTCCCCCCACCCCACAACAGGCCCCGGTGTGTGATGTTCCCCTTCCTGTGTCTAAGTGTTCTCATTGTTCAGTTCCCACCTATGAGTGAGAACATGTGGTGTTTGGTTTTCTGTCCTTGTGACAGTTTGCTCAGAATGATGGTTTCCAGCTTCATCCATGTGCCTACAAAGGACATGAACTCATCCTTTTTTATGGCTGCATAGTATTCCACGATGTATATGTGCCACATTTTCTTAATCCAGTCTATCATTGTTGGACATTTGGGTTGGTTCCAAGTCTTTGCTATTGTGAATAGTGCTGCAATAAACATACGTGTGCATGTGTCTTTATAGCAGCATGATTTATAATCCTTTGGGTATATACCCAATAATGGGATGACTGGGTCAAAAGGCATTTCTAGTTCTAGATCCTTGAGGAATCACCACACTGTCTTCCACAATGGTTGAACTAGTTTACAGTCCCACCAACAGTGTAAAAGTGTTCCTATTTCTCCACATCCTCTCCTGCACGTGTTGTTTCCTGACTTTTTAATGATCGCCACTCTAACTGGTGTGAGATGGTATCTCATTGTGGTTTTGATTTGCATTTCTCTGATGGCAAGTGATGATGAGCATTTTTTCATGTGTCTGCCATACATTGCTCTTTAGAATTCTGGTGACCAATTCTTTTTCTGGGTGGAACGTTGATGGAAAGTTCCAGTTTTCTCTCTCTGTTATAATAATGTTCTTTCAGGTAGTGGTAGATGACCATATTTAGCTAATTGAATGTCTTATAGTAATAAACTCTATCAGAGAAGTACTTACAAAAAACTAATTGTAGCATAAATATTAATTAGTATTATCAGGGATATGAAAGACCAAAAGGCTCTGTTATAGATCTATTTCCCCATGTACTTTATTGTACTTCATGTTGTTTCTTTTCTTTCTTGGCTTAAGCTCATATTTCATTGACCAATTAGGCTTCTTTTTTGTTTGCATCTCTCTTCATTCTTATATTTTAAATTGATATTTTTGGGGAGTCAGGGTCTTGCTCTGTTGCCCAGGCTGCAGTGTAGTGGCATGATCTTGGCACGCTACAGTCTCCACCTCTCAGGCTCAAGTGATCCTCCCACATCAGCTTCCCAAGCAGCTGGGACTACAGGCACACACCATCATGCCTGACTCCTTTTGGTATTTTTTGTGTAGAGATGTGTTCTCATTATGTTGCCCAGGCAGGTCTCAAACTCCTGAACTCAAGCAATCCACCCACCTTGGCCTTGCAAAGGGCTGAGATTACAGGTGTGAGCCACCATGCCTGGTTAACATTGAGACTGATTTAAAGAAATTGATTAGGGCTGGGCGTGGTGGTGCACACTGCTTATCTCAGAGGCAGAAGTTGAAGATTTACTCGAGCCTAGGAGTTTGAGACCAGCCTGGGCCGTATAATGAGGCCTCGTTTCTACAAAGATAACAATAGAAACATTAGCATGGCATGATGGTATGCACCTGTAGTTCCAGCTATTCAGTAACTTGAGGTGGGAAGATTGCTTGAGGTCAGGAGTTTGAGACCACAGTGAGCCATAATCAGGCCCCTGCATTCTAGCCCTGGGTTGACAGAGTGAGACCCAGTTTCATAAAAAGAGATTGATAAGAAACTCTTGATGCAACTCATTATAATTTTGAAATGGAAACTAATTCTTGATATTACCTTAGCAGTGTGTCCCCGAGAAAGTGTCAGAGCCTTTATGTGGACCTTCCCATTGAAAAGGAAACAGAATAGTCAATGGAAAAGGAGAAGGTGAGAACCGTATTTTATTTAAAAAGTCATTTGTTGGAGGCTGGGTGCGGTGGCTCACGCCTGTAATCCCAGTACTTTGGGAGGCCGAGGTGGGCAGATCACAAGGTCAGGAGATCGAGATAATCCTGGCTAACATGGTGAAACCCCATCTCTACTAAAAATACAAAAAAATAGCCAGGTGTGGTGGCGGGCCCCTGTAGTCCCAGCTACTTGGGAGGCTGAGGCAGGAGTATGGTGTGAACCTGGGAGGCGGAGCTTGCGGTAAACGGAGATCGCTCCACTGCACTCCAGCCTGGATGTCAGAGTGAGACTCTGTCTCAAAAAAAAAAAAAAAAAGTCATTTGATGGAACGTTTCTTTGAAAATATGAGCACTAATAGAGTCTAATAGCTAAAAAAAAAGTCCTATTAACTGTATAATAAGTAAAGGAGAAGTGAAATGGTGATAAGTTGTGTCTCTAACCAAGGGTCAGCAGTTAATTCTATTGGGAGTACCACTAAAGGAGCTGAGTTGTGGGTTCCATTTTAAGATACTCTAAGACCTGAGGCAAGTCAGGAGAGAGGGAAGAGGAAATGAATAAAAGAAAAAGAAAGATGAGGAGGGCAGAGTGTACATGGAATAAATAAAAACACATATGCAGATGTATGTAATAGAGGGTAGTAAAATCTAATTGATCTGTAGAAGAAGGAAGAACAGGGTGTTAGAAATAGGAAGGAAGATAAAGTGAGCTTCCAGTACCAACATGTGTCAGAGAATTAGAGTAACATTTTGCTACTCTTGCTGTCATCCTCACTACTGGGGAGGCATTAAGGATTGAGGTATTTTACCACACAGACCTGTGTTTTATCTACCATAGATGAACATCACCATAAATGGTCAGCCATGTATGGCTATAATTTGGTTTTAAAGAAAATGTTGTAACCTCATAGCATAGTATCATATAGGCCAAATTAACATAATTGAAAAGAATAGTGTTGGGTGATGTATGGAGAAGAAATTAATTAGAGAAGATATTACCTGATTAAAAGTTCATTAGAAACATGGCTTATAATGTAGTATTACATTCAGAGACATAATAGGGAAGAAATTGAGTCTAGGCCAAAAAGGGCAATTAGGGTAAACTAATATGGAAGCACATAAAGTGTAAAACAGGGCATTCAGATAGTCATGAATTAGTTGAGGAATTTCTGGAAACTGCACATTCTGATTTAGCAGGTATGGGAGTCTGCATTTCTCATGAGTACTCAGGTGATGTTGCTGGTCCTTGGACACAGCTCTGAATGGCAAGGGAATAGCCTTCCTTTAGAGAAATCTGGAAAAAGAACCACTGGAGAGCAATTTGAATAATAGCAGAATCCAGGGAAAGCATTAATTTCCTTTTATTTCTGAGCATGATTCTGGCCACAGGGGAAGGAAAATGAGATGAAAAAAGAGAGATTACAGGTGTATACTACTGCTGAATACAGATGAAAAAAGTGGTCACAATTATCCATAAAAAGCAGTTAGGAAGGGAAGCATCAGGATGACAGATCTAAAAATCACTTTTTCAAAGGAAGAGGGATTGTGAAAGGACACAGAGGGAGGAAAGAAAGACATTTGCTGGGGTCTTGGGAGTTGAAGCCAAGTAAACTTGAGACAACTCACTTCCAGTTGCTTCAGCATATGCCCAGTCTCGCAAAAGAGGTTATTGCTGTGGAGAGTACTGGAGGCAGGAGGGAGTGCTAGAGTTGGGGTAAACCACAGCAGCTCATTTCACTTGATAACTGTCAGGCCTCAGAGAGAGAAGTTTCACTGACATGAGTGAATAAGATGTGATTAAGTTGCATATAGATGCTTTGGCTAATTTTTTTTGAGACAGCCAGTTCTTTGATATGATAGCTGCTTTATAAAAGTCCTTTACAGTGTAAGATGATATACCAAACTTAGTTAATTTTAGAAGCAGTTGTATTATAAAATTCATTCTGTGAATACCAAAATTCTCTTTTTCAATAAGTACTGCACTGATTTTGAAATATAAATATGTATTCGTATCCAGCAAGTCTGTGGTAATTCAGTGTTTTCTTTTTTGATAAATATTTTGATATCGGAAGCTTATTCGACATGGTTTATTTTATGTGTTTTATGGACCACCTTGCATGAGTGGATCAAGGAGCTCTAACTCAAGGCCAAATGAGGGGACAGGAGAAATGTAGGTGCTGCAGTAGCCCATGTGATCATGGGAAAAATGAGTAGTTTGATTAGCTGTCATTTCATAAGTGTGTATACTAGCTGATCAATGTAGAACACTTTCTTTGATGAGAGGTGAATCACACATTCACCTGAACTGTCATCCCAACTGTGTATTTCCTCAGTGACAGGACAAGGGGAATTTATCTGTGGTGTGCTGGCAGCAATGCCTCTGATGTGTTGAGTTAAAATATTCTGTACATTCACCATCAGCTTTGACGTTGATTCCCTCAGGTTTGATTTGCTCCTCTGTTTAATGGTCCCTTTTCTCCTCATCAGCCCACGTGTTCACAGTGATGTCCATGCTTTTCTATTTTAGGTATAGACATTTGAAACATAATCTCACTACTGAAATGTAAGCTGTGCATTTTAGGAATCCTGTATTCCTATTTTCCTCATTATGTTTCTGTCATGTTGCTGTCCTAGGCAATGAAAAGAAGAAGCCAAGAAGAACCCTCAAAACCTTAAGTAATTATTTTCATAGCCAGGCATGAGAATTCAGCTCGATAGTACCACTGCATGAATGTTTGGTTGGCCCTGTCATACTTACATATAATTGATGACATATCCCTTTTGCTTTGTAGGGCCTCCTGCAAAACATCCTTCCTTGAAGGTAATTAATTATGTATATTTTTTGAATCACTAACTCCACATTGTATAAAATATATGTGATTTATGAATCATTTTCTTTTAAAACCCATTCAGCCTAGCACTGAAATGGAAGATCCTGCTGTGAAAGGAGCAGTACAAAGAAAGAATGTACAGACATTCAGAGCAGGTACATTTAATGGAATACTGGAAATAAGTACATTCAATGATTGGAAGTAGTCACATTATTCTTACCCCTAATTCTGTTTGTTCAAAATTGAATGGAAGGCATTGACGTAAATGTTATTGTTGGTATCCATATTTGAATAAAAATAAATTTAGAAGCATAAAAAAGATTTTAAAAATGTACGCTTTAACTCAGATGTTTCTCTTTTAATGTTTTGAATAGCATGAAGTTTTCAGTATAAAATTTTTATACTTGTCAGGGATTAAAAGCACTGAATTTTGAGACTCTTAAGATATTTCCATTGATTTATGTGCTAGTTGGAGTTCTGATCTTTACGTAGAGGAAAGCTTTACTTATTAACGTGTCAGTTTCTGTTTTAACTTCAGAGTCTTGCTGCTAGTGTTATTACACTGATGATCTGAAGCCGATCAGATGTTCTAGTGAGCAAGACTGTGTGTGTATGTGTATGTATAGGTGTGTGTATGGGTGTGTTTGTGGCATCTTTGACTATTAAAAATGAGGAAAGTAATTATTCATTTATAACTGGTTGACACAGTCTTTTAAAATGGTGATTTTGAGACTTTTTGGTGTTAAGGTTTTTAAAACATGATTGCATAGAGGCTACCAACATCATAAGTTGGTTGTTTTTCATTTCAATGCCCTTTTGAAATCTTTAACTATATTGTGATGCTCAGAAATAATATGCAGAATTTTTTATTTGTGTCCCAAAATGGTATGTGAGTGGTTATACACTTTACATACCTTTCTGCCACTTTCTTTGGTGTATTTTGTATTATATTTTCCAGATGTATCCACATTGATATGAATATCTCTGGTTTAATTCATTTTACACTTTTCATTGTATTCCCTTATACCACTTTACCACATTTAGGTAGACTCTCCTGTTGCTGATAAATGAAGAAAGAAAGAAAAATAAAAATCATGTCAGATTAAGAGGGCTTTTCTTTAATCAGTTTGTATATATTAATATTTACTATATGAGAGTTTAAAGTTGAAAAGTTCAGAATACAAGCATGCACCACCATATTTTATAAATGTCCTTAGAACTATGACTCATGAGCCTTTAGCCTATGAAGTTAGGACAATTCATTTCTCTGAAGAAGTTTGCTGTGCTATTCTCAGAAAAGAAAACTGAAAATAGCAAATGATATTGTCTTATTTGACCTCTTGGACATCCTTGAATGAAACTGAAACTCCAGGGATACTCGGATCAAAATTCAGAACTAATGTTTTGAACAATATAGTTTGTGAATGTCCAGTGGATCATGAGCCCTTGATGGGGAAATGACCTTTCGAGTTTCACTTTTGCATTTTTTGCTCTTTTCCTTGACTTGTCTTAAAAGCTTAAATTCAACCGTTTTATTTTTACAGAAACCAGGAATATAACTTTTAAAATATATGTCTGTCCTGTCTCACGGTGTTGTGTACTCTTCAGATGTTTTGTGAACATAGACTTATATGGGAACAATTATGTTTTTTGTTTGTTCGTTTGTGTTTTTGAGACAGAGTGTTGCTCTGTCACCAAGGCTGGAGTGCAGTGGCTCAGTCTTGGCTCATTACCACCTCTGCCTCTCAGGTTCAAGCAATTCTCCTGCCTCAGCCCCTTGAATAGCCGATACCACTTGCACGTGCTACCATACCCTGCTAATTTTTCTATTTTTAGTAGAGATGGGGTTTCACCATGTTGGCCAGGCTGCTCTCAAACTCCTGACCTCAGGTGATCTGCCCACCTCGGCTTGCCAATGTGCTGGGATTACAGGTGGGAGCCACTGTGCCAGCTACAAATAAGATTTTTAAGGCTATTATATTTTATACAATTCTTTGGTCTATGTGAATTCTGAAGGTATTCATGCATTGAGGGAAGATTATATCAGTTTAATGAAAGCAGTTTTTAATTTAATGTATATTCATTAAAATTTTTTTTGAAGTTTTTGTCTCTAGTACACAGAAACACACAATAATGTCATGGGTATTTGACCTTTATGTGTTTATGCACAAACTTAGTTATTCAAATATTTTCTTATCCCTGAAGAATCTTAATTACTAATAAACAAATTTCTCATTGAAAACAACATATATAATAGAGATCGTTGAGTGACTGAAAGTAAATTGTAGTAAATAACAGAAGCTTAGAACAAGTTAAGTAAACTTGTCTGAGTTAATAGCAATTACAGGACTTTTAAAATATGTTAGACAATGAGGGAGTAGTGTGTTTGTGGGGTAGAAGACAACATGGTACTGCTTCAGTGAAGAAAGAACTTTTACAACTTATTACAATTTGTATTACTATTTACATTCTAATAAATAAAAACTTTATTTTCAGATATTTTAGATTATGTTTCTACTAGTTGAACCATCAATAGTAAGACTTTTCAAAGATTTGGGAAGTTGTGAGTTGACGATAAATATCTGTATCGCCATCCGTGATGAAAAATCAGACAGCAACTACAGACTTTGGACACGCGAACTTCATAGTTAAAGAAAGGATTAATTTTGGAGCTCTGTTTCTATCAGGGAATTATACTCTTCATTACCTGCATGAATCGCAGTTATTAGAGTAGAAAGAGAGCAAAGAAGGGAAAGAAGCATAGAAAATTTTATTCTAGATTACCTCGGTTGGCTTCATGCTACCATAGTTCTGACTTTTAAAAAGTCATTTTGTGGTCAAGTGTACTTTGTGTTTACTCCCCTTATGCAGCCTACAACCAAACAGAATGCTTCTTAGCAAGGCATTTGTATTCTTTCCTTAAGGAAAGCAACATATAAATAACAAAGAGAATGAGGAGAAAGAGTAATTTCATTGAGGTTGTTATTTAACATAAATTTGAGTGTGGGTACCATGATTATATTTAGAATTTTGGGACTGCATGGGAAAACCAGCTAGACATCTACAGATTCCCTACTCAAACACAATGTGCCTTTGTTTTATTTTTACATCTCTAATTTTGCAATTATTCAGTACAACTGTATGCAGTGTCACTAAAAATACCTTCCAAAACCAAATATTAAATAATGCCTATGGCTTTCTGTTTTATAGTGTTGATTTTCCCAATATTAATGGGAACCATTGAGCATTTGCCTTGTGGTGTCTCCTCAGCTGTATTCACACATTCCATCACCTTGTCTTAATGGATAATCATACACTAGGAGTACGGGTTTTCAGAAGAGCTGTGTCATTTAAAGATAACACAGGAGCATCAAATTTAATTCTGCTAGAACACCTGGTCTACTGATTAACTGCAGCTAATATGGGGTCTACTTCACATACAAGTTAAATTCAGTGCCCTTAATCAGTCATATGGTCAGGTCAACAGTAATAAATTATGCAATATTTTTCCCCCACCCCTATAGTTTTAATTTATTTTTCCCCTTATGTCTAGAATTAACATTTTGTTTTATAAAACATGATGATAATCTTCTAGAGTAGTGATGACAAGCTATAAATCCAAAGTTTCTTACCTATGCAGATGACTTGTTTGCTTCTATTTTCTCATGAGCTTGGTAGATCCAGGAAACAGAACTTTTAAAACAAAATCCCCACATGTGGCTGGGCGCGGTGGCTCGTGCCTGTAATCCCAGCACTTTGGGAGGCTGAGGCGAGTGGATAACCTGAGATTGGGAGTTTGAGACCAGCCTGACCAACATGGAAAAACACATCTCTACTAAAAACACAAAATTAGCTGTTCATGGTGGCAAATACCTGTAATTCCAGCTACTTGGGAGGCTGAGGCAGGAGAATCGCTTGAACCTGGGAAGCAAAGGTTGTAGTGAGCTGAGATCATACCACTGTACTTCAGCCTGGGCAGGAAGAGTGAAACTCCATCTCAAAAAACAACAACAATGACAACAGCAACAACCAACACAAAATCCAAATGCATTTCTTTGGCAGAGTAAAACTGAATCAGAAAAAGTGTAAAGTAAATACAAGTAACTGAAACAGTTTATGTATATTATCTTACTTCTCATTTGATAAAATTTGTAAAGTAATGAGCAGAGGGTATTTCTCCAGGGAACTGGATATATACATTTATTCATTCAGTAAAAATTCATTCTTATAATGGCCACTGATACTTGTATCCTAAATATTTCTGAAAACATCTCCTCAGGCCTGCATCATCTTTGCAACATTGCCATATTTTATCTTTGTTCATTTATTTATATGTCTCAGAATTTTATGCTCCTCACAGTATTTAGAGTTAATTATCTCTAATGTAAATAGATCCATGAACCACTCCTGAATACCTAATATCCAAGCATCTTAAAGCTTTATATAAGGATTTCAGAAACTGACTTCTGGGTTGGGCACGGTGGCTCATGTCTGTGATCCCCGCACTTTGGGAGGCTGAGGCAGGTGGATCATTTGAGGTCAGGAGTTCAAGACCAGCCTGGCAAACAAGGTGAAACCCCATCTCTAATAAAACACAAAAAATAACAGGTGGTGGTGGCATGCACCTGTAATCTCAGCTACTTGGGAGGCTGAGGCAGAAGAATTACTTGAACCCAGGAGACCGGGTTGCAGTGAGCCAAGGTCATGCTACTGTGCTCCAGTCTGGGAGACAGAGTAAGACCTTGTCCCAAAAAAAGAAAAGGAAACTGATTTCTGCCCAAATCTCCATCCATAGCCCTTTCCCCATCTGCCTTTTTCTCTGGAATTACTCAGCTGCTGGTAATGGCCCCCTCACCATTCCTCCTTTGCAGAGAAATACATACTCTCTTGGGAGGCTTCTCTCCCTCTCTTGTTGCTGCCTGGCATGTGCTCACCCTTTCCTGCCCTCTGCCTCACTTAATCTGGTGAACCTCACTCTCTAATTTTCAGCTCATGCATGGTCTTTAGGAAAGCCATCCCTGACAGCTTTTATGTTCCTTCCTTATACCCCAGTGCCTAACACTTAGCAGGAACTCAATAACTAATTATTTAGCAAAGTTAAGACTGTTTATACAAAGATGATTCAAAAGATTGTCCTCTACAGTCTAGCAGCAAAGGGGATCGACATGTAAAGACATGATGTGCAGTTCAGGTGGTAAAGTGACACTAGAAAAATTGACAAAGTACTAAGGGACCGCAATGAAACAGACACCTGTGTGTGTGGAGAAAGATAGCTAGAATCAAGGAAGACTTCATACAGCATTCTGAGCTTTTTTTTTTTTTTTCTTTTTCTGTTGTTGGAGACAAGTTCTTACTCTATCACCCAGGGTGGAGTGCAATGGCGTGAATGAGACTCACTGCAACCTCAAACTCCTGGGCTCGATGGATCTTCTCACCTAAACTTCTTGAGTGGCTGGGACTACAGGCACATATCACCATACCTGCCTAATTTTTTGTAGAGTCAAGGTTGTCTATGGTTCCCAGGCTGGTCTTACAGACTTGGCCTCGAGTAATTCTCCTATTTTGGCCTTCCAAAGTGCTGGGATTACAGATGTGAGCTATTATGTCCAGCCTACTTTCTTAGTCTTAAAAGATGAAATAGCAGGGGAAAACAGAATAGCAGGGGAAAACATTTGCAATGTAAAAAATGGTGTGCACACTAATTAAGATATAAACAACAATAATCTTGCAAATTATTAGTAAATGCCAACTCAATTAGTGTCTTGTTAAAAAGATGCTGTTAGGTACATTGTATATTTTGACTGTATTTCAAAATTTTGTTTTGTTTCCAACAGTTTTGTTGATTTATGTTGGGTGGAACAATTTGTGAGTGACCCTGAGATTTTGTATGGCTTGAACCTGGTGATATCTAGTGTCTCCCCAAGTGGTTTGTTGAAGTTTTGGATAATTAGAAGTATTTCTTAAAGAAGTAAATATTTCAGTGAAAATTAAGCTTCATTTAAACCCTCAAAATATAAAATACAAAGAAATGTTATTTTCTCTTTATTTTTATAAAGATTATAGTCTTTATCTAACTGTTCTTAGTTCATTTGAACTAAACCAATGAATTTGTCAACAGAACAAGCCTTACCAGTGGCTTCAGAGGACGAGCAACAAAGGCGTGAAAGAAGTGAAAAGAAGCAATCACAGGTATATGAAAATTTAAGTTTCTTGTTTAATATTAGGTTTTTTTTTTGCTTTAGTAGCAAAGCGTAGTCCAAATGACATGACCTTTTAGACTATACCTTTAGAATCCAATAGATCATAATTTTATATTTAATTTTAAAAACATTTTAACCAGTTATGAAACTTAAGATATTCTTACTATCTCTAGTAACTATTCATTATTCTGGTAATTCTTACTATCTCTAGTAACTCATAGCTGTCTTTACCCTTGGAATTGAGGCAAGAATTTTTCACAATTATCTTGCTCTTTTATTTGTATAATCTTACTCATAATACAGAAGGTAACATGAAATATTGGGTCATATTACTAAGGAATAGAAATTATGAACAATTTAATAACGATGGCCGCTGGGTTAAACTAGTGTTAAAGGAGTCATCATTTCCAGTGGTTCAAATGTTGCAGTTTTATATTGCTGGTCACCAGTGCTGAGGTTAAAGATTTATTCTGTTTTGTGGTCGCCAGTTGACTTCTGTGTCTGTGTTCATGGAGTGAATGGGGTCATAAAAGTCAACCCAGTTGCCTTTTAAGAGAATCCTACCTTGCAGAATGGGACCTTTGGTATCAGGTACAAACAATAACTTTATTTCAACATAAATACATAGTAAATATTACTAAAATTAAAAAAATCCAAACACTATCACTACTGGAACTTAAAATATATTAGAAGTGGGTATAAGCAGAAAATCCATCTAGATACATAACACTATCATAGTATATCATTTGAATTAGAATTTAAAATTTTGCTTCTCTTTCTTATTGGTGTTCAGTTTGGCTCTTAATAATTTAGTGTTTGCCTAGTCTTTAGTTAATCTTCAGAAGTATACATGCACTGTAGGGTCTCACTCTTTCTTGTATGCTGAGGTAAAGTCTTTGTAAGAGAGGAAGCTTTTATAATACTACCTATCATCTTTGAATCCATTTCTGGTAGACTTTACACATAATGCATTAAGTTTAGTCCAAACAAACACTGAGAGTTCAGCTTGCCGGTTTATGTTTCTGTCCTATGTTAAGCCAAGGCAAGTTATTTTTCACTTTTTAGTTACAATCCCATAATTTAAGAATGGCAACACATAGATTAAGTTTCACAGTTAAATTTTAATTATTTTCTAATATTTCTTTGTTTATACTTGATTAAAGCTAATTTTAGAACATGCACTCTGACAGAAAAGACATCTGAGAGACAAAACAAGCAAATTTGTTTTCCATTTTGCACCTGCCCCCCCAAAAAAAAAAGCCTCAAGAACCAGAACTGGGTAAGAATTGTGATAAAGGGAATCTATCTGTATATTCACGACTTTCTTTAAAATTCATTACAAACAAGTTCAAGCTGAATATTGGTGAAAGTTTTGAAAACTCCAGAATTACTGCTTGCCCTGAGGAAGAGCTTCTACATAGTAACTCTAAAGAGGGACGAACGAAAAAGGAGTGCCCTCTGATCTGATGAATCAGGTCCCTGATTGAGAGGAGGAAGATGCATCTGGAGGGTCTAACTCTGTGGCATTCCAGGCAGCGCCTGAACAGAGGAAGCCCATGTCAAATGTCTTTTTATTCCATTCACACTCCAGGTCCCTGACATACACTTACCAGTCATCTTCTAAGCTTCATTTAAATGAAAATAAATCAGACTATAAAAATGATAACAAACCAGACACATAGCTTGTTTCTAACAGAGATGATGAAAATTTTTGTAATGATACAGAAACTGAAACATTAAGGAACCCAGTAGTTATGATTGAAATGAAAGATGATTAAGAGTTTCACATGCAAATGGCAAAAAATGTAAACCCAAATACCACTAATTGGAAATTAGACATTAGGCATTGGCCTCAGTCTAGAGATCCAGAAAGTCTTTTTGATTTGTGGTTTACCCACCCCAAAGAAATGAAGCATATGATTCAGGTAGAAAGCCACAGTATTTCTGCTGCTACAGATACTTATAAAAACAGAAAACCAATACAGTGCTTACTCCAGAAGCCACTATATGACAATCCCAGTGCTAATAACTACAAAAGCATGAATCTTGAATTATAAAATGTGGGTTTATTCTTTGCCACATAGTGAGAGAACATCAAAAATATAGCTAGAAGACACAGCAAGATATTCCAAGGTCACCAACATGGCACATGTATACATATGTAACAAACCTGCACGTTGTGCACATGTGCCAGAACTTAAAGTATAATAATAGTAAAAAAGAATGAGGTAGCATGTTACAAGTTGAGTTCCTGGCTTTGGAGAAAGAGAAAGTCCAACTTCAAAAAGACAGAGTTTCACTTGCTGCTTCTTTTTTCTCTTTATCAATTATTTGATTTAGTCAGATTTTCTATTCAAGAAAATCTCGTGTACAGTTACTGTGGGGTTATCTAAATATGTAATTATGTGTCAAAGTAGATTATTTTTTCTATCTAAATAATGGTTCTGGAGAATGTTCTCATAATGTTTGTTCATTAATCAACCTAAGTCTCACTATCAGTCTTCCAAGTGGCGTATGAGCTGGCAAACTAATTCAGCCATATACCATGTGACCTTCTGAACCAGATCAACATAAAGAAATAAGCTCTAGATTCTAGATTCTTTTTTCTGTATTCATTTAGAGATGAATTACATTTATTTAATGTTAGAATGGTAATACAATGGGAGGGAAGCAATGACTGAGACGAGCCACAAAAACACATCTAGCCTTGAGAGTTGCAACGAATATTCCCAGCCAAATGAGTCTGTTTAATGTGTTTTCATACATGCAAGTTTATCTGCTTAGCTCAAACTGTTTGAACTTATAGTCCCATCATGGTTATTTCCAATATTTTGAAAACAAATATATACTTCCACATATTTAAAAAAATCACCACTCTCCAATATTTCTGTTGAATGAGACCTTACATTATGTTGTTTAATAAAGTATGGTAAGTTTTGGCGTGTATGATTTTTATCATGTAAGAAGCATAATTTCTTAGCCAAAAATTTAGCCTTTGACTCTTCAGTAGAAAGTTGAGTTCTGTACATTGTGTTCTAAAGATAGACAAAAATCTAGAGATTTTCTTCTTTCAAAGTAAAAGCAGATGAGGCCTTTTTCCACCCTCTGAGGTATTAAATTGCTTTGCTCAAGTTAGTCTTTTAATATTTTAATTTGATAAATTTATCTGGTAATTTATGTAATTCAGCAATATGGAATTGTATCATGTTATATGGTGCCATGAAATGCTAGTGAATGCTACCTCAAGAGCTCTGGATGAAACATTTAATATGTCTTGGTTGGTTTGACTCCCATTATCAGTAGATAATGGGGCTAAAGTAGGTAACTGTACCATATGTTTTCCACCTATAAACTTTTGTGGTAATAGAATGCGAAATCTGGGAAGCATGTCGGTTTCCAGAATCCTGCACTAGAAACTCAGCAGTTTCACTCTGCTTCTTGTGTTGTGGCAAACTTTGGTTCCCATAGTTCAGGAAGCACCTTTACTTTTTTGATATCCCAGGATTCAAAAAAAAAAAAAAGATAAAAGGCACTGCAGAAAAGAATAGCTTAGTGCAGAAAAGGGAAAACTTCTTTACTGTTCCTGAAGCCCTACAAAGTCACATCCTCTTAATCTGTCTATTTCATGTAAAATCCAGGTGGTAAAGACAGAAGACATATGTTATGCCTGTGTCTTTTTATTTCTCTGTTTCTGCCAGTCAGATAGCATAAACTTTTATGTCAGATAGCAAAGAGTGGATGGGAATAAAAGCACAAAATGGAGAAGAGGCCTTTTTAAAATTTTGGAAAATTCTTCCATTCACTCAAACAGAAATGAGCAGACTTGACAAAAATTTCAATGATAAAATGATGAGTACCTTATAATTATAATAATTATGTATAATGATAAAATTAAAGTAAGCACAAAATACCTTTATCATTAAAATGGTGATAGTTAACCTGAATCAAGTGAAAAAATCAGGGAAAAAGTTCTTTTTATTGAATAAAATAATAATTAGTATTCATAGTACTTTTATTAAAGGTCAAAGAAGGAAATAATACATACAAAAGTGAAAACATACAACTATCAGAAAATGTATGTCATAGTACATCTTCTGCTGCTGCTGACAGATTAACCCAACAAAGAAAGATTGGGAAAACATATCCTCAGCAATTTCCCAAGAAACTGAAGGAAGAGCATGATAGGTAAGTAAGCCTATAGCAGTGTGTTTGTTTTGTTTTGTTTTGTTTGGGTTTTTTTTTTTTTTTTGAGATGGAGTTTCTCTCTTGTTGCCCAAGCTGGAGTGCAATGGTGTGTTCTCGCCTCACTGCAACCTCTGCCTACTGGGTTCAAGTGATTCTCCTGACTCAGCCTCCCTAGTAGCTGAGATTACAGGCATGTGCCACCATGCCCGGCTAATTTTTTGTATTTTTGGTAGAAATGAGGTTTCACCATGTTAACCAGGCTGGCGTGGAACTGCTGACCTCAGGTGTTCTGCCCATCTCAGCCTCCCAAAGTGCTGGGTTTACAGGAGTGAGCCACTGTGCCTGGCCACCTATAGCAGTATTTCACAGGAGATAATTGTCATTGTGCTATAAACTAATTCAAAATTGGACTAATATTCCTTATGATTAACAAGTTTTATATTTTTACCTGGGATGTTTAGCCCTGCCTGGTAATCAGAAAAATGTAAATTAACATAAAATAAGATATATTTTGTAAAGTCATGCTGATATTTAAAAAGTAATTACTCATGTTGGCAAATGTGAGGAAAAAGGCTTTCTCATACACTGTTGGTATATGAAATTGGTAAATTATTTCTGAAGGGTAACTTAGTGCTGTGTATCAAAATTTCAAATAACCTGACATCCCTTTAACTCAACAACTCCACTTCTGGGACTAGATTTCCCAGGAAAACATAACTTGTGTAAACATACACACACTTATTAAGGGCATTAATTATATATTACACATAATGAACAATAGGCTAATACATATATAAGAAGGTGAATTGAAAGTATTAACAAAGAATTATAAAAAGTGTGGGGTAACAGACGTTAGACTCTTTAGCCTAGTTTTGGATGACAGTCATTTGCAGATAGTTTTTGTGAGAGACATCTTACTCTGTAAATCATTTGGAGAGACACCCGCAATATTTCATAAAGATGAAAATTTATTTCTAGTGAACTTATACACTTGTCAATAAATAGTAACTTTAAAATTTTAGTTGATTGTAAATGACCTTTTCTAATTAGGGAGTAATTATGAGTGTGTGATTTGAAAAGGTAATTTTGAACTTGTAACTCCACTGAATTATCTCCAGTATCCTTTTTTATAATATATACTAGAGTGACTAGTAATAAAACCTTTAGCACGATATTCTTTCCTTACTACTTTTCAAGTATATGCATTCTTTTGAAGATGTTGAAGTGAGAAATTAAATATCTGAGAACTGCAAAGGAAAAATAATCCAGAACATAGAAATTTTATTAGGATAATAACATCTGCAGAGGTAGATAACAGGATGAACTCTTTATTTTTTAACAAAATGAATTTTAAGATAAATGTCTTTATCTGCAGATGCACCTTAAAACAAGAAAATGAAGAAAAAACAAATGTTAATATGCTGTACAAAAAAAATAGAGAAGAATTAGAAAGGAAAGAGAAACAATATAACAAAGAAGTTGAAGCAAAACAACTTGAAGCAACTGTTCAATCACTAGAGATGAAACCGAAGACTGCAAGAAATACTTCAAATCAGGTAAATCAATCTTTGGTAAAAATTCTATATTTTAAACTTTATTTTATCAATGTTACTTATAATATCCACTTGATTTAATATATATTATTTAGGTAAAAAACAAACCAGAAATGTTATCTCATTTTTAAAAATGAGTGATGACACTTACAGGTAACAATTATTAATATTTATTATAAATCTTGGCATCCACATAGGATATTATTTTATTACAAAGAGCTTTTGAAAACAATAATATGCCATAATATATACTTAGTGATAACCTATTGATAAAGATTTTGTTCCCAGTAAAATTGTTCCTTGTACTTTCCCCTATTTCATATTGATTACTGTACCTAATATTATAAAGAGGAAACAGAAATTATTGCAATCACAAATAATCTCATGATATTCTTAGAAGAGCTCTATAAATTTTATTTACCACTGGTGTTTTGAAATAAAAGTTTTCTTTCGTATGGATATATTTACACCACAGAAGTAACTGTGATCTGTTGGAGAACTAGAAGTAGAGTCAGAAGTCCTGGGGAAAATCCTGTAGCTTGCTTATATTTTAAACCTTTCTTTCTCAAAATTATGGTAACTAGATGAGTTCATCAATGAATGTATATAGGAGTGACTAGTATAATGTCTAGATTTATGATTTAGTAAATGTAATTCTTATAACTGACTATAAAAGTGTTAAAAAAGAGTCAAATTGAAATAGAATGTTATCAGTGAAACAGAACTGTAATAACTCTGGGAAATTTTATCTATCCAAATAATGTGTGAACTAAGGTTCTTACTATAGGGTGGTGTATAGGTTAGATTTCAAAGTGTAAATGCAATTTTTTGACATTTTAATTTAGTCAAATTTAATTTATACTTTTGAGTTTGTTGTAATTCAGGGAAAGGCTTTTCCAATTCTGAAATTCTTAAAAATTCTCTGCTGTGCATGTGTGTGTGTGTGTGTGTTTACTTTTATAAATTCATTGACTTTAAATAAATTTCTGAACTTTTTGGAATTTATGCTCTGTAAGGTTCAAAATTTTGCTTCAACTTTTTCTCCAGTTGGGTATCCACTTATGGTAACCTTTTTAGTGCATGGATGTGCAGGTTATTCTTTAACTTCAGAGGTAATCATAATATTTTATTGAGTACTAGCTAAAACTTTCTTTTGTTTTATTTAGGATTTTCATAATCATGAAGAAATGAAAGATCTGATGGATGAAAATTGCATTTTGAAGACAGATATTGCTATACTCAGACAGGAAATATGCACAATGAAAAATGACAACCTGGAAAAAGAAAATAAATATCTTAAGGACATTAAAATTGCTAAAGAAACAAATGCTGCCCTTGAAAAGTGTATAAAACTCAATGAGGAAATGATAACAAAAACAGCATTCCGGTATCAAGAAGAGCTTAATGATCTCAAAGCTGAGAATACAAGGCTCAATTCTGAACTGTTGAAGGAAAAAGAAAGCAAGAAAAAACTGGAAGCTGAAATTGAATCTTATCAGTCTAGACTGGCTGCTGCTGTAAGTAAACACAGTGAAAATGTGAAAACAGAAAGAAACCTAAAACTTGCTGCTGAGAGAACACAAGATGTTTCTGAACAAGTAAAAATGAGTTCTGATATTTCCGAAGTAGAAGATAAGAATTAGTTTCTTACTGAACAACTTTCTAAAACGCAAATTAAATTCAATACCTTAAAAGATAAGTTCCGGCCGCCGCCGCCGCTGCAGCCTGCTGGGCTGGAGGAAGCGGAGCTGGTGCTGTCCCGGCTCTCTTGTAGGGAAGGAACTGAGGGGGCGTTGTTGGGTGGGTGCTCCTGGTGAGAGGAGTCCACTCCATGCGTGCGGGCGGAGGCCGTCCCCCGAGAGCCGCTGACATGAAGAAAGACGTGCGGATCCTGCTGTTGGGAGAACCTAGAGTTGGGAAGACATCACTGATTATGTCTCTGGTCAGTGAAGAATTTCCAGAAGATGTTCCTCCCCGGGCAGAAGAAATCACCATTCCAGCTGATGTCACCCCAGAGAGAGTTCCAACACACATTGTAGATTACTCAGAAGCAGAACAGGGTGATGAACAACTTCATCAAGAAATATCTCAGGCTAATGTCATCTGTATAGTGTATGCCGTTAACAACAAGCATTCTATTGATAAGGTAACAAGTCGATGGATTCCTCTCATAAATGAAAGAACAGACAAAGACAGCAGGCTGGAGTGCAGTGGCGGGATCTCGGCTCGCTACAACCTTCACCTCCTAGGCGCCTGCCTTGGCCTCCCAAAGTGCTAAGATTACAGCCTCTGCCTGCCCGCCACCCTGTCTAGGAAGTGAGCAGCATCTCTGCCTGGCTGCCCCGTCTGGAGGTGAGGAGCGTCTCTGCCCGGCCGCCCCATCTGGGAATTGAGGAGCGCCTCTGCCCGGCCGCCCCATCTGGGATGTGAGGAGTGCCTCTGCCCGGCCGCCCCGTCTGGGAAGTGAGGAGCGCCTCTGCCCGGCCACCCCATCTGGGATGTGAGGAGCCCCTCTGCCCGGCCGCCCCATCTGGGAAGTGAGGAGCGCCTCTGCCCAGCCGCCACCCGGTCTAGGAAGTGAGGAGCGCCTCTGCCCGGCCACCCCATCTGGGATGTGAGGAGCGTCTGCCCGGCTGCCCTGTCTGGGAATCGAGGAGCGCCTCTGCCCGGCCGCCCTGTCTGGGAAGTGAGGAGCGCCTCTACCCGGCCGCCCCATCTGGGAGGTGTACCTAAGAGCTCCGAAGAGACAGTGACCATCGAGAACGGGCCATGATGATGATGGTGGTTTTGTTGAAAAGGGGGAAATGTGGGGAAAAGAAAGATCAGATTGTTACTGTGTCTGTGTAGAAAGAAGTAGACATAGGAGACTCCATTTTGTTCTGTACTTAGAAAAATTCTTCTGCCTTGGGATGCTGTTAATCTATAACCTTACCCCCAACCCCGTGCTCTCTGAAACATGTGCTGTGTCAACTCAGGGTTAAATGGATTAAGGGCGGTGCAAGATGTGCTTTGTTAAACAGATGCTTGAAGGCAGCATGCTCGTTAAGAGTCAGCACCACTCCCTAATCTCAAGTACCCAGGGACACAAACACTGCCTAGGAAAACCAGAGACCTTTGTTCACGTGTTTATCTGCTGACCTTCTCTCCACTATTATCCTATGACCCTGCCACATCCCCCTCTCTGAGAAACACCCAAGAATGATCAATAAACATTAAAAAAAAAGGTACAAGAAAAAAAAAGATAAGTTCTGTAAGACAAGAGATACTCTCAGAAAAAAGTCATTGGCTTTAGAAACTGTACAAAACGACCTAAGCCAAACACAGCAGCAAACACAGGAAATGAAAGAGATGTATCAAAGTGCAGAAGCTAAACTCAGTAAATCCACTGGAAAGTGCAACTGTGTAGAAGAGAGGATATGTCCACTCCAACGTGAAAATCCATGGCTTGAACAGCAACTAGTTGATGTTCATCAGAAAGAGGATCATAAAGACGTAGTAATTAATATCCAAAGAGGCTTTATTGAGAGTAGAAAGACCTCATGCTAGAAGAGAAAAATAAGAAGCTAATGAATGAATATGATCATTTAAAAGAAAGTCTCTTTCAATATGAGAGACAGAAAGCAGAAACAGTAGTAAGTATCAAGGAAGATAAATATTTTCAAACTTCTGGAAAGAAAATTTAAACATTTGGTTCTGGATATATGTTGAACCTAGTTGAATATAAAAATCAGTAGATAAAAAGTGTGTTTACTATACTGTATAATTCCATTTACATGAAGCATCCAGAAAAGAGAAACGTATAGGTACAAAAAGTAGATTAATGTTTGTGAAGGGCTGGGGCTGGAAGCTGGTAGTGACTGCTAATGGGCGTGAGGGATCTTGCAGTGATGGAAATGCTCTAAAGTTGGATTGTAGAGATGGCTGCACAGCTCAGAAAATGTACTAAAAATCTTTTAACTTTATGTTAAAACAGATACATTCTATAGTATGTAAATTATATTTCAACAAAGCTTTTTGATTTTAAAAAAAAGGGAAAAATGTGTTTACTACATCAGCTTAGAAACATACCTTGTTTCCATAGCGGTGAGAGATGATTTACTTTGAGAGAAGACATTGTGTCACCTATGACATTTTATTAGGCACAGAGTCATATTTTAAGGTAGATAGTCCTGTAGTGCTGAAATAATAATTTTAATGTCTTTATGTTGCCACATGTTAAGACCATGATGAAGGTATAAATGGAAATGTTTACACCTGAAATGAGTATTTTCAAATTAAAATTTAATTAAGTGATTTGCTTCAACACTTAATTCTAGATTTCCCAGATGAACTGAAGTGTATTGCATGTCTTGTAATATCTTGCTTTAAGTAGTTTTTTATATATTTTAGTTGGTATAGCTTTATTATTATTCATATTAATTTAACTTAAATCTGAAAATATGTCAGTCTCAAATCACATATTTTTATGACCACGTAATGTTTTAAAGGCACCTACTTGTTATAAAATTATAATTTAGGGTAAATGTGGTAAATTTTAGCAAAACTATATTTGATTTCGTCTTCCCACTGGTATTCATAATTTACTTTGAATATTTTTATTATAATTAGCTCATAATTTTTTTTTCAAGGCTCAATGACTATCATTTGAATATAACTTCGTCCAGTACAAAGATACTGTAGCTGCCTGTGATTTATGAGTTAGGCATTAGTTCCCCATTTTCAGACTAAAGAGGGGTGGCAGGCTTCACGTACAGTGGGAATGGAGTAATTACAGGAGGGAGTTGTAGGAGCTTGAAGTCAGAGAGGGAGGTAGAGGCCTGTTTACCTAGGGCCTCAAAGGCCATTGGAATTTTACTTTTATTCTGAGACAGGAATCTGTTGGAAGGATTTGAACAGTTGATTGAATATGTTAGGAACTTTGAGGTTGAGTTGAGCTTCTGAGATGATTGAATGGTGGGATCAATCGGTTATATTAAGAGAATACCAATTTGGCAGGAGGATAACACATTCTGCATCCCTCACTGAATTCAGTAATAAATGAAAATGTGTGCATGTGATTAAAAGAAGGTGAACTGATGTGTGTGAGATAATTTTCAAAGTAGGTATGAGTTAAATATTATTAACATAATTTAATAATAAGGCAATTTATAAAATCAGTAACAAAAATATTTTATCAGGTGGTTGTGAGACAACTTCAACAAGAAGTGGCTGACAGTGTAAAAAAATTAATGACGTTAGAGTCTCCACTGGAAGGTATATCATGTTGTCACATTAATTTGGATGAGACACAGGCCTCAAAGAAGAAATTATTTCAAGTGGAAATTCAAGTATGTATGGAATTTAACATGTTGACAGTTATTCTGTAGCTGGTTGAATTACATAACATGTTTTAGGATACTAATTTTGGCAGAAGCTTGATTTTGTACTTTCATTATAATTAATTATTTCCATTTTACTATCTTTATAATGTACTTTTTTTTTATGTTGTGACTTTTGTTCTACCATTTTGAAAAAGGATTGCATACCTTTTCTCTTACAATATGTACCCTTGGAAAAGTTGATAATTATACATCATTCCTCAGAGAAAATTGACTTTTTCCCTGTTAAACATATTTTCAAGTAATTTTTGTATTGCTATGATGAGGCAGGCCAGATTAAATCAGAGGACAATGTTTAATGGAATGTTCCAGAAAATTGTCTTATTTCTTCACTTTTGTGAAAGGACACAGAATCTGTGTCTATTTCACAGATTCTAAGTTAACTTGTATAGAAAGGGCATTATACTATTCTTTGAAATGTACATGTTTTATGTCAATTTACAAACTATTTGAAAAGTTAGGCATTTTCTTTATTTACCTTTTATTTAAAATATACTATAAAAGTATAGAAATATTTAGATCTGATATAGTATGTACATCAAAAATTGAGAGCTGAGAAAATTATCTTGATCCTGCCATTGTATTTTAAAAACAGTTTCACTGAGATATAATTCATGTATCAGACAGGTCAACCATTTAAAACGTGCAACTCAGTATCTGTTAGTATATTCACAGCATTTTCATCACCCTGAAAAGCAATGCCACATCTCCTAGGCATGACTGCAGCCTTCATCCATGTCCCTCCACCTACCCGTATTGTAGGCAAACACCATCTACTTTTGTCTCCATAGGTTTGCCTGTTCTGCATATTTCATATACATAGAGTTAGACAATACATAGTTCTTTGTGACTGGCTTTTTCACTTAGCTTAATGTTTTCAGAATTCATGCATGTTTTAAGCACAAATTGGTAGTTTATTTCTTTTTATAGTTAAATGATACTCTATTGCATGGCTATACTGGTTTTCCATTCATTCGTCAGTTGATGGACGTTTAGGTTAGTTTCCACTTCTAGCTATTATGAAAAATGCTGCTGCAAACGTTCACTTACAGGTTATTATGTGGACACGTGTTTTTATTTCCCTGCCATTGGACTTTATCCTCAGAGTTAATTGGGCAGATTTCAGCACTTGTCTTGCTCATGCTATCCTTTCTGCCTTCTCAGTTTCTGTTCATCTAGCCTCATTCATTCAGACCTGGCAGACAATTTTTTTGTTTTTATGAAGCTTTCTCTGACTGTTCTGACTCTCATTGACCTTATGTGTTAGGAATTGTTGTCCAGTCTGTGCAGAAAAACTTAGTCCTTAATGTTACATGGCTTTTTCTTTTTTATGGAAGATAGTTTTGTCTCATTATAAATTTGCTTAATGGGGGAATAATATACAATATGTATGCCACCTATCCTTGCATAAATTGAAAATATTTTAGCTTAGAAGTTTTTAGCATACAATTAAATACTTTATACCATACCAATTATTTGTTCTTTAAGACCTTGACACTGTAAGGTTTATATTTTAAATGTATTTTTAGCAATTAAATATCAAATCTAAACCAATTAGTCTAATAGAGGAGACTCGTTCAATCACATGTTTATGTTTTTCTCACTATGAAAAAGAATCTAAATTGGCCTTTTTTCACTATGCAGCAGAACTGTGTTTCTGGACTGCTAGCCGTTTGTCAGCTGAACAGTTCTGGCTGCAGCTTCTCTGATGAAGGATAGCACAGCCCCTCAATCTGAGTGCTCAGCAGAGTGCTTGTGAAGGCAGCACCACAGCAACAGTTGCTCAGAGGGAACGGATTCAGGAGCCTTGATTTAGCAATAGAGTCCAGGGTTTTCAGCTCAGTGTCTTTAGCCTGTCTCTGCTGGTCATGTCAGTTATGTATTATTCCATCCAGGAGGTGCTATTTACATTGTAGTACATATATAGTCATTGCCTACTGAGTCATACACAGAGAAAAGTAAGTTATAAATTATATGCCCCCCATTTGCTGCAACTCTCAGTGGTGGGAAGAATGATTCAGTGCAGCTATAGGAGACTATTTCTATTGGCATGCCACCTGCCTAACATACACAATTTTGTTAAGATATACAATAAAATTATTATGCTAATAGCAAATATTTTATGTAGCTCACTATGTTCCATGTACTCTTGTAAGTGCTTCATGTTAGTCCCCAGTTAAACACCTGGTTCGGGGAGGTGGCTCATGCAAGTAATCCTAGCATTTTGGAAGGCTGAGGCAGGAGAATCACTTGAATCCAGGAGGCAGAGGTTGCAGTAAGCCAAGATGACACCATTGCATTTCAGCCTGGGCGACAAGAGTAAAATTCCATCTCAAAAAAAAAACAAACAAAAAACTGTATGGTTGTAATACCACTTTACCTGCCATATATGCCATAAAATTGTTCTTCATATTGTTTATCTAAGATTATAATTTCATATAGAGTGCTTCCAAACTGTGCTCAGTTGAAACTGAAAGGATCATAGTTTATAGATGTGTTTCTTTGATATGCTATAACATAATATCTGTTTAAACAATTATTAAATATTTACTCTTAAAAATATTTGACTTATTAATTCTGTACATTTCTGCAGATATAAGAAACTCCTGGAAATGACAATAAATATGTTAAGTGTATTTGGAAATGAAGACTTCGATTGCCATGGAGACTTAAAAACGGATCAACTGAAAATGAATATTCTGATTAAGAAGCTAAAACATAAGGTAATTTAAAAAAAAAAATCTTAAGGTCTAGATTACATGTGTGAGACGTGCAGGTTTGTTACATAGGTAAACGTGTGCCATGATGGTTTGCTGCGCCTGTCAATCCATCACCTAGACATTAAGCCCCGCAGGAATTAGCTATTGATCTTGATGCTCTCCCTCTTGACCGCAACAGGCCCCAGTGTTTGTTGTTCCCCTCCCCGAGTCCATGTGTTCTCATCGTTCAGCTCCCACTTACAAGTGAGAAAATGTAGTGTTTGGTTTTTTGTTCCTGCATTAGTTTGCTGAGGATAACAGCTTCGAGTTCATCCATGTCCCTGCAAAGAGCATGATCTCATTCATTTTTATGGCTCCATGATGTATATATACCACATTTTCTTTATCCCGTCTATCACTGATGGACATCTGGGTTGATTCCATGTCTTTGCTATTGTGAATAGTGCTGCAATGAACATGCAAATGCACGTATCTTTATAACAGAATAACTTATATTCCAACATACGGTAATTTTAAATCAGTTTTGGGATTAAAAATCACATAATTTGGGAACATATTGATAATGGAAAAACCCAAATTCTGCCAAAATATGCTGAGAAAATAGAGGATAAATATATCTTTTCAGACTTTAAATGCATCAGCCTCTTAGTTCACCTTCCCCAGATCTGGGAAGACCTAGAAGGGGAGAGATTGGGCTACATTAATGAGGGCCATTTCAATCTCTTGGCCCTGCAGCAGCCATTTCAAAATATGTCAGAAAAATATATTTGGGGGTTAAATATTTTGATTTCCTTCAGCTTCTTCTCTCTGTGATGCTGTACCAGAATCAGGTGAGAAAGTAAGCCGCATTATAAGAGTTAATAAAACCCATCTGATGAGATTTAATAGTTTGAAGTGTGTGATTCTCAGACCCTTTAGATAGAAATTGGGACCAAAGAAAACAAGGTCTTATTCCTCAATATAAATCTCTCAGTGCTTTAAGCAGTCAAAGAAAGATTTTTCTTTTAATTTTACAGAATTGATACTAATGAAAAGGATAGTTTTGAAAATATAAACCTTTTTTCTATAAAAAGGACATGCTGTTGATTCTCTTATGTCTTTAACTCTGGCCAGTGATCTGAAACCAAGCAGTACCTGTCTCCAGACCACTAGTACCAAATTAATTTGGGGGGGCTGGGTAGCAGGTTTATTGAGAAATAATGAACACACCATGCAAGTCACTCATTTAAAATATACGAGTCATTGACTTTAGTATTTTCAGAGAGTTACGCAGTCATCATTACAATCAATTGTAGAACATTTTCATCACCCTGAAAACAAACCCCACATCACTTAGCCATCTTCACTAGTTTTCCCTTCCTCCCTCAGCTGTAGGGAACCACCAACCTCCTTTATATAGATTTGCCTATAAGCCTCTGAAATAAAAAGCAAGTGGTCTACTGTGACTGGCTTATTTCACTTAGCATAATTTTTCATGCTGCATCTGTGCTGTAGCAGGTATTGATGTGGGGTTTTTCTCGTTATTTCAGCTACATCTGGGTGCTTCTCTCATGACCAGGAAAAATTAAGCACGCAGACACATTGAAGGGTGAGGAGGACAGAATCTATTAAGTGAAAGGAAAGCTCTCAGCAAAGAGAGTGGTCCTGCAAACAGGTTTCCACCTCACACTTGAATACCAGGAGCACATGAGCTGAAGTGGCCAGGCTCCTCCCCTGCATAAGGCATGAATTCCTGGTGGCTCCACCCCATCCCCCCAGTGCATGTGGGCCTCTGGTCTGCTGCAGGCATGTCCAGGCAAGACAAGTCCAGGTTCACTTATCTGCACTTAACTTCTGGTGTAAACACTTGTGGGGCTGGTTGGAGATTCTCCAGGGACCCTTCCATATCTGCCTAGGCATTTTGCTGTCTCCTCCTAATACAGTATCAGTACTTAATTTCTTCTTATTGCTGAGTGATATTCCATTGTATGGATACATCAAACAGTTTATTTATCCATTCACCAGGTGATGGACCTTTGGGTTCTTTCCCACCCAAAGGTGATGGACGTTCTGGTTCTTTCCACTTTTTGACTCATATTAATAATGCTGCTGTAAACATTTATGTATGAGTTTTTGTGCTTGCATGATTTTTATTTTTCTGGAGTATATACTTATGACTGGAATTTCTGGTTCGTATGGTAACTTCATGCTTAACTTTTTGAGGAGCTGCCAGTTTGTTTTCCAAAGAGGCTGCATCACTTTACATTCCCTGCAGCATTGGATAAGGGTTTTAATTTCTTTACATTTTTCCTAACACATTTTCTCTTTTTTATTGAACAAAGATTTTATCCTATGGTGTAAAATGATACCACATGTGGTTTTGATTTACATTTTCCTAATGACTAATTACATCAAGCATCTATTAATGTGCTCATTATCGATCTTTACATCTTCTTTGCAGATACATCTATTCAAAATCTTTGCCCATTTTTAAAATTGAATTATCTTGTTACTCATGAATTGCAAAGGTTCTTTGCATATCCTATATATGTAAGTTGCTTATCAGGTATATGCTTTTCAAATACTTTCTTCTACTTAGTGTCTTGCCTTTTCACTTCTTGATACTGTCTTCCCAGGCATTGCAGTTTTCAATTTTGAAGTCCATTGAATCCATTTTTCCTTTGGAGTCATAGCTAAGAAAACACTGCCAAATGCAGTCACAAAGATTTATGCCAGTGTTTTCTTCTGAGAGTTTTATAGTTTTAGCTGTTACAGTTAACTGTTTTATTTTGAGTTAATTTTTTAAAAAGATATTTGGTCCTAATTTATTTATTTTTTGCATATGGATACCCAGTTGTCCCAGCACCATTTGTTGAAAAGACTCTTCTTTTCCCATTTTGTTCTTTTGTTAACTTTATATAAAATCATTGACTGTAAATGCACAAGTTTATTTTTAGATTATCAATTCTTACTTTGTTTATGTCTATTATTATGCCAAGGCCAAAATGAATTTACTGAGAAGTTTTTTTCAATCATGTTGCATATTACCATTTGTCTTATGTCATAATAAAAATTAAATTTAGTGGAATATCTGTAATTTCACCTTTTGTGTCTCAAAGGAGTCTGTGGCCAGCTTATACCTTACTTACTCTAAGACATGATGGGAAGCCAGGCCTATAAGACACACTTTATTTCTTTTTTCTCCATTCAAATCTTTAGTCTCTTTTCCATTGCCTCCTGCTATAGTTTTGTTTTCAGTAAGTTTTGGTCACAGGATCTGCTGACATAGTCTAATATTTAGTGCATTATGTTTTGCTAACTCATTATAATTCATAGAATCTTCCATAGATGTTTACCATCCAGGAAGGAGAAGTTTAAGTCTGAGCCACCAGCTTTCCTCAGTGGAAATCAAGTGAAGTCATCATCTTGCAGTTCACAGATCCTCTTTCCACCTGGTAGCTGGTTCTCTTGGGTAGCACTGTGGCTAATCCTTTTCTTGGTGCAGATCTTGCATTCTCAGAAACCACAGTTAGCTGTATTGACCGCCTTTTACTGAAACAGAGATGCACATCTCTGCTTTCTAGCTCAGTAGAGGATTCTTGGAATATAAAGTTTAACTCATTCCAAGAAAAGGTCTTAGGAGTGCAGCACTTCAAAATCAGGTAATGTTCAGGGAATTTATCAGAGACACATAGCAGATTAGTATTTTGACTTTCAAAATTTCAGAGCCAAGTTGTGTGCTATAGAGAACTCTTGTGGTATAACATAGAGATGGGATGGTCTTAACTTCTCCAAGCAAACAAGCTTGAAGTAAGGTAAAAGATAAATTGCTTTTGATTGCTTAACACTCAAAGCACGCTATGTTTATTTTACTTCTGTGAAGACTAAAAATCATTTCATAATGTTCTCCTTATTTCCTCATTGAGAAAAGGAAAATAAAAATTAAATACTAGATTGATTAATAAATACTGAAAGCTTATCTTTTAGAATTTTAGTTAATTCAAATCAGGTAAATGTCTGATTTTGATTGTGTAACCAAGTATTTCTAGTTTTTTTCATACCATATGTCTTCTTCTTGCTTCCCAGTCTTATTTCCTAACTTGAGGGGAAACCGTAAGGAGACACCCTTGCCTTGTTATGAGAGTTCATAATTGAAGGAGTTTTAGGAAAAGTTCCTCCTCAGCAGCTTGTCTCTGTCCTGGTTATCTGCTGCTTCTCAATAATGTTTGCCATCAACAAATTAACCTCAACATTTATTAGATCCTACTTTAAAGGAGACTCTTTTCTGCTGCATTAGTTATGTTTCCTGTTGTCTCTTTTTAAAACTTATTTTTCTAACAATTACCCAGAGTTTTGTGGCTTAAAAGAAAAATGTTTATTTTGTTAATGAACCTGTGGTTTGGAAAAAGCTTGGCCAGGACAGCTCGTCTCTACTCCCCTCAGCTTCCCTAGGAACAGCTATCAGTTGGGGAAATGGAATCCTCTGAAGCGTTGCTCACCCACGTGTTTGCTGGTTGATGCTGGCCATTGGCTGGAACCTTGGTTGGGACAGGCAGCATGTACACTGACACTGGCACTGCCAGGTTCTCTTTGTGGCCTGAGTGCTCTCACAATCTGGTTGCTGGGTTCCAAGGGAAAACAGTCTGAGATAGGTAAGCCACATGGTATCCCTTTTACTGCATTCTGTTCATTAGGAGGAAGTCAGTAAGGTTGGCCCATATTCTGTTTTTTTAAATGGGATCAATGTAACTTCTCTTTTGTTTTAATTGACACATATGTACATAATTATGGGTTATAGAGTGATATTCTGATACATGTAAATAGGGTGTAATGATCAAGCTAACTAACACATTTACTACTTCAACCATTTTTCATTTCTTTGAATTGTGAACATTCACAATCTTCTGGCTTTTTAAAAATATACAATAAATCATAGTTAACCATATTCACCCTACAATGCCGCAGAACACCAGAACTCATTCTTCTTATCTAACTGTAATTCTATATCCATTAACCAACCTACCTTCCCCTACTTCTTTGAGATTTTTGTTGTTAAGAGACAGGGTCTTGCTAGTGTAGTCTGGGCTGTGGGCAACTGTAGTCACCCAGACGGGAGACAGTGGTTTGATCATAGTTCACTGCAGCCCCCAACTCTTGGGCTCATGTGATCCTCACACCTCAGCCTCCTGAGAAGCTAGGATTATGAGCATGCACCACTGCACCCGTCTGATTTTTGACTTTATAGAAATATCTCCCTATGCTGCCCAGGTGCTCTGGAACTTTTGGCCTCAAGTGACTCTCCTGCCTTTGTCTTTCTAAGTGCTAGGAAATTACAGGCATCAGCCATGTTGCCCAGCCCTCAATTTTTCTTTAGCTCCCACACAGGAGTGAGAATGTGCAGTATTTATCTTTCTGTGTCTGCACTTAACATACCATCCTCCAGACTGATCCACGTGGCCACGATAACAGGATTTAATTCCTTTATACGGTGAATAGTATTCCATTGTGTATGTGTGCCACAGTTTTTTGTCTTTTCATTTGGTGATGGATATGTAGGTTGATTCCATACATTAGCCATTGTGAATAGTGCTACAATAAACATATGAGGACAGGTATCCTTTTGATCTATTGTTTTCTTTTCTATTGCCTGAATACCCAGTAGTGGGCTTGCTGGATCCCTCGGCAGTTCCATTATTAATTTTTTGAGGAAACCTCATGTTGTTTTCTATAGTGGCTGCACTAATTTACCTTCCCACCAACAGCACAGAAGAGTTTACTGTTCTCTGGAACCTCACCAGCATTTTTTTTTATCTTTTCAATGATAATAATTTATTCAAATTGAAGCAAGATTATATCATATTGTAGATTTGATTTGTATTTCTCTGAAGATTAGTGATACTGAGCATTGTTAAATTTATTTATTGGCTATTTGTATTTCTTTTTTCTAAAAAAAAGTATAGTTAGATATTTTGCCCAATTTTGAACTCAGATTTTTTTTTACTATCAAGTTGTTTGAATTTCTTGTACATTTTGGATATTAGTCGCTTATTAGATGAATAGCTTGCCGATATTTTCTCCCATTCTACAAGTTTTCTCTTCACTCAGTTGTTAGCTGGACAGAAGCTTTTTAGCTTCATGTAGTACCATTTGTCTATCATTTGTTTTTTGCCTATGCTTCTGATATCTTACCCATAAAAATCTTTGTTCAGACTGTCCTCAAGAATTTTCCCTATGTTTACTTAAAGTAGTTTGATAATTTTGGGCCTTACATTTCAGTCTTCAATTGATTCTGAGTTTATGTTGTTACATGGTGTTACATAGGAAGCTAGTATCATTCTTCTCCATATGGATATTTAGTTTTCCCAGTGCCATTCATTTGAAGAGGCTGTCCTTTCCCCAGTGTATGTTCTTGGCACGTTCATCCAAAATCACTTGGCTGGAAATATGTGGATTTATTTCTGGTGCTGTATTCTATGGCCTTTACCCCAAGAATCATTACTTCTTAAAATGCAACTCAAATTAGCATGAAACATTTGCAGTTTAAGGAAAGGCTTACGGCATCAGAATACTTATTTATAGGATTCATTATTTTGTGTTTTTTTGAGATAGGGTCTTTGTCTGTCATCCAGGCAGAAGGGCAGTGATGTGGTCATAATTCACTGCAGCCCTGAACTCTGGGTACAAGCCATCCTTTTGCCTCCATCTCCTAAATAGCTGGGTCTACAGACATGAGCCACCATGCCCGGCTAATTTAAAAAAAAAATTTTTTTTTGTAGAGATGGGGCCTCACTATGTTGCTCTGGCTGAAATCAAATTCCTGGCCTTAAGTAATCTTTCTGCCACAGCTTTTTAAAGTGCTAGGATTACAGGCATGAGCCACCATGCCTAGTATAGAGTGTTATATTATTTTCAAAGTCTGATTCCTAGAGCCATTTATTGACTTTGGCCTAAATAACTCAATGTGATATTTCTGAAACTTTTTTTGACATATTATGGGGAATGATAATGAGGGAAGGGGGATAGACACTTTTTACTAAGAGATAGCTTAGTGCCACTTAAGGAGGAACAAAAATAAATTATCAGAAAAATAAAAGTAAGATGAAGTGCACAAGTTCTGTGGCAAAGATGATGATAGTTAAATAATGTATTTTTGTGACTCATGGTAGCTTTAACTTTGTTCTTAAAATTCTGAGTAATTTAAGGGTTCACATTTGAAGAATCTACTGCACTACAGATAACAGTTTATTCCAAGTAAATGCATTTCAAAATTTGCTATTGATTTTGTATTAGATTATTCTCAGCCTACTTCATTATCAAGCTATACTATTTTATTCATGCAGTTTGATGATCTTACAGCAGAGAAGGAAGCTGTATCTTCAAAATGTGTCAATTTGGCTAAAGACAATCAAGTTCTTCAACAGGAGTTATTATCTATGAAAAAAGTACAACAGGAATGTGAAAAACTTGGAGGATAAAAAGATGTTGGAAGAAGAAATATTAAATCTTAAGACACATATGGAAAACAATATGGTAGAACTTAGTAAACTACAAGAATATAAATTGGAGCTAGATGAAAGGGCAATGCAGGCAGTAGAAAAATTAGAAGAAATCCATTTACAGGTTAGTTTTTTAAATCAGGTAAGTTTATCTGTAATGTGCTTTCATTTATTTCACTGCAAATTATATTTTGGATATGTGTATATTGTGTTTCCTCTACCTTTCTTGTAGCAATTTGCTTTGTAGAGTTTTAGAAAAAAAATGGCATCTGTTTTTTCTTTTAAATATTTAAATTTCCATTATTATTATAACAAAATCAACCTTTCAGAGTAATGATTCTTACTATGGAGTCATTTGATGATTAAGACCAGTTGGCATAAGAAAAAATTGTGATTTAGAAATTATGTGATACTTTTGAATTGGTCTTAAGCTACATTGTTCGTTGATCACTTTTTAAAATCATGAATGGATTCTATTGCTTTTTATACGACCAGATTACATTAATACTAACATAATTATGATTTCAAATTTTTATGAATCAGACTTAATTCTGAATTCAGTTATTAGTTTTGATATTGCTGATAAACATTTTAAGCTTCAGCCTCTTTTTTTAACATATTCCAAATTGCTCTTTGAATCACTGGCTCAAAATGAAAGGCAACAAACATATAATAATTAGGTTATAATTGTTTTAAAAGTATATTCTTTTCATTTGTTTTAGAAACAAGCACAATATGAAAAACAATTAGAGCAGTTAAACAAGGATAATACGGCTTCACTAAATAAGAAGGAACTCACACTTAAAGATGTGGAATGTAAATTTTCCAAAATGAAAACTACTTATGAAGAGGTTACAACCAAATTAGAAGAATATGAGGAAGCCTTTGCAGCAGCATTGAAAGCTAACAATTCCATGTCAAAAAAATTAACAAAGTAAGTCCAAACATACACTCATAGAAAATGAATTCAGCTCATTAATTTGTTTTGAAAGCATAATTTTTAGTGAGATGGCTTCAGGATATTAGGAAGTGAATGCTAATTTGACAATGTAATTTTGGAAAATAATGTTAGTAAGTAATCTTACCTTTAAAATGTTAGTCAAGGATAGTTTCTGTCTCTCCTCTCATTTTTTTTTTTTTTGCTTTTGTATGGTTTTTTTCCCCTGAAAAGTCTCTTGTAGTTAATCTGTTAGTTTTTTTACTAAGTATTTTTGAAGCTTTATAATTAATAAAGTGATCTTGTTTTAAATTACTTGTCAGAATTTCCCTAAATAGTAATATTAATGAGTTTATTTTTCAGTAGATCACGACCTAAACCCAAAGCGTCAAGTGGTACTGCTACTCTGGGCACAATCGTTTTTGATTGTGATCTTTAGTATTATCACTAGAGGGTGCCTCAAGAAAGACTGTGTAACATATTCAAGATGTTATAGAAAGGCATCCTTATGAAATAGTGAATAATTATTAAAGGAATTTAAAGAAGTGTAATTCACAAAGTGGTTAAAAAATAACACCTTGTTCAGTCTGAAGGGGTGTGTGGAAGGCAAAAAGAACAAGCCCCACCTCCAGTGCCTTGGTCACAGTGCTGGGGGCTAATTGCCTTCAGAGATGCTTTAGTTCTTTTTGATCAACAAGCAAACAATCTAGTTCTCCCCTAGGAGTTGTTGCTCTGAATTATTGCTCATTACCAAATGTTTAATTGGTTGTAGATAATTGGTGAAATGTGCAAGGGTGAAACCTAAAACTGGTTTACTAAACACAAGTATTCCTAGATTTTTTTTGTTCATTTTAGTTTTCTTAACCTACATTAAGGAGTACAACATGATGTGTTGATACAATTATTTCTAGTGAAGTGGTTCTTATAATCAAGCAAATCAACATATTCCTTTTCCCATGTTGTTAGCCTTTAAATACAAGTATTTCAAATGGAATCTTCAGAATCTTACAAGTAGAGCCATTTTAGAAGGCAGCAAGTTTTATCTGTTGAGCCATACATCACTGGTAGCCATTTCTCTTCCCTGTCTACTTTGTTTGAGCTGCTTGTTCAGTATAAATCACCTTAGAAACACAGGTGCTTCTTTAGAATGATTTTAAAAGTATAATTCCTTATAACAGGTATGCTCTCACACATCTTCAGTGTGAAAACACTGTTTAGTGGGTAATTTGGTTTACTCTCAGGGCAAGTTTTTAAAAACTACAAGTCATTAAGAATCATTTAAGGAAAAATGAAATACTAAGCATTTGTCTTTGCTATCTTTACAGATCTAATAAGAAAATAGCAATGATCAGCACCAAGCTCCTTATGGAGAAAGAGCGGGTGAAATATTTTCTCAGCACTCTTCCTACAAGGCGAGGCCCAGAGTCACCTTGTGTTGAAAATCTTACTAGTATAGGACTCAACAGAAAATATATTCCCCAAATGCCCATAAGAATTCCTACTTCAAACCCTCAGACCTCAAATAACTGCAAGAACTACTTGACAGAGGTTCGTTATATGACCGTTTCTTTTTAGGGTTTCATTTCTCTAGCGTAATTCTTGTTTTTTAATTTGGTAAAATACTGAGTTGTTCTGTTGACTTATGCATGTTAAGTAAAGATCATAATTAGCTGTGTTAACACAGAAAGGAAATGGGAACATTACATTTTTTAATTCCCTGGAGCTCTCATTTTTGAGAGATATCCATTTGCTAACTTTATTCAATAAATGTGACTAAACTGACACGTTTAAAATGTCTTTAAAAGCTGCATTTAAGTTAGGTTTTAGAAATTGCATGTTATTGCCTTATAACTGACGATATACTTTGAGATACTTTGGCTTACTCTCTAATTGATTGTAGTTTAGCTGTGGTTCATACCACATTTTTTTTTCTTTTTTTTGAGGCAGTGTCTCTGTCATCCAGGCTGGAGTGTCATGGTGCCATCTCTACTCACTGCAACCTCCACCTCCCGGGTTCAAGTGATTCTCCTGCCTCAGCCTCCCAAGTAGCTGAGACTACAAGCACCCACCATTACACCCTGCTAATGTTTGTATTTTTAGTAGAGACAGGATTTCACCATATTGGCCAGGCTCTTCTTGAACTCCTGACCTTGTGATCTGCCTGCCTCAGCCTCTCAAAGTGCTGGGATTACAGGCATGAGCCACCGCACCCGGCCCACGTCACTTTTAAGTTTCTTTGTGCCAGCCAGGCGCCGTGGCTCATGCCTGTAATCCCAGCACTTTGGGAGGCCGAGGCAGGTATATCACGAGGTCAGAAGTTCAAGACCAGCCTGGCCAAGATGGTGAAACCCCATCTCTACTAAAAGTACAAAAAAAAAAATAATAATAGCCGGGTGTGGTGGCGGGCACCTGTAATCCCAGCTACTAGGAAGGCTGAGGCAGAGAATTGCTTGAACCTGGGAGACAGAGGTTGCAGGAGCTGAGATCGCACCACTGCACTCCAGCCTGGGTAACAGGGCAAGACTCCATCTTGAAAATAAAAAATTTAAAAAAAGTTTATTTGCACCATCTCAACTCTTCCCACCCATGATCACAACTGAATGATTGGCATCCAAACACTTTACCACATATGGATGTTTATTATTTAGTAGAATCCAAAATAATTGCATTTTATGAATTAAACCAAACACTAAAATGTTCATTTCCATTTTTATGTTAAAAGCTTTGTGCTTGGCCAGGCGCAGTGGCTCACACTTGTAATCCCAAAATTTGGGGAGGCCGAGGCAGGTG
Organism: Gorilla gorilla gorilla; assembly: GCF_029281585.2. Lineage (NCBI taxonomy): Eukaryota > Metazoa > Chordata > Mammalia > Primates > Hominidae > Gorilla > Gorilla gorilla. The sequence goes on along the minus strand of NC_073238.2, from coordinate 32,603,231 downwards.
AATCACCTGAGGTCAGGAGTTTGAGACCAGCCTGATCAACATGATGAAACCTGTCTCTAGTAAAAATACAAAAATTAGCAAGGCATGTTGGCAGGCATGTGTAATCTCAGATACTCAGGAGGCTGAGGCAGGAGAATCACTTGAACCCAGGAGACAGAGGTTGCAGTAAGCCAAGATCATACCACTGCACTATAGCCTGGGTGATGGAGACTCCGTCTCAAAAAAAAAAAAAAAAAAAGGCTTGTGCTTTTCTTACATAAGAATACATCTTCTGGCCAGGCACGGTGGCTCACGCCTGTAATCCCAGCACTTTCGGAGGCCGAGGCGGGCGGATCACGAGGTCAGGAGATCAAGACCATCCTGGCTAACACAGTGAAACCCCGTCTCTACTAAAAAATACAAAAAATTAGCCGGGCGTGGTGGCGGGCGCCTGTAGTCCCAGCTACGCGGGAGGCTGAGGCAGGAGAATGGCGTGAACCCGGGAGGCGGAGCTTACAGTGAGCCGAGATCGTGCCACTGCACTCCAGCCTGGGCGACAGAGCGAGACTCCATCTCAAAAAAAAAAAAAAAAAAAAAGAGTACATCTTCTGACTATAAAAATCCTGGAAGAAAACCTAGGAAATACTCTTCTAGACATCATATTTGTCAATTTATGGCTAAGTCCTCAAAATCAATTGCAAGAATAACAAAAATTGACAAGTGTGATCTAATTTAGCTAAAGAGCTTCTGCACAGCACGAGAAACTATCACGGGATTAAACAGACAGCCTAAAGAATGGAAGAAAATATTCACAAACTATGGGTATAGCAAATGCCTATTATCCTATTATCCAGAATCTATAAGAGACCTAAACAAATCAACAAGCAAAAAATAAATAACACCATTAAAAATGGGCAAAGGACATGAACAGACACTTCTCAAAATAACACATGTAAGTGGCCAACAAACATTAACAAATGCTTACCATTGCTAATCATCAGAAAAATGCCAAACAAAACATCAGTGAGATACCATTTCACACCAGTCAGAATGACTTTTGTTAAAAAGTAAAAAAAAAAAAAAAAAAAAAGATGTTGGGGAGGCTGTGGAGAAAAGGGAACACACACCGTTTGTGGTAATGTAAATTAATTCAGCTACTATGGACAGCAGTTTGGAAATTAAGAACTAAAAATGACCGTTGCATGCAGCAACCCCATTACTGTACTAGGGGTATACTGAAAGGACAATAAATCATTGTAACAAAAAGATGCATGCACATGTATGTTCACTGCAGCACTATTCACAATAGCAAAGACATGGAGTCAATCCAGGTGCATCCAAGGTAGATTGAAAATCCAAGGTAGTTTGGAAAATTCCTTATATACCATGGAATACAAAGCATAAGTAGAAATTTTACTTTATTTATGTGATTATTTTTCTATTTAAGCAAACTTCAAGTTATGTCTAGTCACTAAAAATAGTAAAGGCCACATTTTGTAAATGATACATTATTTTCATGATAATGTTTCTTGTTTAACTTAAACATTATTATTATTTTTACTTATTTTAGGTGGAGCTGGACTGTGTAGAACAAATAATTAGAGAAACAAAGAGAAGTATGTTGCCAAAATTTATTAATTAAATTTAGGCTTATTTTAGAAATAAAGTGTACATAGCAAATGGCATTCCTTTTCATTCTTGGGTTAGTAGGTACTATGTCAAGTATTTTTTTTCTTACACACATCCAATGAAAGATGTGAAAACAAAAACTTTCACAGAGAAGACTGTACTTATGCACCATAAATTCATCATGTTCTGTAGCTTAAAAAATTCCCAAGAAGTCTGTGCATCTCTTTTTCACTGGCTCTACACTTTCTTAAGTTTTGCCATCCTCATGGAACTGTCAGCCAGCACACTGAAACGATTCTCAGAAAACACAGGCATCATCAAGTTCTCAGGGTTTTAGTAGAGATTGAAGGCCAACAGACCTCAGACTCATTTAGAAATGCTTAGTTGAGCAATAACCCTTCATAAGCAGTCACTTGACAGGTGACATTTTAAATCTCCTGTCATTTACTGTGTCATTGGCTTACACTTGTTCTCAGGAAACATTCCAGATTTTTCACCATGAAATAAAAACACCCATGTCAATGTAATTCTTGTCAAGTCACTCAGCCTTGTCTCTCACCATTTACTGCACTCTGTCCTTTGCTCTAGCCCAAACTGGATGGAGTGGAACTCTTCAGGGCTCTTCCTCACCTCAGGCTCTTTGCCTTCGCCTCTTCCCTCTATCTGGCAAGCTCTTCCTTGTCCTTCAGGTATCAACCTATGTTACCTCCTCCATCAGAAAGCCCATGATATTGACATAAAAGTGGGTAGGTGTCCCTTCTGTGTGTTCCAGTAGTGCCCTGCTGTATACCTGTCATGGTATCTATGACTCTATATGGACATTACCTGCCTGTCTGTTTTTTTAGGTTATAGCATATGATTGTTGAGAGGTGGACCACACCATCCTCATCTTGTAATTCCAGTGCTGGTTCTAGTACCTTGGCACATGGCTGTTGATTACATGAATGAAGAATGAAAAAGCTCTGATATTTAAACACAATTAGAATTAATGCCATGTTAAATTATTAAATAGTAATCTTGTATTGTAAATGTACATACATATTTCTCATACTTATTAACTCTGATAAAGTTCACAACTCTTTAGTTTTTAAACTCACACTTAGTTAACTGAAGTGTTTTAGGTAAAGGACATAATTCTTTATTTTTCTTTCTAGCTGTTGCTGTGTTGGACACTTGCTCCCATCTATTTTCTTCTCTAGAATCCACTGGTAAGCCACATGTAATGAAGAGAATATTTAACCATAAAGTTTTAAGGAAAAATTGTATGATTTAAAAGATTGTAAAACTTTATTACTGGGCTATTTACACATTTTAATTGTTTCTCATAAAACATATAACATTACAATATTTACTGAAGTAGGATATTTTTGTATCATATGTATGATGATAATTTATAGGGTATTTTAAATGATGTTTTTTAGCCTCCTTAAGTTTTAAGTGGATCTTGCAAATGAAAACAAGTATTATTGAGTTTGACATAGTCAAATTGCCCAAATACCAGCTGTTTAAACAACCAAGTCATCATTGATACTTTAGTAAAGGTTAGTAAAGGTTAGTAAAGGTCATCGAAGGGTTATTTGCAGTTTACAGTTTTTATTACTTAGGAGACTTAAGGAGTACCTGCCAGGTTTGTCCATGCTAATGCTATGATTTTGTTTTTGTAGTTCAACTATATTTTGTATGGAGACACTTTGAGGCTCTGTAAATATCTGCTTACTCCTCAGAACCCACTAGATTTAGCATTTCATGGATGACTTGTGTTTGAACAATTATTATTATGATGGTTGCCAGATGATTATTTTCTTATTCTCTTCTTTGTTCTACATGGAGAAATAAAACCAATAAATAAGGGAGAAGGAAAGCTCATGATTCTGATGCTCCAATTCCCCAAGATTAGGCCAGTGGTAGACATTCCAAGCTGACTTGATGTGTTTTTGATTTGTCTCCATTACTCTGTCAGCACTTTTTTACTTTCTGGCAGAAGATGTTCTAAGCTCATCTTGTATTTTCTCTGCCCCAGCCCTGGAATGAGTAATTTTTTTTAGAAGCAGAGGTGGAGCCACTGAGGAAGCACAGGCGAGCCCTCCCCAGCGTATACTCACTGGTCCCCAACAGAAGAACAGCTGCCGCATCCACTGAGGTACCAAGAAACTAGCAAATGGCCTTCTGGCTCTCTGGGGACAGTCCTCATGTGGTCCCTGGCTCGGCCTCAGAGGTTCTGGATTAGCCTTCCTGTAGCCTCTGTGCTGTGTCTTTAGATCGGGGCTCTGTGGGAAGGGCCCTGGGAGACCCAACAGCACAGTGTGTCTCATCTGCCAAATGTCCCTCCCTTCCTAACACTCTGACACTCAGGAATAGGGTAGATGGCGTGTCCAGGCAGTGCCAGGCCACCTCACTGTCTCCTTTGAGATGGGCCCAGAGGGCCTTTGGGGTGAGTGTGGAGCTGGGAACCTGGAGCCTGAGGCCGACTGTCTCTCCCTATGTCTTGGAGGAAAGGCCATTTCCCAAAAAAAACCCCAGGGCCTGACCTCTGGGCACATATGCAGGGAGGGAGGGTCTGTGAGCTGAGGGGGACATTGTAATAAGACTTTGAGCACGGCTGCTCAGGGGCCTGGTCAGTGGACCATGGTCAGAGGTGACCTGGTCATCAGGACCTAGTCATTTGGGACCTCACCAGCAGGCGCCTGGTTAGTGGTGGGCTCCTCAGTAAAGGCCTTATCAGTGGGGATCTGGTGACCTAGTCATTGGAAGCCTGGTCAGTGGGGGGACCTAGTCAGTGGTGGCCTTATTAGTGGGGCCTGATTGGTTGGAACATAAACAATGAAAAACTGGTTGGTGGGGCATATACAGTATACCAGGGGCCTGGTCAGTGTGGGGCCTTTGTGGCTTGGAGCCTGGTCAGTGAGGGCCTGGTCAGAGGTGGCTTGGTCAGCTGGGGACTTATCCATGGAGAATTGTTCAGTGGGGGGTCGGGTGAGCAGCAACCTGGTAAATAGTGGTCTTGTCAGTGGGAACCTGGTCTTGTCACTGGGGACCAGGTCAGTGGAAAATTGGTCAGTGGAGTCTCGCCCATGAGGCCTATTAAGTGCGGGCCTGGTTAGGAAGACATGGTCAGTGGGGACTTGATCAGTGGGACCTGGTCAATGGAGGAGTGGTCATTAGGGGCCTCATCACTGGGAACCTGGTCAGCGGCGGTTGGTCAGTACCTGGCCCGCTGGCCACTGTGTGAACTCAGGTAGGGGGTTTGTCTGTGGAGCCTCACCTCCATCTGCAGGGAAGGTGAGTCAGGGCACCCTGGAGGGTGGCTGGAAAGAGAAGGTGAGAAGATGTGTTGAATCCAATACTGCTTGGCAGACTTACAACTTTACAAATGACCAGTGTTCCACCTAGAGAGGGTGCCAGCCCTCTCAGCATTATGCAGTGCCCCTCCTCTGTCTGCATCCCCAGGACCACCATGGGTGGGGAGGGCAGAGATTGGGGAGCACCTATAGAGGCTCTAACATTCTAAGGTGACAGTGATGAGGACCTGGGTGCACCCATGAGTGGAGAAGCTAGGCCTGTCCAGAGAAGCAAGACAAACACACATATGTGCGCACACACACACACAGGCACACATGCATACACAAACACATTGCATGCACACATGTCAGTTCAGGGGATAGAGGACACTGACTCTGGGCCCTGTTGACCCAAGCAGGCTTCCATTGTGGTGGGTTCTGTCACCCCACAATGTCACTGTTGCTGAGTCCCCATCGCCTCTGTGTTGTGGAGCAGTTAGAGACACACAGCAGTGTCTGTGAGTGGCTCTGTGTGAAGGACCGTTTTCTAGATGAGAAGCACATCTCAACACAGCTGACTGATCAGACTCAGGTGAGTGGGACCTGCTCTCTTCTCTTCCTCCTTGCTTGGGGACAGTCACTATCAGGTGGGTGGTTTTGGCCTCTGGGCAGCTACTGAGGGTAATCCCTGAACACTCACCAGGTGCCTGTTCTGTGCTGACAGTCATCTCATTCATCCTCGCAGCAATTCCATTCTGCATCTTTTCTGATCACCCCCGTGACCACCCAGGACAACCCCATCAGGGCCCTGTCACCAGGCCCAGTCCAGCTCCATGATAACCAAGACGCAGGTCCAGAGACAACTGTCCTGCATCGTGCCTGCATCTGAACCCCCTTGGTGGGTAGTGACCAGCACAACATGGAAGAAGCCAGGGCAGCATGTGGCCAGCTGCTCTGCAGCCCCAGATGGCTCCTGGGCCTTGGTAAGTCATTCTTAAAGGGGAAGCTGGTCACTTTGAGGTCCCTGAAGGGAAGGGTGAACGTGCATCCCAATAGCCCTGGCAGCCAGCAGCTTGCCATATATCTTCTCACCCAACCTGTGTGACAGAGGCCCCATCCTGGGGCACAAGTCCCATACCTAAAGCATCCTGTCCCAGTTGGACCTCATCCTGAGCCCTGGGAGGGGAGGGGCACCATAGGCCCCCCTGCAGCAGCCAGGATTACCACCCAGGGGACTTGGCCTTCTGTGGCCCTGGCCAGACTTAGAATTTGGCCCATGACAAGACAAACTCACTCGGAGCAGCTTGTCAGTACCCGGGGCCTGTGTATGCCAGGCGAGGCCAAGCTGGCTCAAAGAGCAACCAGCTACCTCTGCAAGGGTGTGCCAGGAGCAGGTGGACCAGCCACCAACCTCCCCCACTCAAAGGAAACAGGGATGGCCAAGTTCCCACACCCTGAGTGACCACCACCTGACAGCTGATGGAGTGGAGGCCTGAGGAAAAGCAGATGGTGCTGGGGCTCTACCTCCAGGGCAGAATAACTGATTTACCCTGACTGGCAGGGAGTGAGGTTGGTGGCTGGTCCACCGGCTCCTGGCACACCCTTGTAGAGGTGGCTGATTGCTCTTTAAGTCAGCTTGGCCTTGCCTGACATGCACAGGCCTCAGTGCAACAAATGTGCTGCAAATGGAGCCACATAGAGGAAATGAGCAGCAGGCTCAGGAGCGGGGTGTGCGCTGCCTTTGGGGCTCCATTCCATGCATCAGGGCTTCTACAGCACTGTGGGCTTCTTGGATGCCAAGAGGCAGACCACAGGCCATCTTAAGAAGGACTCTGGTAAGAGCTTACTTGGGTATGTGGATGATGTCCAGGATGTTGGCCTGGTGTCCCTGAGATAGCATTAACAGGTCCATGACTGGGTCCAGGTCCTGCCTGGGCTGATTGGCAAAGAGCTCACTGACAGTATGGAAGGCATCTATGGTGAAGTGGTGTCTATGTTCAAGTGCAGAAAGGGCCCAATCTGGTGGATGAACCACATGGCTAGCTTCTGGATGCAGGCACAGTGCCACATTTTTTGTCACTTCCTGATGCTCCCCACCAGCACCGAAGAGACAGCCTGGAGACAGGGCATGAGGAAGGCTGAGAACGATGAGTTGGTGAGTGCCAGATTCTTCCTGGCCCTGAGCCCACCCCCAGGGCGACACTCAACCTTTAGGAGTGGGAGAGCAAGATTGACGGCTTCAAGTGCTTCACCAAGAAGATGGACAACAGGGCACTCAGCTCAACTTCACAGCCAATGAGTGGTGACAGGCTTTAAGAAAGAGCATCAGAAGGCTGCCAGTTCTTCAGCCTCAGCCAGGCCTTGGAGCTGGACCAGGCCATTCACTTCAGTATAGAGGCCTTCCACACTGTCAGTGAGGTCTTTGCCAATCAGTCCAGGCAGGACCTGGACCCAGCCATGAACCTGTTAGTGCTGTCTCAGGGACACCAAACCAATATCCTGGACATCATCCACATACACAAGGAAGCTCTTACTAAAGTCACGGAGAGCAGACAACAAGTGGCAGAAGGGAAGATAGAGATGCAGAGGCTGATGATGTCAGAATCACAGGAACAGGATTTCTTTGGCCACTTTGGCTGAAATTCACCACTTCCATCCAATTCCAGTGAGAGACATGGACTCACAGATGCAGCATTTCTTGCAACAAGAGATACTACTTTTTCAAAAAGTCACCCAGGAATTGAGAGTGTTGAATGACTCGATACTCCATTGTGGACTGTTTACAGTTCAAGGATACTTTCTACAGCAGAATAATAACACTAGCAAAGAGCTAGTACAAGGATGGTTTTGTGCTCAACTGAAATCCAGCTGAATACGGAATTGTATAGGAAACAGTTAATATGGTGATAGAATGGAAACAGTAGCAAATGTGAACTAAATCATGCTATGAATGCCTAAACTACCGCTGTAACTTTTGGAAAAATGATAATGCCACTTTATTGCTTTTTGAAGTATGAATATTTTAGTGTATATGCTCTAGATCTCAAACCCTATAAAGAGTCTCAAAGAAGTTGGCTGGATAAAGCCTGCTGTGGACGTCTTTATATTCAAAGATTGATGGTGCAATTCGAATATGTGTCCACACCGAATCTCATGTTGAGTTATATTTCCTAATGTGGAAGGTGGATCCTGCTATAAGGTGATTGAATTATGAAGGCAAATTTCTCATGAATGGTTCAGCACCATCCCCTTGTACCATCCTCACAATAATGAGTGACTTCTCATGAGATCTGGTCACTGAAAACTCTATGTCACCTCCCTACTCTCTGTGTTTTCCCCTTGCCATGTGAGACAACTGATTCTTTCTTTGCCTTCCATGATTATTGAAAGATTTCTGAGGCCTCCTAGAAGCAGAAGCACTGTGCCTAGAACCATGAGACAATTAAACCTCTTTTTCAAAATAAATCATACAGAAAATGGCAAATGAAGACTGGAGCATTGCTATAAAGATACCTGGAAATGTGGAAGCAGCTTTGGAACCAGGTAATGGATGGAGGTTGGAAGAATTTGGAGGGCTCAAAAGAAGACAGATAGATGAGAAAACTTTTGGACCATCCTAGAGACTGGTTCAATGGTTGTGACAAAAATCCTGACAGAAACATGGACAGTGAAGGCCAAGCTGAAGAGATCTCGGAGAGAAATAAGAAGCTTTCTGGAAAATGTCTTCCTTTTGGATATGGAAAGCTTACACAATGCCTGTACCATCATTGTACCTTAGAAGCAGTGAACTTGCTTTTTATTTCAGAGACTCATAGGCAAAAGAGACTGTAGCCTTGACCCAGATGACACTTTGGACTTTGTAACTTTGAGTTAATGCTGAAGTGAGTTAAGACTTTGGGAGACTGCTGGCAAGGCATGATTGTATTTTGCAATGTGAGAAGGATATGAGATTCGTGGGGTCAGGGACAGAATAATATGGTTTTTCTCTATGTCCCTACCAAAACTCATGTGGAATTATATTCTGTAATGTCAGAGGCGGGGCCTAGGTGGAAAAAGATTTAGTCATAAAATGGTGCAGGTAGATCCTTCACGAATGATAAAGGACCATCACCTTCATAAAGGACCATCACCTCCTGATAGTGAGTGAGTTCTCATGAGATCTGATTCCTTAACAGGCTGTGGAACCTCTTTCCTCACTCTGTCTTCCTCCTGCTCCTGCTTTAGGAGGCATCTCATTTTCCCTTGGCTTTCTGATATAATGAAGAGGTTTCCTGGTTCCTCCCAGAAACAGAAGACACTATGCTTCCTTCACAGCTTGCAGAACCGTGAGTCAGTTACACCTCTTTTATTTACAATAATAGAGAAAATTAGAACTGCAGAGAGGAGCTGTGAAATGTCTTCAAGGCCTTTTTCCCTTTGTCTTGGCTATTAGCACAGTCATATTTCTTTATATGCAAAGTGCTGAAATTTTCTTGAATTTTTCCCCTTAAATGGGATTTTTGTTATTGCTACATAGCCAACCTGCTATGTAGATATCTGAAAAAGTAGAAGCAGGCTCAGTAGTGGGTAGCAAACAAAGATTGGAAGGGTTTGGAGGGATAAGAGTATGAGAGGGAGTGGGAGGGAGTGATTTAATCATGGATGGGTGGGGGTGGATGTGGAAGGGAAAAAGGGGTGGGTAGGGTGGGAGAGAGTAAACTGGCTGTAGGGTGGTGGGTAGTAGGAAGGGGGAGTAGCCTGCTGCAGAGGCAGAGTCTCATGGAAAACCCCTACTAGGGCAGTGCACCTGTGGCTTTGCAGGTTTGAGACCCATGGCTGCTCTCATGGACTGGACTAGTGTTGAGTGCCTGTAACTTTTCCACATGGAGGGTGCAAGCTGTTGGTGGGTCTATGAATCTGGGGTCTGGAGGGTGGTAGTCCCCTGTGTGGGGGCTCCAAGCCCATATTTTCTTTCTGCACTTCCATAATAAAGGTTTTCCAAGAGGCTCTGCATCTGAAGGAGGCTTCTCCCTGGAAACAGTGGGAGTTGGGGGTGGGGGGCGGATCCTTCACTAATGTTTAAGCACCATCTTCTTGATGCTGACCTTGTGATAGTGAGTTCTCATGAGATCTGCTTGTATAATGGGGCATGACAACTTTTTCCTTTCTGTGTCTTGCTCCTACTCTTCCCATATGTGACTGGAAGGAGCCGGGCACATTCCTCAGCCCCGGGCTCAAAACAAACAAGCCCAGTACAAACACATCCCATCCTCTCATCTCACTACATATTGTCATATATCTCTCAAACTTCCTGAGCCCAGTACAAACACCACCAGGAAAGTCTCCGATAAGGAGACAGCCGTTCAAAGTTTTACTGAAAGAGCGGGAACCAAAAGAATTCCTTTGTTCCCCTGTAACTTTCAGGCTATAAAAAGCAAACACTCGCATTGTTCAGGGCCCTCTTGTATGCTGTGGAATGGAGGGACCAGGTTCGAACTTGTAGTAAAGATCCTTGCCGCTTGGCTTTGACTCTGGACTCTGGTGATCTTCTTTGGGGAACTAATGGTCTGGGCATAACAAGACATCTCCTTGCCCCTTGACATTCTGGTATGATTGGGAGGCTTCCTGAGTCCTGTCAGATGCAGAAGCCACTATGCTTCCTTACATCCTGCAGAATCAATAACCTATTAAACCTCTTTTCTTTATGATCATGGAGAAAATTATTACTGTAAAGTGAAACTGTTAAATGTCTTCAAGGCCTTCTCCCTAATGTCTTGGTAGTCAGCACTGGGCTTCTTTTCATTCAAGTATTTGAAGCCTCCTTGAATTTTTCCCCAGAAAATGGGCTTGTCTTCCTTTACCACACTGCCAGCCTGTGACAAAGATAGCTGATAATGTAGAAGCAGGTTCAGAAGTGGGTAGCAGATGGAGTTTGGGAGAGTTTGGAGGACTTCGAAGACTAGGAGATGAGGGAAAGTTTGGATCTTTGTAAAGAATTGTTAAATACTTGTGATCAGAAGACTCATAGGAAAATAGACAGTAAGGATCAGATTGAGAAGCTCTCAGATGAAAATGAGGAACTTACTGCAAACAGGAGCCAAGGTTACTTTTGTTTTGCTGTAGCAAAGAACGTGGCTGCACAGTGACCCTGCCCTGGAGATCTGTGAAACTTTGAACTTGAGGGTGATGACTTACTGAGTATCTGATGGAATGAACTGCTGGGCAGCAAAGCTCAAGGGGTGTTCTGTCTGTATCAAACAGCCTGTGCCCTTATGTGTGACCGAGGAAATGACATCTGGATGGGTCTTACATTAAGTGAGTCCCAACTCTTATATTAAATGAGCAACAGAACTCAAAAATTTGCAGCCTGGCCCAATGGTCAAAAAGAAAAGCTGATTTTCAGGGGAAACCTGAGGAAGGATTCAGAAATTTGCATGAAAATGAGCCCAGTTCTAATAGCCAAGACAATAGGGAAAAGGCCTTGAAGCCATTTCAGAAACCTTTGCAGCAGCCTTTGCTATCCTAGGCCCTGGGGCCTAGGAGAGAAGAATGGTTTCCTAGGCCAGTTCTATGACTCTCCTCTATGTGCAGTCTCAGGGCACCGCTGCCTACATCCCTGCAGATCCAGCTCCAGCTGTGGCTGAAAGATGCACAGGTACAGCTTGCATCACGCTTCACGGGTGCAATCTTCAAGCCTTGGTAGCTTCCACATAGTGTTAAGCCAGCAGGTGCACAGAGCACAAAACTAGAGGCTTGGGAGCGTTTGTCTACACTCCAGAGTATGTACGGAAAAACCTGGGTGTTCAGGCGGAAGCTTTTCCAAGAGGCAGAGTCTCATGGGAAAGCTTTACTAGGGCAGTACAGAAGGAGAATATAGGGCTGGAGTCCCTAAATATGGAGGCACCATTCTCCAGACCCCAGATTCATAGACCCACCAACAGCTGGCACCCTTAGTGTGGAAAAGCTACAGCCACTGAACACCAGCCCAGCCCATGAGGGCAGCTGTGGGGGATAGACCCTGCACAGCCACAGGTGCAGAGCTGCCCAAGGCCTTGGGTGCCCAGGCATCACTCACCTTTGCTCTAAATGTGAGATGTAGATTCAGAAAAGATGATTTGGAGCTGTAGGATTCAATGACTGGTCTGCTGGGTTTTTGACTTGCATGGGGTCTGTAAGTCCTTGTACAGTTTAGTAAATGCTGGAATGAATTAAGTCATTGGGGGACTGTAGAGAAGTCATCAGTGTATTTTGCAGTATGACAAGGATACAAGATTTGGGGAGCAAGAGCCAGAATAATATGATTTGATTCTGTGTCCCTACCAATACTCATGTGGAATTGTAGTGGGGAATGTTAAAGGTGGGACCTGGTGGGAGGTGATTTAATCATGGAGAAGACTGGGTGTTGGAGATAATGGTGTAGGGAGAATGTGAGAGATTATTTTATGGGTGGGAGTGAAAGATGAGGGTGGGGGGACAGATTCTTCACAAATGGGTAAACACTGTCTCCTTAATGCTGTCCGCATGATAGTGAGTTCTCTTGATGATTTTGGCAGAGTGAATACTGTCCTGCTGGGTTTTCGACTTGCATTGGACCTGTGGGCCCATTTGTGTTATTTTTCTGGGAAATTTCTTCCCTTTGGACTGAGAAAGCTTACACAATACCTGTACCATCATTGTACCTTGAAAGAAAAGAAGTCTCTTTTAAATTCGGGGACTCATAGGCAGAAGGGACAGTAGCCTTGTCTCAGATGAGACTTTGAACTTTTTACACTTGGAATGAGTTAAGGCTACTGGAACTTTTGAAAAGGCATGATTGTATTTTGCTCTGTGATAAGAACATGAGATTCTGAGATATCAGGGTCAGAATAATATGGTTTGGCTGTGTGTCCCTATAAAAATTCATGTGGAATTGTAATTCCAAATGTTGAGGGTGGGGCCTGGGGGAGATGATTTAATCATGGATTGGAGGTGGTTGGGGGTGGAAGGAAAAGGGTTGTAACCAAGCGAGTTTTAGAGAAACCCCACACTGTGAGGCGTACTCAGGAGTCCTTTATTGCTGGCGACCGAAAGAGCGCTAGCGCTCAAAATTCTCTTGGCCGCTAAGAAGGGGCTAGATTTTCTTTTATACTTTGGTTTAGAATGGGGAGGGGGAGCTTAGCTGAAGCAATCTTACAGAAGCAAAACAGGCAAAAAAGTTAAAAAAGATAAATGGCTACAGGAAAACAAACACTTCCTGGTGCAGGGGCTTTAAATCCATCACAAGGTGATAAACGTGGGGGCTTTGGGTTCTATCAACTGGACACAAATGCAGGGGCTTTAGGTACCATCAACAGGGTGAATTCCTGGGAACTGTGGATATAGCTTCCCACAGTATCTTGTCAGTAATTGCATTCTTTGATGTGCTGGGAGTCAGCTTGCACAAGTTATGTCCTTGAGGAAGGGGTGTGTGTAAGGGGCTGCAAGTGAAAGAGCCAAGATGGAGTCTGCCTGGCTCTCTCAGCTAAGGGAGAGTCGATGAGGTTAAAACAAGGTAGGGTATCACAAAAGGGTTGGTTAGGGTGGGGAGGAGTAGGCTGGCAGTAGAATAGTGGGCAGGTGGGGTATAGTAGGAAGGGGCAGTAGCCTGCTGCAGAGGCAAAGCCTCATGGAAAACCTCTACTAGGACAGTGCACCTGTGGCTTTGCAGGGTTGAGCCCCTGTAGCTGCTTTCATGGGCTGGGTTGGTGTTGAGGTTTGGAAAAGCCTTTAGCTTTTCCACAGAGTGTGTGAGCTGCTGGTGGGTCTATGAATCTGCGTCTGGAGGGTGGTGGCCCTCTGAGTGGGGGCTTCAAGCCCATATTTTCCTTCCACACTGCCCTAGTAGAGGTTTTCCATGAGGCTCTGCCTCTGCAGCAGGCTTCTCTTTGGAAACAGTGGGTGGTGGGGGTGGGTGGTTGTTTCTTCATCAATGTTTAAGCACCATCTTCATGATGCTGACCTTGTCATAGTGAGTTCTCATGAGATCTGGTTGTATAATAGCGTGTGGCCCTCTTTCCTTTCTGTCTTGCACCTACTCCTGCCACATGAATCATCTAATTGCCCCTTGACATTCTGGTATGATTGGGAGGCTTCCTGAGTCCTCCCAGATTCAGAAGCCACTGCGTTTCCTTACAGCCTGCAGAATCATGAGCCAATTAAACCTCTTTTCTTTATGATCATAGAGAAAATTAGTAGTGGAAAGTGGAACTATTAAATGTCATTGTCTTGGCAATCAGCACTCAGCTTCTTTCCATTCAAGTATGTGAAGGCTTCATGAATTTTCGCCCTGAAAATGGACTTGTCTTCCTTTACCACATTGCCAGGTTGTGGCAAAGATAGTGATAATGTAGAAGCAGGTTCAGAAGAGAGTAGCGTACAGAGGTCGGGAGAGTTTGGAGGGCTTTGAAGACAAGAAGATGAATGAAAGTTTGGATCTTTGTAAAGAATTGTTAAACACTTGTGATCAGAAGGCTCACAGGAAAATTGTCAGTGAAAGCCCGACTTAGAAGGTCTCAGATGAAAATGAAGCACTTACTGGGAACAGAAGTCAAAGTTACTTTTGTTTCCTTAGCAAAGAACGTGGCTGCACAGTGACCTTGTCCTGGAGATCTGTGAAACTTTGAACTTGAGGGTGATGATTTACTGAGTATCTGGTGAAATGAACTGGGCAGGAAAGCTCAAGAGGTGTCCTGTCTCCATTGAACAGCCTGTGCTCTTATGTGTGATGGAAGAAATGACCTCTGGATGGGACTTACATTACATGAGTCCGAACTCTTATATTAAATGAGAAATAGAACTCAAAAGTTTGGAAAATTTGCAGCCTGGCCATGTGGTCAAAAAGAAAAGCTGATTTTCAGGGGGAAAATTGAGGAAGGCTTCAGAAACTTGCATGAAAAGGAGCCCAGTGCTAATAGACAAGACAATAGGGAAAAGGCCTTGAAGGCATTTCAGAGACCTTTGCAGCAGCTCTTGCTGTTACAGGCCCTGGGGCCTAGGAGAGAAGAATGGTTTCCTGGGTCAGTTCCATGACCCCCCTCTGTGTGCAGCCTCAGGACACTGCTGCCTGCATCCCTGCGGCTCCAGCTCCAGTTCCAGCCATGACAGAAAGATGCACAGGTACAGCTTGGATCACTGCTTCAGAGGGTGCTGGCTAGAAGCCTTGGTAACTTCCTGATAGTGTTAAGGCACTGGTGGACAGAGCATGAGACTAGAGGCTTGGGAACCTCTGTATAGATTTTGGAAGACGTATGGAAATGCCTGGATGTCCAGGCAAAAGCATTCCAAAAAGGCAGAGCCTTATATGAAACTTCTACTAGGGCAGTGCAGAAGGAAAGTATGGGGTTGGAGCCCCCACACTGGAGGCTACCATCATGCAGACCCCTGATTCATAGACCCCCCAACAACTTGTATTCTCAGTGGGGAAAAGTCACAGGCACTCAACACCAGCCAAGCCAATGAGGCCAGCCGTGGGGCATAAACCCTGCAAAGCCACAGGTGCCAAGCTGCCCAAGGCCTTGGGAGCCCAGCCCTCACACCCCTGTGCCCTGGATGTGGGACAAGGTTTCAAAAAGGGTGATTTTGGAGCTGTAGGATTGAATGACTGGCCTTCTGGGTTTGGAGTTTCATGGGGCCGGTAAGTCCTATCTGTGTTTTGTTTTTTTCTGGCAACATTCTTCCTTTTGGCTGGGAATGCTTACCCAATGCCTGTACAAGCATTGTACCTTGGAAGTAGTTAACTTGCTTTATATTTCAGAGGCTCATGGGCCTAAGAAACTGTAGCCTTGTGTCAGATGAGACTTTAAACTTTGAACATTTGTATAAATGTTGTAATGATATAAGATTTTGGGGGACTATAGGGAAGGCATCATTGTATTTTGCAATGTGAGAAGGACATGAGATTTGGGGAGCCAGGGACAGAATAATAAAATTCAGCTCTGTGTCCCTACCAAAACTCATGTGGAATTGTAATCGGAATGTTAAAGGTGGGGCCTGTTGGAAGGTGATTTAATCACAGTGGAGAGTGGGGGTTGGAAGATGGGGCATAGGGAGAATGGGGATTTAATGGTGTGGGTGAGGAGTGAAAATTGGGGGTGGGGGACGGATCCTTCACAAATGAGTAAACACTCTGCTTATTGCTGTCCTTGTGATAGTGAGTTCTCTTCATGATTTTGGAGCTGTAAGATTGAATGGATACTGGCTTTCTGGGTTTTGGACTTGTATTGGGCCTGTGGTCCCATTTGTTTTTATTTCCTGGGAAATTTCTTCCCTTTGGATTGAGAAAGCTTACCCAAAGCCTGTACCATTATTGTACCTTGAAAGAAAAGAACATCCTTTTAAATTCAGGGACTTATAGGCAAGAGGTACTGTAGACTTGTCTCAGATGAGATGTTGATTTTTTTTTACATTTGAGTTAATGTTGGAATGAGTTAAAACTTTTGGAAACTTTTGAAAGGCATGAATATATTTTGCTCTGTGAGAAGGACGAGAGACTGCAGGGGATCAGATCAGAATAATATGATTTGGCTGTGTTTCTTTACCAAAACTCATGTGAATTGTAATCCTTAATGCTGGAGGTGGGGCCTGGCTGGAGGTGATTTAATCATGGATGGGAGGGGGCCGGGGGGTGGAAGGAAAAGGGGTGGGTAGGGTGAGGAGTAGGTTGTTAGTAGGTTGGTAAGAGGGTGGTGGGTAGCAGGAAGGGGGAGTAGCCTGCTGCAGAGGCAGAGGCTCATGGAAAGTCTCTACTAGGGCAGTGCACCTGTGGCTTTGCAGGGTGTAGTCCCCATGGCTCCTCTCATGGGCTGGTCTGGTGTTGAGTGCCTGTAGCTGTTCCACGCAGAGAGTGCAAGCTGTTGGTGGGTCTATGAATCTGTGATCTGGAGGATGGTGGGCTCCTGTGTGGGGTCTCCAAGCCCATATTTTCCTTCTGCACTGTGCTGGTAGAGGTTCTCCAAGAGGTTCTGCCTCTGCAGGAGGCTTCTGCCTGGAAACATTGGGGGGTGGTATGGGGGGATCCTTCACCATTGGTTAATCTTCCTGATGCTGATCTCCCGATAGTGAGTTCTCCTGAGATCTTGTTGTATAACCTGGTGTGGCACGTCTTTCCTCTCTCTGTCTTCTTCCTACTCCTGCCATATGGAACATCCCATTGTCGCTTGGCCTTTTGGTATGATTGGGAGGCTCCCTGAGTCCTCCCAGAAGCAGAAACCACTTGCTGCCTTTACAGCCTGCAGAAACGTGAGCCAATTAAACCTCTTTTAAAAATAATATTACAGAAAATTTGTACTGTAGAGTGGAGCTATGAAATGCCCTCAAGGGTTTTTCCTCTTTTTTTTACTATTAGCATTTGGCTTCTTTTGTATGCAAATATCTGAAGGCTTCTTGAATTTTCTCCCTGAAAATGGACTTTTCTTCTTTTACCACATTGCCAGGCTGCCACAACAGTAGCTGAAAATGTAGAGGCAGGTTCAGAAGTGGGTAACAACCAGATGCTGCAGTTTGGGGGTCTTGGAAGAAGACAGAAAGATAAGGGAAAATTTGTACTATTGTAGAGATGTGTTAAATTAAAAGGGTGACCATAGAGACTTGTTACATAGCTATAATTAAACGAGTGACTGAAGGATGGACAGTGAAGGCCAGGCTTAGAAGGTCTCAGATGAAAATGAGGAACTTACTGGGAACAAGAGTCAAGGTTACTTTTGTTTTGCCTTAGCAAAGAACTTGGCTGGATGGTGTCCCTGCCCTGGAGACCTCTGAAACTTTGAACTTGAGGGTGATGATTTAGGGTATATCTGGTGAAATGAAGTAGGCAGCAAAGCTCAAGAGGTGTCTTGTCTGTTTTGAACAGCCTGTGGTCTTCTGTGTGACTGAATAAATGACCTCAAGTTGAAACTTATATTTAAATGAGAAGCAGGGCTTAAAAGTCTGGAAAATTTGCAGCCTGGCCAAGTGGTCAAAAAGAAAAGCTGATTTTCAGTGGGAAAATTCAAGAAGGCTTCAGAAATTTGCATAAAATCGAGTCCAGTGCTAATAGCTAAGACAATGCTTAAAAGGCTTTGAAGCCATTTCAGAGACCTTTGCAGCAGAGCTTGCTGTCACAGGCCCCGAGTTCTAGGACCGAAGAATGCTTTCCTGGGTCAGTCCCATGGTCATGCTGCTGTGTCCATCCTCAGGACACTGCTGCCTGCATCCCTGCAGCTCCAGCTCCATCCAGGGCTGAAAGATGCACAGGTACAGCTTGCATCACTGCTTCAGGGGTGCAAGCTTCAAACCTTGGTGGCTTCCACATAGTATTAAGCCATCAGGTGCACAGAGGACAAAACTAGAGGCTTGGGAGCCTTTGTCTAGACTCCAGAGTATGTACGGAAAAACCTGGGTGTTCAGGCAGAAGCTTTTCCAAGAGGCAGAGCCTCATGAGAAATCTTTACTAGGCCAGTACAGAAGGAACATATAGGGTTGGAACCCCCACACAGGGATGCACCATTTTCCAGACCCCAGATTCATAGACCCACCAACTGCTGGCACCCTCAGTGTGGAAAAGCCACAGGCACTCAACACCAGCCCAGCCCATGAGGGCATCTGTGTGGGAATAAACCCTGTACAGCCACAGATGCTGAGCTGCCCAAGGCCTTGGGAGCCCAGCCATCCACCCCTGTGCTCCAGATGTGGGATACAGATTCAGAAAAGATGATTTGGGAGCTGTAGGATTCAATGACTGGCCTGCTGGGTTTTTGACTTGCATGGGGTCTGTAAGTCCCATCTGTGTTTTGTGCTTCTTTCTGGCAAATTTTTTCCTTTTTGCTGGGAATGCTTACCCAACGCCTGTACAATCATTGCACCTTGGAAATGGTTAACTTTCTTTGTATTTCAGAGGTTCATGGGCAGAAGGGACTGCAGCCTTGTCTCAGATGAGGCTTTGGGCTTTGGACATTTCAGTAAATGCTGGAATGAGTTAAGACTTTGGGGGACTGTACATAAGACATCACTGTATTTTGTAGTGTGACAAGGATATGAGATTGGGGGGGACCTGAGTCAGAATAATATGATTTGACTTTTTGTCCCTACCAACACTCTCATGGAATTGTGATGGTGAATGTTAAAGGTGGGGCCTGGTGGGAAGTGATTTAATCATGGAGAAGAGTGGGTGTTGGAGGTAGGGTTGTGGGGAGAATGGGGGAGATTGTTTTGTGGGTTGGGGTGAAAGATGAGTGTGGGGGTTGGATTCTTCGTAAATGGTTAAACACTGTCTCCTTAATGCTGTCTGCATGATAGTGAGTTCTCTTGATAATTACAGAGCTGTGAGATTGAATGAATACTGTCCTGCTGGGGTTTGGACTTGTATTTGTGTTATTTTTCTGGGGAATTCCTTCCCTTTGGATTCAGAAAACTTACCTAATGCCTACTGTACCTTGAAGGAAAAGAAATCCCTTTTAAATTCAGGGACTCATTGGCAGAAGGGATTGTAACCTTGTCTCAGATGAGACTTTGAAATTTTTACATTTGGAATGAGTTAAGACTTTTGGAAACTTTTGAAAAGGCATGATTGTGTTTTGCTCTGTGAGAAGGACATGAGGTTCTGGGATATCAGGGTCCGAATAATATGGGTTGGCTGTGTGTCCCTATAAAACTCACGTGTCATCCTTAATGTTGGAGGTGGGCCAGGTGGGAGGTGATTTAATCTTGGATGGGAGGGGGTTGGGGTGGAAGGAAAAGGAGGGGTAGTGTGGGGAGGAGTAGGTCATCAATAGGGTGGTGGGAGGGTGGGAGTAACCTGCTGCAGAGGCAGAGGCTCATGGGAAACCTCTACTAGGACAGTGCACCTGTGGCTTTGCAGGGTGTAGCCCCCATGGCTGCTCTCATGGGCTGGGTTGGTGTCGAGTGCCTGTAGCTTTTCTGTACTGAGGGTGTGAGCTGTTGGTGGGCTTATCAACCTGGAGTCTGGAGGATGGTGGCCTCCTGTGTGGGGGCTCAAAGCCTATATTTTCCTTCTGCACTGCCATAGTGGAAGTTTCCTAAGAGGTTCTGCTTCTGCAGGAGGCTTCTGCCTGGAAACAGTGGGCGGTGGTTTGGGTGGAGAATCCTTCACCATTGGTTAGTCTTCTTGATGCTGATGTCCTGATAGTGAGTTCTTATGTGATCTGGTTGTCTAACAGGATGTCATACCTCTTTCCTCTCTCTGTCTTTCTCCTACTCCTGCCATGTGAAACATCTCATTGCCGCTTGGCCTTCTGATATGGTTAGGAGGGGCCTGATCAGTGTGGGCCTGCTCAGTGGACCTAGTCAGTTGGGACTTGGTCAATGAGGCCTATTTAGTGGGGGTGGTCAGCAGGTGTCTGCTTAGAGAGGGTCTCATTAGAGGGATCTAGTAGTGCAGGTCTTGGTGAGTGGGTTCCTAGTGGCAGACAAATGTTTGGTGTCTGGTCAATGCCAACCTGGGCTGTGGGACTTGGTCAGTGGAGACCTTGTCACCTGGGGCTTAGTGGTGGCCTTGTCAGATTGGGCTGGGTTACTGGTGACTAGGTCAAGGGGTGCTATTCAGTGGAGGCCTAGTCACATGGGACCTAGTCAGCAGAGATGCTTGTCAGTGGGGCCCTGGTGAGGGCAGGCTGGTCAGTGGAACCTAATCAGTGGGGGCCTGGTCTGAAAGGACTTGATCAGTGGTGGCTTTTGTAGCACTGGTCTATGGGGTGACCTGGTCAGCGGGGATCTGAGCAGTGCATGCCTGTTCAGTGAGGCATACTCATTAGAGTCCCGGTCAGGGGCATCTGGTCACCTTAGGCCTGGTTAGTAGGGGCCTGGTCACTGGCAGCCTATTCCCTGGAGGCCTGGTCAGTGGGGCTTCATCTGTGGGACCAGGCAATGGGGTCATTATCGGTGGAACCTGATCAGAGACCTTGTCAGTAAGGACCTGGTCAGTGGGGCCTTACCAGTGAGGCCTTGTCAGTAAGGTCCTCACCAGTGGAGTCCTGGTCATTGTGGGCCTGTCAGCGGGAATCTAGTTAGGCCTGGTGATGGGGGTCTAATCAGTGAGGGTGTGGTCAGGGAGGATCTGATATGCTGGATCTGGTCAGCAGGGACCTGTTCAGTGGAGGTGCTGAGCACTGCAGGGAGATGTCAGGAGAAATGCATGTTATCGAGGGCCCTGTGGACAGCTGGGATGGCCCAGTGGTGTTCAATGGCCCAGTCAAAAGTGGACAAAGCAGGTGTTTGGATGGACCTGGGAGATCTTGCTCAGAGATTCTGACAGGACAAAGGTAAAGGAAGTACCAGAGTGGCCAGAGAGATGGTCACAGTCTATGGGCTGCACAGGATGGAGGAGGCCAAGGAACAGGCAGGGTGGGCAGCTGGGTTTCAGGGAGAGGCATGTGCATGCTGGGAGGTCAGACCCTGTGAGGGCTGTGGGAGCATCAGGTGGACTGGGCTCCAGGTGCACCCTCAGTGCACTGGGCAGGTCTTGCCCAGGCTCCCTGGACCCTGGCTGGGTGATGTGGTCATTTGCTGGGGGACTATTGTCAGGCACTGGCCACCCAACCTGGGTAGCACTGTCCCATCTCAGGACTGCACTTCCTCAGATCCTGCAGAGGGCACAGCCTCCAGCCCAGGAGGGCAGCCCCATGGTGCAGCCTGAGCTCTCCATGGGCCTGGAGAATCCCCTGCCAGCCCTGCACTCCCTCTTCTCCCAGGTCCCGCTTTTCCAGGGTCAGCCAGTGGGGAGGCCCCATCCTCCCTTCCCTATGTGTCTCCTGGGCTGAAACTTGCAGTGCAGTGGGACAGGGATGAGGCTTCCCTAAGGCCTATTTAGCGAGGGGACTGGCTTCCAGCCTGGCACAGGTCCTCAGCTCTGCCTTGGTTGCCTTAGAGTGAGATGGATCAGTCAGTGCCCTGAAGGTAAGGGTAGGAGACTGTCCCTGCTGTTGGGAGGCTGGTCTAGGGATGGAGGACTTAAGAGGTCTTCCCAGTCTGTCAGGCCTGGGCAGTGCTGTCCTGTCTGAGGACTCAGAAAATCCAGTCCTGGGATGGGACAGTGCTGCCCAGGGTGGGTGGCCAGGGTCTGACAGTGGTCCCCCAGGGAGTGACCACATCACCCAGCCGGGGTCCAGGAAGCCTGGCCTGAGACCTGCCCGTTGCACTGAGGGTGCACCTGGAGCCCACTCCACCTGATGCCCCCACAGCCCTCACAGGGCCTGACCTCCCAGCATGCACCTGCCTCTCCCTGCACCCCAGCTGTCCACGCTGCCTGTTCCCTCACTTCCTCCATCCTGTCCAGCAGGATGGGATGGGCAGGAGGACAGCCTGTGTGCACATTTCATGGCAAGTAGGAGTGACACACCATCCCTTGGAGGCGCCTTGGTTCCTCCCAAACCCGGCCCCAGAACTCTGTTCCTGGAGTGGTTTTACCAAACCCCAAACCCAAAACCCAGAACTGTGGTTGTGGCTCAGGGGTCGGCACACACTAGTGCTGGGACACTACTGGGAGGCTGGGACCTGACCAAAGCCCATGGTGTCTGTGGCCTGAGGACAGGGTGTCTTGGGGCCATAAGGACAGGCCACAAGTTGCCATTGGGTCATAGGGGCTCAGCCCCAGTGTTTGTCCTTTCCTGGCTCCTTCCCATCAGTGCCCTGGAGCCCAAGACCAAGCATCCAAGGTTCCCTCCAGGAATCCTGGTGGCTTAGCTTACTTTGTTGTGTTTCATCTGAGAGCAAAAATGTCAGATCGGATGCACAGAAAAATGGCTCAACATGCTTAATGACTAGAAGAAATCTAGGAGCAGCAAGAAGGTAATGTGGAGAGGGGAGGACCTCCATGGGACCTCCATGACCGGTGTCTGCAGAGCCAGGGGTACAAGCACCCAGTGCTGTGGCCTGGCACCACCTCTCAGAGGGTGGGTAGCACACTGTCCTTACTTGGGGGACAGCAGGCCTGGTCACCAGCTTTTGTACCTGTCTCTGCAAGCATTGCGTTGCTGGAAGAGAATCTCATGCCAGAGCTTGGACCATGCCTTGCTCAGGGGTTAGGGGTTGTCTCTTGGTGACCTAAATGAAAAAATAGCTCCAGATCATAGTTCCCACAGAGCCCAAGGCTGGAAACCTCCAGAATCCTCCGGCCCCCGATCCTCCCCAGGGACCCCTGTGGCCTATCTCACCAGAGCATTCTTCCATCTGTAGATTTCTTGGCTGCTCCACAAGGGAGTCCCACTTCAGGTGTGGTGCTGGGCATGGTCACTCCTGCTGGATGTTTAGAAGGAGGAAACCAAGGACCTAGGGAAATACCAGGTACAGCCTTTCCACCCTCATCCAGAGCAGGACAAAGAGGCCAGGCGGTGTCAGGAGCCCAGGTCTCCAGCTGGAGGGAACGTCAACCCTGCAGGGGGAGCAGGGGCCCATTGAACATCCTAGGCAGAGATGGTAATGTAGGCACCACAGGTATGCAGGGATTGATACCCCTCCCTGGCATCAGAAAGAAGCCAAACAAGGAGCTTTCTGCAGAATGAAACCTTCTTTCCTTTCAGAAGCACTGCTGACTGTTTGGTGGTTGCCATTGGGGCAGTGAGCCTTTTGTCCATTCTGAGGTTGGGCTGGTTTCTCCTCTTGGCCCTGCCCTACAGACCATAAAGGAAAACAGCAAGAGGTCCCCAGCAAACATCCACAGATGGCCCTGGACATCAGCCACATTCGGAGAAACGTGTCATGTTCTGGGAGGGCTAAGGCATCGAGTAAGGCCTATGGGGCTGGAGGATCCCAGGCAGGTGGGGCAATCCAGAGCCGTGGGGGCTTCCATGGGAATTGGGAGGTCCCAAGGCAGATGCAGGGGTTCCACAGGAGGAGTCCCAGAGCCACCAAGCGCTCTCCTGTCCCAGGGAGCAGTCAACACCATGGACTGAACACTTAATGGGCTTCAAGCTCTGGGCCAGGCTGGGGCATGTGGGGCCATGAGGGAGCTCAGAGTGGGAGACAGAGAGACAAGTGTGCTCAGAGGGCACCCATTTCTGGGTGTAATGTGGTCTTGAGATTTTGGCTAAGAAGGGTTTCCAGGGTTTCATATGTGTTATGGAGCTGCTTCCTCTCCCCAGCCTCACCTTGCAGGAATCCCAGTGAATATATTGCCACCCTATTTGAGCTCAGTGCCCTCATAGTGTAATGGCACCAGCAGATCTGCCTGTGCCTGGACTTCCTGTACTACCCATTCCTGAGGGGTGATGCTTCTGCAGGGCCTGTGACCTGGTGCACAGCTTTAGACACCATCATCCTGGAGCAGCACTGCACCCTCACTAGCCAGGGTGTTCATGACTTCCTCAAGGCCAAGGCCACATTCAAGACTTGGGACTTCAGTGATGCACTTGTGCTGGGCAAGTTGGCTTCTCGGGTATCTTAATTTGGGAGGTAGAATGCAGCTTGAGATCAAATGTCTGTTCAAAGAACTTGAACTTGATCTGGAGGGCTCTGGGGAGCCATGGAAGGTGCTGGATAAAGGAGGGACAGTCAGATATGTTTTAGAGATGACTGTAGAAGGCTGCCTGGAAGGAGTGAACAAGAGCCAGGAGACCCGGGAGGGAGCTTGTGGGGCAGGTCTGGAGATGGCAAGGGAGGGATCCTGCTTGGATGAAAAGTCTTCAGGGACTGTCTCAGGTTACACTCAGGTGCCCTCAGAGCTAATGGGTTCAGAGGTCTTGTCTCCAGGATGAAAATGGGAAGGAGTTGTCAGATGAGGACATATAAATGGAGGCTGGCATCTTCATGAGTACCAGTGGTGGTCCTGGTGTGGGTCTCTCCATCCAGGGACATGGTGGATGGACACTACATCACTCCATTCTGCCCTTCCTTTCCCTCCTCCCATTCTCCCGAGGGCCTCAGTGCATGGGCGCTGTCCAATCTCTGGTGCTGAAGCAGCCAAGAGACCCAAGCCTGCGTGGCTGCCTCTTAGGATATGACAGCACAGCCACTGGCCTCTACTGAATCCTATGCAACCTCAGAAGACACCCAGGAGTGATGCCATCAAGTGGTGCAAGAGTTCTGAGGGACCGCAATCCTGAAGACATTGAATGGTGGGTGCAGGGCCTCATGGCCTGTTCCCCAGCTCCTCTCATTGGCTCTGCTCCAGGTGGTGAAGGGGGATAACATTTCTGTCAATTCTGCCATGATTGCCTAGCAGGAAAAGGAGCAGAGCCCAGAAGCAGGGCCTGGTATGCAGCCTGCCTAACAAGGGAGAATTTATAGGCTCTGTGGACAGAAAGATCTGGGAGTCCATATCTATCACCCACTAGCTTGCTGAGACATTAGTAAAGTCAGTTTTCTGAACTACATTTCTGTCATCTGTAAATTGAGAGGAATTTCTTCTACCCCACAAGGCTTCTTGGATAATTAGTGACAGTGTGTGTAGAGCAGGTGCCCCCCAGCCGGCATTTGGTGTCCAGACCACTCCTCTTCCCCCTTGATTTTCTGCGTAAATTTGCATTTTGTTCTTAAGATTTTTACTCCCCTTAATTCTGCTCTTCCCTCTGATTTCTGCCTTAGTGTATATCCCATGGAGTCACCAGGATCAAAGTGGGTAACAGTCATGTATGCATGTATGTGTGTGTACATACACACACTATTGGGGTTGGAGTGTGGTGTGTGGGTATGTGTATGAGTTGGAATCACTGACTGAAACTCTCCACACCAGGCTGTGTTCCTGCTTATTGCTGGAGGCACTGTCAGGGGCCCTGTCCTCAACCCCGGGTCTGACCCTTGCAGCTCAGGCAGGACATTCTGGAGGAATCATGCCCTTGGAAGGATCCCTGAGGAGTGACTGGTGGGTATTGGTAGATAAATACCCCAGCTCCCTTGCTTTGGGTGGGATGACTCTGAGGCACATGTTCTGTGCTGTGTCTGCAGATGTACCTGGCAGGGCTGAGTCCTGGCTGCCACAGGGGAAACTTTCTTGATGAAGGTCCCTTTAACTGCTGCATTCCTTTCCTGTCTCAGTTCCCCACTCCTCTACTGGTGTTTCCTGGGATTCACACCCTAAGGAAGAACTGGCAGTCGAATTACTATCCTAGAGTTATCTCCAAATAGAATTTTTGTGTTTGAATATTTGCCTCAGGATCTACTCCCAGGAAATTTATACTAAGACACACATTTTTCTGTCAGCTCCTTCAATCCCCATAGGCCTGCCATTGTGCTGTTTTTATCAAAAGGGAATATGAGGATCAGAGAGGGGAAGTCACTTGCCCAAAGTCACCCAGCTGAACAGTGGTGGAGTTCAACTTTGACCATGGGAAGTCTGGCCCCAAGGTGGATGCTTGTTCCTATCCCATGAGACTCCTCCCTTACCAGGGTCAAATGAATGAAAGGAGGATGTTAAAAGTAGAGTCTCTGATGCCTCTGCCAGAGAAACCCCAGGCTCATGGCTGGAACCTGTGTTCTCACTTTTACCTCATTAAAAGTATAATGAAAAACATGCTCAGTGCTGACCGTGTGCCTGGGGGTGTTGTAGGCATTCTGCTTACTTTAATTCATTTAATTTTTACAATAATCTTGTTTTTGCTTCTAGTTTTTAGATTAAAAAACTGTGGCAAAGAGCAATACAGAGAGTTGCCAAAATTCACACCGCTGGTCCAGATTTGAAGCAAGCAGTCTGTACCTGCAGTCCTTGTCTGTAACCATGGCACCCTGGCTTCTCACACCTCTCATCGTGGAGTTCCACCATGTGTCAGGCATGGCACTGAGCACCTTTTAAGAATATAACTTGTAATTATGTAGATTATTAATTCTACTTCAAAATGCCACACAGCCTTCATGTGATAAAATGAAGCAATTGGTGAGTCTAAGCATTGAGAAAAAACGTTATTTTTTCCACTCCCTACTCCATTCCAACAGTTGGGACAGTGTTTTCTCTGTGCCTGTAGAAACCTCAGCTCCTGTGCTGAGGAGCCTGTTCCCTTTGGGGAACGTGGCAGTCAGGTGCTGGCAGGGACCTCGAAGCGGCTGAAGGGTCATTAAGAAAAAGCTGTTTACAAAGGTGTGGGCAGGGCCAAGTGGAACCAGGGGGGATGGCGCAGGGCCCTGGGGTTAGCGTCATCTGGGAGCTGTCACCACCCTCCAGGCTGGTGGGGCCATGGAGAAGCTGTTCCAGTAACTCGGAGAATCTGCAGCTGAAAGAGGAGGCCAGGGGAGACATCACTCACTGTGCCCTTTGACTGCATCTGGATGCCCCCACCAACCACACTACCATCCCCTTATTAGACTGCAGAGGCTGCAGGGAGGGGTTCTAAGCCTCCTATAGTGGCTCACCTCCAACAGTGAGTCAGCACCAGCCCCCCTAGTCCCACAGCACAGGGTCCACTTAGCCCCTGTATCCTGCGTGGTCCCCTTTCCTGCTGGGAAGCAGATATCCAAATGAGCAGCAGAATCCTGTCTCTCCCTTCAGGCCCCTCTGCTCCTTATGAGTGGTGTTTTCCCTTGGTTTTGGATGAGAAACACCCTTTCCCTTTCCACAGGGATTGTTTCTGTGGACCCCACCCTGAGTTTTCCCCCGGTTAGGCAATGGGCAGGTGGGGGTGGTGGGACCAACTCTTTAGAACCAGCAATGACAAACAGATCCCACTTGGGGGAAGTTGATGTTAAGTGTCGTGGGTCCTCTGGAATTTTCTGAAGCTTTCCTGTTTTTTTTTTTCTCCCCCTAACCAGCTCAACTGATTTCCTGGGATCTCTACTAAGATGTTGGCAGCCCCGCCAGCTGGTCTGGCCCTGGACGTGCCTTCAGGGTCTGGTTATGCTTCATGACCTGCATTGTGGTCAGTGGTAAGCAGCACCTGCTTCTAGCTTTACTGTTGGGTCAGATTTTATCCCCACTCCAGCTCTGCAGTGTGGCTGCTTCTTGATTCATCCATGGACCCTGCACGAAATTGCCCCATGTTTCTGTTTGTGCATCACTGAGGAACGAAGCATGAAGGATGCACAGATCAGGCCATTCCATTGCCCTCCTGGTGCTGGGTTTGCCCTCCCAATCCTGGGGTTGCTTCAGGGGCTGGTCGTTCTCCATAGCCTCCTCCACATTTCTCAGGTTTCTGCTCAAAAGTCACCTTTCGGAGAGGTCTCCACCTGTCACTGTGTTTGTAAGAGCTCCTTCGGTTTCTTTCTATCTCATCTCACTCTGCTAATGTCTTTGATTACCACCACCATCTGACCTGGTCTTATGAACTGTTAGCTTCCTTCACCAGACATGAGCACCAGGATGGCAGGGGCCTCATCTGTCCTGTTCCTCCTGTGGCCGGGGTCCTAGCACCATGTCTGGTACAGTGTAGATGCTCAAGGGAAGTTTACTTTGTAGAACTGTTTACCTGGGAGATGTTACTGTTAGTCTAACCTGTACCATTTTGTAAACCTCCAGCCATTTTGCAGACTCTGATCACAGTGAAACGTTCCATGGGAACTTGGGCCATGAGAAACATCCCTCCTAACCACGTGACTGCAGAAACATCCTTATCGCATCCTCCTGGGCAAAGGCCCAACAGCCTGACTGCAGGGACATCCTTGCCATATCCTGCTGGGCAGCAAGCTCTACCGCCCAGATCCCTCCCTCCCAGTCCCATGATTACCCCAGCCTGTGAGCGGCAGTTGGTGCTGGCACTAAGCTGGTTTCCCCCTCCCCAGGGTTTTGCTGGCAATAAAGATGTTGCTGTTGAAGCCACCAACTGTCTCTGTCTTTCTTTAACCCTCGCCTTGCCTTCCAAGCCTAATAATAACTCTACCCTTCCATTTTACCAATGAGGATAGAGGGGACTCAAGGAGAGCAAGAGACTTACCCAGTGAGTCACAGAGCCTGAACTTGAACTCAGTCCAGCTGAATCCAGAACTTGTTTCTCCCTGAGAGTCCAGGGACAGAAAGGTGGAATTGCAGCCAGTAGGTGCCCACATACTTGTCCTAGAAGACCCCAGGCGGGCCCCTGGGAATTGCATCTTCATGCACACAAAAGAACTGCTCACTGGTGTCACATCAGCTAAGGGTCCCCATTGTCCCAAATTGTTACTTCTTTTCAAAGTTTGGTTTTAATAATTACATGTCTCCCAGCTCAGTGTTGAATACAAAGCACAGAGGCATGTAGAAAGTCGTGTGTGGGTTTTTCTCAATTTTTTTCCCAGTGACTATATCAGTGAGTGTACAAAAGAACACAAATATGCTCATACTTTTTGTATAGAGATGGGGCCTCCCTCCCATGTTTCTCTGCCACTATTCTTCCTTTTTTTTTTTTTTTTCATGTGAGGACCACTCTTTCAATACTAGTCCATGTGATTGGGGAGAGGCTGGCCACCCTGGGCAATCAGCAGGGTAATTAATTCAGGGACGGGCATGTGATCCAAGCTGGGCTGATGGAAGTCATCCCTGCACTTTTGATGAAACTGCTGGGAACGAGGTGTTTTCTTTTTATTGGCATATCTATTTGCAAGGAAGTAAATGATATGAAATTTATGGGGCCATTTTTGCTGTTCTCTCAAAATAGCTTGCATGAAAAGCAGAGTTGACACAGGAAATGAAGGGACAGAATGAGTCTTGGTTGATATTAGTTGACCCCTGATCTCACTGAGCCAGAAGCCCATCTACTTAAGGATATTTCCATAGTAATTAGAGTCAAGTAATTCAATGTTCTCCTGGATCGAGTAGGTTTCAGTCACTCGCAGTTAAGAGAGTCCTGCATAATAGCAATTTCTCTTATGGTTAGGTCCCACCTGCCAGAGCTTTAGAGCTGTAGAAGGTATAAAGTAAACCCAGGCAGTGCTGAGCTAGCCAGGCTCCTGGATAAGTGTGCAAAGGAACCCTGGAATCACTACCACTTTGGTCTGACAAGTAGCCTTGCCTGCTGCTTACCATACAGCCATAGAGGTACTGCTTCCCTGAGCCCTTAGGCATTATACCACTTTTTAAAAATGATTTTTATCTAAGAAAATGTTTTGTAGAGAAGGTGTCTTGCTATGTTGCCCAGGCTTGTCTTGAACTCCTGGCCTAAAGTGCTGAGATTACAGGCATGAGCCACTGTGCTTAGCCAGCACTATACTTCTATTAGTTGTCAATGTTTTCTTTGTTCTGTAGTTTCTAGTGTGTGCTTGAGCATGTGTGTGTATGTGTGAGTGTGTGTGTGTGTGTGTGTGTGTGTGTGTATGAGTTTTTAGTTTGACCTTGCAGGGTTATTTCAAGCATCAAGTGGGATCCTTTAGGCGCAGCACTCAGCCCAGTGACTGGCGCATATGGTAAGCTCTCTCTGTTCTCCTCTTTTCTCCTCCTGATTCACAGAATGACTTAAGGATCTGGGATGTGTGCCAATTTTCAATGCCCTGGATACATAATGGGGAGATGAAGTACTGTTGCCAGAAATTTGCACTAGTTTTAATTCATTTTATCTGTTTAGCAATGAGATATCTCAAAGTAACTGAATAAATTTATGTCATATATATATACATACACATAAGTATGTTTCTTGAGAGCTGACAGGCTTAGTTTTTGTTCCCTGATGCTGCAGTAGAGGCCACTGTGTTCTGATTTCTTGAGTGATGGCTGCCAGCTCTCCAAGTGTCACAGTTGGTGAGGCATCCATGGGGGTGAGCACCAAGGATGTGTGGCCAGTCAGCATCTGCAAGCCCATTTTGTCTATTCTCCTTATTTTTATAATATGTTTTATTCATTTTTAGGTTTATTATTTAATTTATTATAAGTATCTCTCCTAAAATTGTTTCTTAGTTCTACTAGGGGTTAGTTTTATGAAACAAGTCCAGAAATAGTCCAGGGCAGCCATGGATACCCAGCATGCCACTGGGGAGTGAGAAATCTTGTATATTGAAGATTGTGTTGTTGGGACCATCATTCCAATGGTCTTCAAGGTGCTAAACTGGACTCAGGGCATTTCATCCTATTTCCAGAGAGCAGCAAGCAGAGAGAGCAAAGGGAACATGATTAAGGAAAAAGAGGAACAATAACTCTTCCCTTTCCAAACAGATTTTCAGAAATCCATACCAGTGAATTCTGCATTTCACATTGGCCAAGACTATAAGCTCTGCTCACTGCAGTTATGAGAAAAACTGGGAAACTCATTTAAAGACATTAATCAGGGTCAGGCATGGTGGCTCATGCCTGTAATTCTGGCAATTTGGGAGGCCAAGGTAGGAGAATCACCTGAGCACAGGAACTTGAAACCAGTCCAGGCAGCATAACGAAACCCAGTCTCTACAAAAACAAAACGAAACAAAATCTGGGTGTGGTGGTGCACACCTATTATGCCTGCAGTGCTACCTACTCAGGAGTCTGAGCTGGGAGGTCACAGGAACCCAGGAGGCTGCAGTGAGCTAAGCTCATGCCACTGCACTCCAGCCTGGGAGACAGAGTGACACCATTTTTCAAAAACAAATTATAAATTAAATAATAAAATAAGGATAAATAAAGACATATAAACTGTGCTCCTTGTAAAAGATAAATCTATGCTCCCTTAGTGAAGAAGATGAGAATAATGGATATAGCAGGGAAATGGACAGAATTGGCCACATTAGACCATAATGAAAGTCATAATAGGCACCCCAAATCGGTACCATTAAAGCCACATAATGTGACCATAATGCAGGCAAATTGTGACCAATTAAAACAAACTGACAAAAAGAAAGGGTATCCTGGAGCATACGAATTCTAAATCTAAATTGAATGGAACTCAAAGAGGGCTTCACATTGAAAGTAAACCATGGATATGTAAGTGAATTGTAACAAAGCTACTACATAGCAACATTAAGGTGGCAGAGCAGAAAGGGGGCTAAGACAGCTATCTGTCATTTTATACCATTTTTTTAAGAAAAGAAAAAGTATAAAATTATGAATTTGGGTTCTAATTGAGAGATAAGACAATGATAATTGCAACAACTGTTAACATTTACAGTGCTTCAGTCCTGCTATGTGCTCATTCATGCCCAATAAGTGAAGAGCTGGAACTGAAAGCTTTCTTATATTTATTCCCATTGTAGTCTCCCTCCAGAGTGCGGATTCATGTGTAACAGGAGGGATAAGTGTTTAAAGAGGTCTTTTCTACATTTTTTACTTCCATAAGCAGTCTCTGCAGTGTGAGTTCTTGTATGAACTACGAGTCTGAGGCAACACTGAGGCTTTTTTCATGTTCCTTACTTTCATAGCTTCTCTCCAGTGTGATAACAAATAGCTACTAAAGATGAATGAAGATGAATGAAAGGCTTTCCATAGAGTTTACCTTCACAGGGTTTCTTTTCACACTTCTGTAAGATATGAGAGTTCAGGAAAGATGTTCTCATGCATGTTAACTCATTGAGCTCCCTTCCAGTGTGTCCTCCTCACATGTTCAGTATGGTGAAAAATTAGTGATGATTTTCCACCTTTCACTCACAGGGCTTCTCACTATTGTATCTCTTAAGGTGGCTTTTAATTCTGATGACTTTGCAAAGTCTTTTCCACATTTGTCACATTTATAGGGTTTCTTTCCAGCATGACTCCTTATATGTGCATGTTTTGAGGCTTGCTGAAGGTTTTCCCACATTCCTTACATTCATAGGGCTTGTCCAGAATGTTCTTTCTTAAATGTTTATTAAGGTGTAGGGAATATCTAAAGCCTTTGCCACTTTTGTCATATTCATAAGATTTCTTTCTAGTGTGAATTTTCATATGTCTCACAAGAAATGACTGATAAGTAAAGGCTTTCCCACATTTGGGATATGTATGGCTTTTCTCTCCAGTAGTACTACTGCTGTGTGAACCAGAATTTGGAGCAGGGGCAGAGGTTTTTCCACTTTGATGATTTTTATTCTTTGTCTCTACTTTACAGGACTGCATCTGCACAGCATGGACTGAGTTATTTCTGAAGACATTTTCATATTGAATAAAGTTATACATTTTCTCCCTAACATGAGTTATGTGGGCCCTAAGGCATACATCTTCACTGCAGGCTATTCCAAATGGACTCCACTCATGCATGTTTGCAGTTGTATTAATTTTACTATGTATATGATGGACATTGTTCTGACTGTCTATCCATGTGTTTGATTTTAGCTGTTTTTCTCCCATATGAAACCCAGCGAATGTTGTACCTCAAGACTATCATATTCATTGTTATCATACATATCACTTTATTTCAATAGTTTTTGGGAAACAAGTGGTTTCCGGTTACATGGAAAAGTTATTTGGTGGTGATTTTCTGAGATTTTGGTGTATGCACTACTCGAGTCATGTACACTGTACCCAACGTGTAGTCTTTCATCCCTCATCCCCCCAACCTTCCCTCCGAGTCCCCAGAGTCCCTTATATCATTCTTGTGTCTTTACACCCTCATAGCTTAGCTCGCACTTATAAGTGAGAACATACAATATTTGTTTTTTATTCCTGAGTTACTTCACTTAGAATAATCATCTCTAACTCCATCCAGATTGCTGCAAATGCCATTATTTCATTCCTTTTTAGGGCTGAGCAGTATTCCATGGTGTATCTATAACACATTTTCTTTGTCCACTCATTGGCTGATAGACATTTAACCTGGTTCCACATTTTTGCAACTGCAAATTGTGCTGCTATAAATGTGTGTACAAATGTCTTTTCATATGACTTATTTTCCTCTAGGTAGATACCCAGGAGTGGGCTAATACAAATTTAAATAGAGATAATTATAAAATAATCACCAAGTGAAAATTACTATTTCTAGTAGTAAAACAAAATGCATTTATTGAGTAAAATTTGAACATATTTCTGCTCACATAAAGAATATGTAACTTCTGTATTTTGTATAAATGATATGCTTTATCTCACTAGACTCATCCTATGGTTAATTGGTGGGGGATGGTTGGAGAAAGTAACATATCTTTAAATTTAGCTTCTTGATTCACATTTTTCTTCAAGTTTCAATAGCTCTATTTTAGGAAAATGCCTCCAAGAAGCTATTCAAATGCTTTGGGCTTTCTGTGGCCTCAAGGCAAAGTGAAAGTGAGTCTCAAGTCTCTTATTGTCTTCATGCTGTTCTCTGGATCTCTGCTTTCTCTGTGGCAGAGGGTCTCTCTGGTCTGATCGCTGAGGCTATTGCATTGCTTTTCTCTGAGATGAGGCTTGTACTCTTGAATCAGAGTACAATGGAATTCCCTGACTCCTGTTGGCTTGGATAAGATCTTCAGATCTCTCTGAGTTTCAGCATCCTTCCTCTTCCACAGTGTGTCTGGAATTGTCACATGTGGCCTTTTTGGCAGGCTCATTTTGCCCCTTGGTGCAGTGGCCCCATGTTATGTATGTTAGTTTTCAACTCGGTTAAGTTGCTTCCTATTTACCTCTATGACACTTCCACATTGCATAGATTCATAGGTCTAGCAAGAGGTTTTTTTATATAAACCAAGCTGAGAGAAACAGAAGAATGCTCACACAGTAAGTCAGATAAACCAAATTTATTACTCACAGAGGAGCTGGAAGAATCAGCAAAAGCCTAAGTTCTATGGCAAGCCTGACCCTTGAGGTCAGAAAAGTTGCCCAGGGTTGATGGAGTCTCCTCTGCACATGCTCCACTGTGTACTGCAGCTGAGGAACCCCTGAGTGCTCCGCCCTAGGTTTCACACCCCATGTGCTACTTGGCTCTCTGAGTTTAAGAGTTGCAGGAATATCCTGTTGAGTTTAAGGGCTGCAGGAATATCCTGTTCTAGGAATAACAAGGGCAGAGCCCAGACAGTCCCAGACAGTTTCTCCTTATCTCAGGATATTGTCTTCTCGGAACATTCTAAAATTATTCTGAGAACCAGGAGGTACAGAAAGCTGAGTTGGTCAAGGCCATTCAGGTCTTGTCCTCCTGACCACATAAACAAAGTAGGCTATAAAACAATAAGCATTAGCAGAAATAATCATATTGCATTATCATAGCCATTCTTTATTATGATAAAAAGAATTTATCCACCAAAAAGTTTTCTGAATTCTAAATCAGAATGAACCCAATAAAACAGAGATTTGGGCCTGTTGTTACAATTTAATAAAGGATTTTCTAAACCAAAAAATTTACTTAAATACATAAACTCTGGAAGGAGTATAAAAATCATAAAGATTCATTTCAATAAAGGCTGGTATGCAAGGTTATCAGACATGTGACAGAGTAGTAGAAAATATTGACAATGCTTAGGGCACAGTGAATATGATTGATTTTCAAATGAACAAAGAAGATAGTCAACTCAATAGAAAGATGGGCCAAAAAATTCCAATACATTATTAACAATATGACAGACGCAAATGTGCACAATAAAATGAGATCTGTATTTTCACCACTCGCTTAGAAAATATAAGAATCCTAGATAACGTTGTGTGATGAGAATATGAGGATAACAACCTTTATGGGCAATGGATGGGAAATTCAATGGTTTTAAACATTTCAGAAAATAACATGACAGGACCCCTTTGAAAGTATGCATACTCTACAACCTGTCTCAATGACGGTCACATATACCTGATATAGTTTGGATGTGTGTCCCCTCCAAATCTCATGCTGAAATGTGATCCCCCATGTTGGAGGTGGGGCCCAGTGAGAGGTATTGGATCATGGGGTGGGTCCCTTATGAATAGCTTAGCACAGGAATGTCCAGCCTTTTGGCTTCCCTGGACCACAATGGAAGAAGAATTTTCTTGGGCCACACATAAAATACACTAAAAATAGCTGATGAGCTAAACACACACACACACACACACACACACACACACAATCTCTTATGTTTTAACAAAGTTGAGAAATTTGTTTTGGGTCACATTCAAAGCTTTTGACCTGCATTCAGCCTGCAAGCTGCAGGTTAGACAAGCTTGGTTTAGCACCATCCCCTTGTGAGTGAGTTCTTCTCAGTGAGTTCATGAGAGATCTGATTGTTAAAAACAGCCTGGGACTGTCCCCTTCTCTCTCTTACTCCCTCTCTGACCATGTGACACACTGGCTCCCCTTCACCTTCTGCCATGATTGTAAGCTTCTTGACGCCTCACCCAGAGCAGATGCCATTGCTTCCTGTGCAGCCTGCAGAACCCTGAACCAAGATAAACCTCTTTTTTAAAAAAAGAATAAATAAATTACCCAGCATCACGTGTGTCTTCGTAGCAATAGTAACAGACTAACACAGACCCTGACAAATTGTGACACATGACCAAAAAGTGTTTTCATAAGAATACCACAAGGAGGTGAATATTTCAGTAGCAGGATATCAGTGTGAATTCTACTGCAAGACTGGATAGGGAAAATGTGGTTGATTCATTTTGTCCAAAACTATGCAGCAGCTACAGGGGAATAAACAACCAAAAATAACCTACAGCAGTGTGAGAATATATGAAGGATGTGATGCTCTGTGAAAAAAATAGAAATAAAATTAGATTTATAGCATGATACTCTTTAAGAAAAATGTATATACTTGTGTATATACACATACACACACTCAGAAAACAACCTTATCTTGTAAGAATTCTTTAAGAGTAAAGAACTTATATCAAACACATTAGCATGCCTGTGTGTGACAAGGGATAAAGAATAAAAAAATTGAATAAGTAAAACCAGAAAGAAACTTTTAAGAAACAATAATAATAATGTCTTATGAAGTAAAGAATATGATTAATTTTTTGCAATTGTGGTATAAAAACAGAAATTGTCAAAATCACATGTAATGGGCTTTAGCATAGAGCTTATTGTAGGGCAAAAATCAAATTTTAAAGACTTAGTTTGCATAGTTGGATGGAGGAAAGGTCTCCTATGTGAAGTAGTAAGATACACGAAACAATCCCATGGGTGTATGGGAAGAAAATACTCAAAATGCTACTTATATTTATCGTTTACTCATTTTTCCAACAGTTTAGTATCTAAATGCTAGGGGAGGCCAGATGTGGTGACTCACACCTGTAACAGCAGTGCTTGAGGGTGGGGGGCAAGGCAGGAAGAACACTTGAGGCCAAGAGTTCTAGGCCAGCCTGGGCAACGTAGTGGGTTTTCGTGTCCACACACACAAAAAAAAAATTAGCCAGGCATGATGCTGTGCACCTGTAGTTCTATCTACTGGAGAGGCTGAGGCAGGAGGATCACCTGAGGGAGGAGTTTGAGGCTGCAGTGAGCCATGATCACTCTACTGCACCATAGCCTGGGTGACAGAATGAGACCCTGTCTCTTAAGTGAAAATAA
Organism: Gorilla gorilla gorilla; assembly: GCF_029281585.2. Classification (NCBI taxonomy): domain Eukaryota; kingdom Metazoa; phylum Chordata; class Mammalia; order Primates; family Hominidae; genus Gorilla; species Gorilla gorilla. The sequence continues at coordinate 32,566,210 of NC_073238.2, read as the reverse complement.
GTAAGAGCTAGGAGACCACATGATCTTTCTAGTTTTCAGCCCCTATTGCAGTTCCCTGTAGATTATTTTGCTTATTCCCAATGTTCCAGGTGTTTCTACATTGTAGGCTTGTCCTTCTACCTACTCAAGGCCCCAGATCCAGCAAATATCCTCAGAGATGGGCTCTGCTGCTAATCTGTGATCACCTAGGAAAGGCTTATTTTTCTCTGAAATTTAGTTCATTGTAACTTTAGGCCCATAGTGTTTTGATGGCTTTAAACAAACAAAAAAAAAAATTTAAGTTCATCCAATGTCTTCTCATTATGGCAGGAGCAATTGCCCTTGGTAACTTTATTTTAACTGGAAGAAGAATTTCTAATGTAGGCATTGTAATGAGGTTTTTGGTCTTTGGCCTTACTGGAGCAGTTAAATTCAAGTCTATTTCCTATATTATGCATGTGTTGAAGGATCAAATGAGAAAATATATGTAGAGTGTATAAAGTGTCTAATGAACACTACTGATATACAGTTGTATTATGACTATACACTTAAAACACATAATCAACCAAATTGCTTCCTGAGACCTAGAGCCAGGCTTTTCCAATGATACTTAACTGTCAAATAATTCTATTCAATTTTTCATGGGACTTAGGGTTTGGTCCATGAAGTGTTGCCATGGTATGCAAATCAATTATGTCAATAAGCATGCTAGTTTATTCAGCAAATATATTCTTGTAGCAATAGTTACTCAATGAAAGAACTAATATATTTAATTTCTAGTAGAAGCTACTTCTGTCATTGTGAACTGGTTACAAACCTTGAATGCTCTAGCTATTTTGAGGAGCATTAATATGCATTACCCAAAGAAGATGATATATTTCCTAGACAGCAAGAACTCTTATTCCTGTTTATCTTCTTTTTGATAACCTCTACAGTCTCTTGGTAGTAAATCCAGATTCTGTGGGATGTAAAAAACAATCCCCCATAAATTGAAATTTATGCCTATGATCATGTGTAATGAAATTAGCCCTCAAGAGCCAACTTGAGACCATGTTCACAATGGAAGCTTCAGAAACCTATGGCGCATGAATATAAGACGATTTTAGACACAGTCCCCAAATTACCTCTGAATTCAGTGGGAAAAAAGTGACAAGGAACAATATTTAGGGCATCTAGGATACTGCAACATTCTCATGCCTAACATAAGCAAATTAAAACCTCGTACTAATGCTCTGAAGCCTAATAATAACTAGTAAGGTTCATGTCTGTCAAAAAGCCACTGCAGGCTACTGTTAAAACCAGCTACACAACCATCTGAAAGCCATTTGCCTCCCTCTAGTTAAAAACAGTCCCATGTCTACTGATGATGTAGTTAAGGCTGTATCAAGATCTATCTCTCAGCAGGGACATGTTGCCCAAATGCTAATGTTTGACCCACAAAAGTTTTGCAGCCAGAGCTTGTGCAAGTATTGGTACATAGAAAATACAAAATCAAACCGTTTCTCATGAATGATTAAACAATTAAAAAAAGAATACAAGAAGCTTGTGTGCATGTGCATGGGTGTATGCATGTGTGTGTACATTCAGCTTTATTAAATTTATTTAACTTTATTAACTTTGTTTAAAATTTAATTTGAAAATTAGATTGGGGAGCAAAATATCATTCTTTCTCTCTCATCATAAAACTTTTGGCTCATGGGATTCTGACATTCTGTCATGCTTGGAAAAGTTGGATTTATGAAACCAGTAGCTGGACTGAGCCTGCCTATGCAGCTCTTACACAAGGGCTTCCTATTTTGTGCACAAGCAGCCTCAAGAGCCCAAAGATAGTGATTGAGAGAGACAGGCTCTGAAGCCTTTTTATTTCAACTTCTTGGAATCACCACCTTGCTAATAAACATCAAAATATTCTGTGTCATTTATCAGATTAATTAGTTTTTCCATAAAAAGAGTGAGTTGAGAAAATAACAAGCAAGAAACTCCCTGTCCCTTCTTCATCCTGAAAACAGGAGAATCAATATCTTAACCCTGTTTTTGAGGGATGAATGGGTAGGTCAATATTGCTTGGCTATTTGTCCTTCCACTTGGGAGAGATTACTGCTGCATTTTCCCCTCAATCTCTAGAATCATGGCTTACAGAAAACAATTATGTAGTGAGTTATTAATTGCATCAAAACTGTATCAGACTTCTTATCAAAGAGCATGCTCAGATTTATTTATTCTTAATAGTAATAAAAATATAAAAATTTAAAAACAATATTATAAATAACAGAGAAAACTATGCACTGCTATGAAAGCCTTTCATATTTAGGGATATCAGGTAAGGCTTCCCTTGGTGGGGAAGATGAAGAGCAAACTAAAATAAAAGTAAGAGCTAATTATATAAATCTGGGATGGTAGTGGGAAAAGCATATGAATAAGAAGACCAAAGTCCAGAAGGCAAGAAAAAATATATCTGAATCATCTAGCTCAATAATGTTCATGCCACAAGATGGGGGAGAGAGAAAAGAAACAAATTTTGTACTGCTTGAACCCATTTTTTGACTCTTGATTGGACTCCTAGTACCAATGTGAAGTCTTTGGGAATTTTTAAGCCAAGCAATTTACAACGTAAATTGTATTTACATTTCAAGTAAGTCATTTTGGATATAGCACAGAAACATTTTTGGAGAGAGAATCAGGGAGAGCACTTTAGAGGTGCTCACTGTAGCCCAGGTGAGAGAGTGATGGGGTGGAATCCATGATGGCAATGAAGACAGAAAGAGAAAAATTAATTCAAGCAATAGAGAGAAGGTAAAATCTGACAACACTTGGTGACTGAAAATGGAAATGTGAAGAAGAAAACGTCAAGAATTACACTGAGATGTCAGGTGTAGGTAGAGGTCGACATCACTTGCTGGAAAGAATAAACACAGGAAGAATACCACTTTCAGTGAAAGAGACATCTGGGTTGCCTAAAGTATCATGAAATGGGACTTTTCCAGTTCCACGCAGGTAAGTTAGGAGGGCTCAACCTTGAGGCACAAAAGATGGTGATGGTGGTAACAGTGGCTTTGAGATCAGGACCTATACCAGACTCTAGAAAGATTAGTGTGATTTGGAGTAGCTACAGACCGGAATATTTCAGTGAAAAACAAAACAAAACATTCACACTTATTCTTGGAATCTTGCTTTATTTGAAGGAGTAAATAATTGGGCCTTACAGCTGCAAGTTTTGGTAAGCCCTAAAATGAACAGAAAATTGTATAAAATGGAAGCAATTCACCAATTCTATTCACTAAGCATTTAATGATTTTCTTCCAGGTTTAAGTATTATGATAGACATTGTACAGTAATTAATTTATTGACCATCTTCCCTGGTGTTTGTATTAATACACAAAGAGATGTAACTTTAAAAGTATAGTATTGCTTTCAGCTTACACCAATCATTACCCATTATCCCAATTCATTAAATCAGATTGCTTCAGTGGTAAGTTACATTTTGAAGTTAATGAAATACTTAAAAGGCTGTGATGTTGTAACTGCAGATGTAGTATGCAAAACACGTTTGATTCATGTTGTTCAACACAATTTCATCATAAAATCTTATCTATAAAACAATATTTTTACACATCTATTATTCTCTTGCTTTATGTAAACTTTATATCATTTATCTCTATCAAATAAAGTTACATTTCTAGTTTTTTATTCCCAACCATAAATGACAACATTAATTTTGCAAACATTAATGATGAACTATACTCACTCATAACTCTTTATGTCTAAGTTTTCTTAGAGTTATTGAACAATTTCTGAGTAACTAATGGCTAGCCTTTTATTATTCTATGATGATAAATATTTTTCAGTATCCAGGCTTCAGACATATTTTTGAAAACTTACTTCTCTATAGGTCAAAATTTAAATCAGTTGTAATATGTGATCCACTCACAAATATATTCTCCAGGCCAACTTATTAAAATGAAATACCAAAGTGGCTCCCCAAGACACCCATTTATAGTCTATACATGCAGTGCAGGGTTACTGAACCAAGGCACAGTGTAATCAGGGAAATTTTATTTTTTGTTTTCTTTTTCCTAAGATGTTTCTTATTCCCAGTTATATAAAAATGTATATTACAGGCAAAGAAAAATTAACATGAATGGAAGTAAATATAAAGTATATTCACATTAATATCAGCTTTGCTTTATCTATTAAAGTATATAACAAGCTTGTGGTTTTCAGGACCTTGTAACTCCTGGTTCATTGGAAAGCACAGAAATTCTTCAGAGCCTCAAGAGTTGTGTTTAATGCATTATTTAAATAGTCTCCAACCACTAGTTAGATAGCTTAGCACTCAAATAGCCTTTGAAATCTCTGTAGACTCACCTCAATTGAGCAGTCCTGATAATTTACAGAAGTGTGTAGTGCACTAAGAGATCCCTGATGTATGATGTCTTTGCCTGTAGAGTGTTTTCTGTGTTTATCCACTGAAGTGTGTGTGTGGGTGTGTTTCTGTGTGTAGGTGGGTGAGGTGAGTATGGGTGTGTGTGTGTGCGTGTAGGTGGGTGAGTATGGGTGTGCACGAGTGTGTGTGTATGTGTTTATATTGTGGTGTGTGTCTGCTGGGGTGCTGCCATCAGGGATTTGGAAGACTGAGAACCATAAACTTGTAAACACTCCTACATGCCTGCTTCATAAGAAGTGTATTGAACATGGCCAAAAGTAACTAAACCAAGTAAACAAATTAGACATTAATTAAGTTTAATGCTGGGCAGGAAAGAAGTATTAAAGACCAGGTAAAATGAAGAAATATAACCAAATGAATGAAAATTTTAAATTGATTAGTAGAATGAGACAGGAATATTTTTTAAAGTTTATAATTTCTAATGAATATCAGTATACAAAACTAAGAATTATATGGCTGTCAGTTGACTAAAAACTGTACTTAAGATTTGAGCTAGTGAAACTACCATACATGATCTTCTAATTCCACTTTTCTGTCTCAAGAAGGACTTGTCAAAATGATTTTTTTTTTTTGAAATTTTACATTCTCATCTTGAAAGAGCTTCATGAAACTTACATGAGAATCTGGATTGTCATAAGAGGTCTGATTTTTTAGTGGTAGGTTTGTATTTCTATTATGTATATCAATGTCAAGCATTCATTTCCTGAGCTGTTCTCCAGAACACAATTTAACTTGTAATGGACACTCAATAAATGGTCGGTTGGATAATCAAATCAACACCTTAGTTCCATCAATTTTCATTTCATATAAAAATCACTAATCTTCTATACTCATCAATGAAACAGAGAGATGAAGGAGGGAGAGGAGTTGAGACTGAGAGGATGACAAGCAGACCTCATTCTGCACTTCTGAATGCTTGGAAACACTTGGCATGCTCAAAAAAATACTGGTATTTTCTAGGCAGCAAATGGGAGTTAAAGAAAGTCCATATTTCTGTATTACAGTAATTTACACTATAATACACAGACGACATACATTTCCAAGCTATTCAATTCATAGAAAATGTAGATAAATTTAGGTGAGCAAGATGTAGGAGAAGGGTTAGTAATCCAGCTGAGTGTGATTGTGAGATTAAATCTAATAGTATCTTATACAATTGTTTTATAATTGTATCAGTTGACATATCTGTTGAAACAAAAGGTGGGAGAGTTTTGCATGAGCTTCTGAAATTTACAGGATGATGTTAGGAGAGCGGTTGGTCAATGTGGCTAGGCCAGATGTATTTACTAATTGAGGCTTAAGAAAGTTAAGTTCCTAACCTCTCCCAGAGACTGGGAGATAGAGGCGCTAAATTGTATAACATTTATATTTAATATATATTTAATAATATATATAAAGTCTTAAAATGCCAATTTTAAGTCTTTTCATTTTCTTCTTAAAAACAGAGGTTTTATTGTGTTTGGTCCACAGTTGGTATTTCATATTATCTCATGGTCCAGGGTCCCTGGGTGGGGGGCCCTGTGCAGTACTTGGCAGGGCGTGTGGTGGCGGGAGATACAGCAGTATACCTGGTCAGGCCCGGAAGGGGAGAAGGAGGGCTGGGGCTCCTTAGAACCTACTGAGGGGCTGGGCGTGGTGGCTCACACCTGTCATCCCAACACTTTGGGAGGACGAGGCAGGCAGATCACATGAGGGCAAGAGTTCCAGATCAACCTGGCCAACATGGTGAAATCCCATTTCTACTAAAAATACAAAAAATTAGCTAGGCGTGGTGGCACAGGCCTGTAGTCCTAGCTACTCTGGAGGCTGAGGCAGGAGGATCACTTGAGCATGGGAGGCCAGTGCAGTGAGGCGAGATTACTCCACCGTGCTTCAGCCTGAGAGACAAAGTGAGACTCCATCTCAGAAAAACAAAAACAAAAACAAACAAAAAAACCCTACTGAGAGCCACGGGGTTAAGGGGACTAGTATGGAGAGGGGTCAGGCTTATCACTAACAGCGGAGAATTCCACTACCTTGTCTGGGCCTGTTTCCTCACCGGGCCCCAGCATAGGTCTGAGGGTCTGAGGTCTGTTGGTCTGAGGGTCCTAGGGAAATCCAGCCACTCAGGAGCCTGAGATATTTTAGCATCCTGGCCTGGCCCCCTGTCCCAAGGGACTGATTTCCCAGCACCCACTGTCCCTGCCCCCTTCCTGGGGGAAAAAAAATTTTTTTCTTTTGTTAATACTTCTTGAAACTTTTGCGGGTACAGAAACCACAAACTGATAGGCTGACAAAAGGGGGAAAAGGTGAGGCAACGGGAAACCTTCGGGGACCGGTTCCCTCCATGCCCAGGTCTCGTCTCCCCAGCACAGCTAGGCCCACAGCCTGGAGGCGCCAGCGGGGACCCTCACCCTACACGCATCGGGATACGGCCTTGATCCCTTCCCCCACAGCCCGGTGGCTCAGTCCTGCAAAGGAACGAAAGCAACGGGAAAAAAATACCCTGCTGCCTGATCCCACGCTGCTACTCACAGACGCTCCGTTGACTGGCAGCACTGAACAGGTTAAAAAAAAAAAAAAAAAGATGAAAACACAGAAAAACCCAAACACCCAGACAGGGAGACCATGTAGGGAGACAGCGTGCTGGGAGCCTCAGTAGCTGGTCTCCTCTTGGTAGTAAGGAAGATATTCAGGGGTCTCCGCTGGCCCCGGGCAGTCGCCGGCACCTGAGGGAGCCCCTTGGGCCACTGTGCTCCCAGGCAGTACTTGGGGTCGTATATCTGTCGGCCCAGGCTGAAGACCTGGCTGCTCTGGTTGGCGCCCAGCGTGTAGCCCATCTTCAGGGTCATGGAAGAGTTGTCATACTTGTGATTCCCAGCTTCGTGTCGTAGATGTGCCACCGGGTCCCGGGAGCCGCCATGCCCACCTGGCTGGCGCACTTGCTTGTACCCATCTGGAGGCTGATGGTCGAGTGGTCCATGGGGGGCAGGATGTTGTTCTTGGGGTCGCAGAGATGCCTCCTCGTGCTCTGCCATACACAGTCGTGCCTGACTGGCTGGCGCGTTTGTTGGTAATCTGCAGCCCGATGACGCACTGGCCAGCCTTCATGGTGGCATCGTCGAAGTTCCTCTCCTGCTTCTCTGAGTACTCCTCACCGATGTCCACCTCGCTCTGCAGCCCCTTAGTCTTGGCCTTCCCTGCCAGGGCCAGAAGAGAGACACCTGTACCTGCCTCACGTTCCCACTCTCAAACAGGTCGTTGGTCTCAAATAGGTCCACGGGGTTCATGCTGTAGCTGACCATGGCCTTGAGGAGGTTGGAGAGGCTTTCTAGCTGGTACGAGTTCTACACTGAAGCGGTTGATTTTGGGGACTGAGCCCGGCTGCAGTTTGTTCATGAGTGTGCATAAGATAATCCCGTCCTTCAGGCCCTTCTGAAGTCGGGACTCACTGGGCCGATGGAGAGGCCAGTGAGTCCCTAGATCCAGCTGCGGAGCTCTACCTCCTTCTGGGAGTCATATTTGGACAGGAGCCGGTTCTGGACGTCCGCCAAGAGCCTGTAGGAGGGGCCCTTGTTGAACTGCGTGGAGCTTACAGCTGGCTGGCCCCGCGGCGGGACGGGACCAGACGGGACCGGGGACTGTCTTTTTTCCAGTTTGCAAGATTTTGTTTTCACCACACCATTGTTTTTACTACATATCTTTTGTGTATTTAAAAAATGTGTGAAAAATGTTAGACCATCTCCCTTTTTTCCACCTTCCCTTTACCCTTTACTGTGATTTACATCCACACATCCACACACACACACACATCCACACACACACATGCACACACACATACTGAGCAAAATTAATTTAGATGTACGAATGGGTTATTTGAAGCAAAAAGTCAACCTATATTAGTAAAAGTGTCATGCCAGTGGGAATTACATTTATAATCCTTTTAAGAAGAAAGAACTTCCGGCCGGGCGCGGCGGCTCACGCCTATAATCCCAGCACTTTTGAAGGCGGAGGTGGGCTGATCACGAGGTCAGGAGCTCAAGACCAGCCTGGCCAAGGTGGTGAAACTTCGTCTCTACTAAAAATACAAAAAAATTAGCTGGGCTTGGTGGCATGCGCCTGTAATCTCAGCTATTCAGGAGGCTGAAGCAGAGAATTCCTTAAACCCGGGAGGCTGAGGTTGCAGTGAGCCGAGATCGCGCCACTGCACTACAGCCTGGGCGACAGAGCGAGACTCCATCTCAAAAATAAAATAAAATGTTGAATTTTTACAAGTCATTGTTCCTATTCTAATTTTTGAATGCAACCACAGCCTCTAACAAAACAGCCTCCTTAAACTAATTCGCTGATAATGAATTCTTAAGTAAAAGGGGGAATTCCACAGAAATATATATGGCTCTTTTATATTTAATAAAAGAGCCTGAAAAACAGATGTGTTCTGTAAAATTGAATTACTTTCTATCCAGCTCCACTGGTTCGCAGTGTTTTATCTTTATATTAAAATATACATAAATGATTGATTGATGAATTTTTTTCTTTTAGACACTGCTGCTGAATCCATGGAGAGAAAAAGGATAAATTTCCAGAACTATGGTCCCTGTGCTCCAGTTCACCAGGCGGGCGCGGCGGAGACGGAGACCAAGGAACACGGCTTGGGCGATGCGTCGCTACCCGCACGTGGTGGCGCTGTGTCTGGCCTGCGGCTTCTGCTCGCTCCTTTACGCCTTCAGCCAGCTCCCCATGTCCCTGGAGGAAGCAGCAGGCGGTGGTGGCAGGAAGCAGCAGGCCTCAGTGGCTTCCTGGCTGGCAGGAGGCGGATGCGGTGCCCTGAGAGGCGCGGGCAGCGCTGGTCCTGCTGTGCATCCTGGTGGGTGGGACAGGTGTAGTCTGAAAATACAGCCTGTTGAGAAAATGCATCTAGCTGTACTTGCCTGTGATGAAAGACTGGAAGAAACTATGACCACGTTGAACTCAGCTATCATTTTTCAGGATCAAAGCTCTTCAATTCCAGGTTTTTGCTGAAGATCAGCTACATCATAGCTTTAAAGGAAGACGTGACAGGGGTCATTTCTGAAAATATTTAATTATACAATATACCCCATAACCTTTCCAAGTGAGAATGCAGCAGCATGGAAAAACTCTTTAAACCATGTGGTCCGCAGAGATTGTTCTTGCCGTTATTCCTGAAAGAAGTTGACTCCCACACTAATAGCCTTTTTTACAACCAGTTGATCATATTTGTTCTTTACTAAAGAAATTTAATTCCACATAAATTGCTCCAGTGGCCTCAGAACACAAGGAACCTCAAATAAGATGGTATAGTCGCTTTGCTAGGCAACCATACTGTGGAAAAACTGGAGTAAACCCTGGAGTTATGTTGACGAATATGACTCGAATGAGAAGGAAGTATTTCAAGAATGATATGACAAACTGTGTGACTACAATGAGGAGATATACTTATGACATGGCTTAAAGAATACAAACTAAACATTACATGGGCAATCAAGATTTGTTGGATATCATGTTTTTTCGTAATCCAGAAAGTCTTTTTGCCTTTCCGTGTCAATGGAATTATCATCCAGATCATTGTCTATATGGAAGCAGTTGCCAAGAAGCAGAAGAAGGAATCTTGATTCTTCAGGGAACAGAGGTGTTTACCATGATGATAAGCAACCAGCACTTAGAGCTGTTTATGAAGCACTGAGAAATTGTTTTTTTTTAAGATGACAACGTTCATTCCCTAATAAAATCTTTAGAACTGGAACTACAAAAAACAGTGCATACATACCGTGGAAAAATTTACAAAATATTTGTCAAACAACTGGCAAAAAGCATAAGAGATCATTATGCCAGATCACCAAAGGAAAGGTGATTCTTGTTGCCTGCTACATCAAATGGATGAAAACAACAGAGCATTGGAGGATAAGTGTGAAGGAATCGTCTTGGGTGAAGCATTAATGAAGGAATTATTAATCTCCAGAATATTTTTTTTCCTAAAGAGGTGAAATGAGCAGTATTTTCAGGTAATGAAGAATAAATTAAAATCTTGGGCTCCAACAAAGAAACATTTTTGGCCTCTGATGTTTTGTAATGTTACTTACTACCATTCCAGTATTCATGAAAATATTATTGAATGGTTTTAGCTTGCAAACTTCTGTTGACTCATACTCTCAAGTAAGAGTGCTGGGGCTGTGAAGATGAAGAAAATGTATCTCAAGCACAGTGCAAACTTTAACTTTCTTAAAGTAAGGCTCTAGACAAGGCTGTGAGTAGAGCGATAATTTTATGTCAGCGCTGACCTCGCTTTAAATGTGTGAAAAAAAAGTTTGTTTACAGGAGAAGAAACAGTTCTATTTCTAAAGAAATGTAACGGATGTAACCATGGATGATCTATGTCTGCCTTTATACATGTCATCTCTGTTTTAAAATATTTTTATGACAATCATGTTTAAAATTGTTTTTAGATTATAAGTAAGCTGCATGTTAAAAATTGAGCTGTATAAGAAAGAGGAAATATAGTGAAAACTTTGGGGTTTTAATCTGTTCATGGGTGAGAGAGAGTGAGAAATGTAGTGTTTTCACTGTGTATGCATTAAACTGTCTTGCCAAAACTCAGATCTAAGATTGTTAAGTAGATATTTGGGGAATTATTTTATCACTTTAAGTGAAAAATTTCAGCTTTACTGGGCATTCTGGAAGCAAAATATATTATGCTGATGATAAAGTGAGAACCTTAAGAGTATACTCACTTGATGGTGGAGAATGTGATGGACCAAAATTCAGAAGCTATACATATCCTGTGAGTAGTAATTTTAGTTACGATGGAGTAGAAAAATGTGGTGCATTTAAACTTTTCTTCTACCTCATAATGGCTTTGCAAGATACTTGTAAAGAAGCAAATGTCTAGAGCCTTACTTTAAGAAAGTTAACAATGAACTCAAACAAATTTACAAGAAAAAAACAAACAACCCCATCAAAAAGTGGGCAAAGGATATGAACAGACACTTCTCAAAAGAAGACATTTATGCAGCCAAAAGACACATGAAAAAATGCTCAACATCACTGGCCATCAGAGAAATGCAAATCAAAACAACAATGAGATACCATCTCACACCAGTCAGAATGGTGATCATTAAAAAGTCAGGAAACAACAGGTGCTGGAGAGGATGTGGAGAAATAGGAACACTTTTACACTGTTGGTGGGACTGTAAACTAGTTCAACCATTGTGGAAGTCAGTGTGGTGATTCCTCAGGGATCTAGAACTAGAAATACCATTTGACCCAGCCATCCCATTACTGGGTATATACCCAAAGGACTATAAATCATGCTGCTATAAAGACACATGCACAGGTATGTTTATTGCGACACTATTCACAATAGCAAAGACTTGGAACCAAGCCAAATGTCCAACAATGATAGACTGGATTAAGAAAATGTGGCACATATACACCATGGAATACTATGCAGCCATAAAAAATGATGAGTTCATGTCCTTTGTAGGGACATGTATGAAATTGGAAATCATCATTCTCAGTAAACTATCACAAGGACAAAAAACCAAACACCGCATGTTCTCACTCATAGATGGGAATTGAACAATGAGAACACATGGACACAGGAAGGGGAACATCACACTCTGGGGACTATTGTGGGATGGGGGGAGGGGGGAGGGATGGCATTAGGAGATATAACTAATGCTAAATGATGAGTTAATGGGTGCAGCACACCAGCATGGCACATGTATACATATGTAACTAACCTGCACATTGTGGACATGTACCCTAAAACTTAAAGTATAATTAAAAAAAAAAAAGAATGTTAAACAACTTTGGTGAATGATTTGGATTAAGATTGTTACATCCAGCTATAGAAAATGTGGTTTTAATTGGGTTGATGTATCTTTCTTTTTTGAATATCACTTAAAACAGTTAATTTTTTAGTTCTTGAAGATGAGAAAATATTACTTATCTAATATAACTATGTTAATAGTTATCTAATTTATAGTTATCTAATATAACTGTAAATTCTGAATACTTAGTATGGACTGTGCTGGGGCAGATATCTTATTTTACCAACTGCTATATGGTTATATCTTCTTTTTCTTCCTGATATTTTAATGCTCAAGTAGAAAATGGAAAATCATGAAGGGAAAATATCACCTGCGAAAATCGTTGCAGTTAGCCATGTGAAGACACCGTGGCCTCTGTGGAGACATGGGATATTCAGAAAGAGATGGCTAGTACAGTTGTTCTGTCTTCTGCAGTTCCGTCAGGGACACATTGAGAGAGGAAATTTTAAGCAAGGTACATTAGAAGTTGATAAGCAGCCCAGCATTCTTAGAACAGTTGGGTTTAGAGAATACAAGTTGTAGTTCCTTGGCAGAATGCCACGGTGGATATGAGAAACTGTGAACTGCATTGAAATTGAGCTTACTGAGCAGAAAATGAGAATACTAAAAATTTGAAGTTCAGAGGATATGCATTAGATTATTTCTAATGGTCCCCAAATATGATCATTTCCTGCCTGGCTATATAAGACTCCTGTTGGGAGCTTCAGAATAGATTCCTGAGCTTAGCCCTTTGGAGACTCTGGTATGCTGTGTCTGGGATGGAGTCTGCAAAAAAAATTTAAAGAAGAGACTTCAAAATTATACAAAACTAGAATAGTGCTTTGGTACTATCAGATTACTTTGGAGGCTCTTCCCACTTAGATTCTTCATATAGAAGATGTGGATAGAGAGACATGCAGATAAATCAGTCAATGCCAACTGTTGGGGGAAACGTCCATAGTCTGCAGGTTCCCACAGAGAACATAGCACTTCCACTCCTCTCCCATGAGGGAAAATAAAGGAGAAAAGCTTTCAGCCTCTCACCATAAACTCATTCAGTCCTCCCCTTGGGAAGAGAAATGACTTACCTGAGGAATGTGCTTGGAAGTAGTGCCGGTGAAACTCAGCCTCTGTGGGTTTCTCTCTCTTTCAGAGTCAGCTCTCTTCAGGATGCACATTAATTTCTCCCTTTGGAGGAGGCCTCAGTCCAGCTCAGCCAAGGACTGAAAGGCACATCTGGCTAATTCAGGACTGGGGTATTGGGAGGTCCCCTTGGCCCCAGATCTATGATATGTTCTCGAGTCCTGAGACCTGTTGACTCTGGTGCCTCATTTCCCAGTTGGGTCATATCTTGGGGATATTTGTGTTCCCAGCTCTAACAGGAAGGTTCCCAAGCACTCATTTCTTCTTAACCAATTTCTGAAGGTAAGATGTTGGTTGAAGAGAGCTCTTTTCTTGCTGCTACCATTAATTGGGTGTTTATTTTGTGTCAGGCACTGTTGAGTATTATACATTTCTTAGCTGGTTTTATCTTTACAGCAACTTTATATGACAGACATTGTTCCTCCATTTTTCAGGCTAGAAATCTGAAGGGGTGGGTTGCCCCTCCACACCTGTGGGTGTTTCTCGTTAGGTGGAATGAGAGACTTGGAAAAGAAAAAGACACCTGAGTTTACAGGCATCCACCACCATGCCCAGCTAATTTTTTGTGTTTTTAGTAGAGACGGGGTTTCATCATGTTGGTCAGGCTGGTCTCAAATTCTTGACCTCAGGTGATCCACTCGCTTCAGCCTCCTAATGTGCTGGGATTACAGGCATGAGCCACCACACTCAGCAGTGATTTTGTATTTATATGTGTGTCTTATAGGTTGCCTCATTTTCTGGTCATAGGGTCCCCATGAAGGAAGTAGTTTGTTGCCATTTTTCAATAGGAAAGCAGAAATACAGGAGCACAAATGACTTACCTTTGGTCATTCAGTCTGTAAGTGGGAATTGAGAGCAGGATCTCAAGTCCTCTGACCTTCAGCCCTGTGTTCTCTCTTTCACTTAGCTTTCCAGTTTCTTTATGCCAAGTAATGGAAGTGATTTGAAAGCTGCATTCTCAGCCTATTGGAAAGTGGTTCACTAGAGGTGTTTCTTCACCACTCTCATTCTTTAATGTCACCTGACACCAAAGACCTCATGATGGGAAATACTGAATGTGGATTTGGCCAGTCTGCTGACACCATCCTGTCACGCATCCCAAAATTACCCAAGCTCATCCCTCTGATCAGAAGTATTTGTGAGGTGGAAGGTGGGGCCTTAATGGATAACCCTACTACCCCCCAGGCACTGAGGTATGGCTGGCCAATGATCCTCATTGACATCTGGGGATTGTGTGTAGGATTATGAGCATCCATTGTGAGTGTGGAGACCTGAGACAATGCACCAAGTCAGGCAGAAGTGCAGTTCATCAGCATCTTGACAACATAGTCTATTCTCACGTGTTCAAGGCCTGAGCCACCACTGCCATCAAGCTGACTCCAAGTGGCTGCATTTTCAGCAAGAGGGGAATAGCAGTCACCTATCTGCTTCTTGACTGTGTTCTGCTGGGCTTCCTGATAAAAGATGTGTATTCAGAGAGAAAGAGACAGGAGAGTGAGGTGGTACACAACCTGCTATCCCCAGACTTTGCACAGGTTTCAGAGTTAAGATCTTCTTTGAAGGCTCTGAAACCTGGGACAGTCCTTACCATGACTGAAACCTGGAGAGGAGATGTGGACAGAGGATCATTTTTGTGTTGAGTCACTAGGTGACCCTCTTCTCTTCTTTATAACAATGTGTGTTGTGCTTGGGCCTTGTTAAGCCGTCTTTGTGTTATCTCTGGCTGTGACTAGCACAGCATGTGTTCTCCTCCCACTTTCAGCCTGGAAGATCCAACTTCTGAGCCCTGAGTGACAAATCAGCTTCGTAATAGGAAGCTGACACCATCCTATCTTCAAGGGCTATAACTGGGCAGTTGCAGAGAGCCCTGGTCTCAGAAGCATTGTGCACATGGTTTACAATGCTCTGCTGTTGCATCTTGAAATGCTTAATTTTTGAACAAGGAGCCCTGTACTTTTCATTTTTCACTGGGCCCTACAAACTATGTAGCTCATCATTGGCATCCCTGAGTATGAGAGTTCAGAAGAAACTTAGAGGCTATTGTCTGATTCAATCCTTGCAGCTTACAAAAAGAAATGTGGGAGCAGGCACTGCATGACTAGTCTGAGGTTACTCAGGAAGTCAGAGGCAGAGCTGCAGTCAAGGTCACCTCTCTTTACTGCTAGCTGTGTGCTCTTTCTACTGCACCCTCAGCATAAAACATCTCCCAATCCAGGAACAAGGTCTACCTCATAGGTGGGCACAGCAGCATGATCACTCTCTCAGTCATCTGTACTCCTCCTTTGCTTTGACCAAAGAGACAGGAAGGGACTTTTGCCCCACGTAAAACACTTCTCAAAGGCTTGGCAACAACAATAGATAGTAGAGAGCATTGGCCTAAGACCAATGTTTTGACCATGATGTCAAAACTGTATTTTGTTTCAGCAAAGAAAAGCTATGTCACAAGTGGATTGTTATTACTAATGATCAGAGTAGTGGTACTTGCGAATAACTTGGTTTCATACTCACACTTGGACAACTATGCACACTGAGTATAACTGACCTTACGAGAACATCATTCTCACTAAGATTATGATGTGCTTTCTTGTGTGGGAACTGTACATAATATTGTGGGTACCCTTGGGAGGATGTCCTGCCTGTGATGTTGTCTGTCAGGGAAGAAGAGTGGTTGAGAACTGAGGATATATTAAACATTTACTCCCAGATTTTTCAAGATTTCTGTTAAGCCAGATCAGAAGAAAGCCATCTATTTGGATTGCATCACTCTAACCCCTTAAGTTGAATTGTCTACACAGAATTATAATTTCACAGTATGTCCAGATTACTTACCGAGAGCCAATTTGAGACACCAACAGGACTAGTAAAACATCTTTGCACTGTGGGGCGCATTGCTATCAAAGACCTTGTACATTATGTCATTCAAGAACCTTTATATTAAGATTCTTATGGAAAATCCTTCCCAAAGTTTAACCCTATGATACAGGGTTTTTTTTCTCCAGGTAACATAGTGGAAAATTGGGAACTGTTTAACCCAATGCATTGATTTCATTGATTGTTTTGGTTGCCAAGAAGTATGGATGCTCAGAATAGGTTTTCTTGTTTTCAACTGCTAATTCCTTTATTTAAATTGTAATAAATGTTTCCCTTTGTTTCTTTGCTTTTTCTTTTTAAGAAATTGAATGCATTTAATAATAAATTATAAATTATCAGTAGATCAATTAGCATAGAATAGTTTGGAATAATGCTTAAAGATCTCCCATTGAAAAAGACCCCAGTACCTTAGGGTTCACAGCTGAGTGTTAACTGAACTTTAAGAAATTCTGATTTTATTTAAAACAATCAAAGCCTAGAAAAAAAAACTCCTGCACATCATATGGGGCACATAATAACCATAAAAAAAAGAAAGAAAGAGGGGTGGCTTTCTTCAATTAATTTTATAGTGTAATATCAAAGCTTAATGGTTAATGTATTTCATCTAATGTAGGATGTTAATGTTTAGAAATCAGACATTATTTCATGTACCAGTATAGATATACTGCCAATTAAACTGTGACTTCCTTAACAAAAGCAAAAAAAGGAATTGTAAAGATATTAAAACATGTAAAGAAGAATGTAAGCACTATACTAAATTAACATGTTAATATTTTATTGTATTGGTTTTCAGTAATTATTTTCAATAACATAAAGCATTATTAGCTAATATTCCACCCCTATCACCCTAATCTCATTCTCCTTCTAGGTCCCCAGGGCCAATTGCTAAAATGAATTTGTTGTATATTTTAAAGTCAATTTTCTATACTTTTGCACATAAATATGTGCATTCATAAAAAGTATTTTTGTGCTGAGAAGGTAGAATAAGCCCTTCAAAGTTGTTGATGTTCAGATTCCAGTTGGCAAAAGTCTTACACATATGGCATTAAATATTTTCAGTATAAATATGCACATTCCACAAGTTCAGCAGTTCTGTAATATGCATCCAGAGTCTGCCCTGAGGGTTGCCTACAATCTTAGCATAAACTCTCACCCCTTTTAGAGAATAAAACTTACACCTATGTAATGACCAATCCAGGTACAAGGGTGTCCTCTAAGAACATTCATTCATGTATTCAACAAATCTTTATTGAGCACCTGCACATTTCATGCTAGGGAGGTGACCTGTGTTCTCCCTACACAACAGTAGAAAGAGTGGTACCACTGGCAGGAAAGTGCAGTGGAAAGGAGGAGCTGACTTTGGCAGGAAAAGGAATGATATTACTTTGAATTTATCAACTCTGATGTGACATCCTGATAAAAAGTGCCATATCCAAACCACACTGTAGATTCTCAAAGGACAGCATGAAAGCTGAATAAAAACTATGTGCCCCAAATAGGAAATGGTATAGAAAGGCCTGAGGCTGGGGTATGGAGGCACACGGTGTGCAGAGAACGAGGGAAGAGAAGAGTGAACAACTGCTCGGGGTGGGGTGGCATTGATGGTGAGAGATGGGTGTAACATGCATTTATGAGGACAGACATGATCAGGTTTAAAGAAAAAGAATTTTTTTTCCAGCACTCCGACTATGGCGCATTTATCTACAGGAAAGGAAATCAGCATATTTAGGAGATACCAGCACCCTCATGTTTATAGCAGCACTATTCATGGTAGCCAAGATTAGAATCAACCTAAATGTCCAAAAACAGATAAATAGATTTAAAATGTAGTATATATTCATAGTGGAGTACTATTTAGCCATAAAAATAATGAAATCCTGTCCTTGGCTGAAACATGGGTGAGCCTGGAAGACTATGTGAAGTGAAATAAGCTAGGTACAGAATTGTAAATCTTTAACATTCTCACTCATATGTGGGAGCTAAAAAAAAAACAAACTGAGTTCATGGAAGTGGAGAGTAGAATTCTGGTTATTACAGGCTGGGGAAAGCAACAGGGAGGAGAGGACAGGGAGAGGTTGGTTAACAAATACGAACTTACAGCTAGATAGGAGGAATGAGTTCTAGTGTCTACAGCACTGTAGGGTAAATATGGTTAGCAGTAATGTATTGGATATTTTGAAAAAGCTAAGAAAGAGTATTTTGAATGTTTACAACACAAAGAAATGATAAGTGTTTGATGTGATGGATACGTTAGTTCCCCTGATTTGATCATTACATATATAGAAATACATATATTGTACACATATATTGAAATGTCACTCTGTATCCCATAAATATGTACAATTACATTTCAACTAAAAATGAAAAAAGCAGTAAGACTTAAATGATAGGCTTAGCATCAATTTATAGATGAGTCCTGATTTAGGGAAAGGAGATAGGTAGAGGAGAGAGATTTACGTCTGAGTGCGAAGAGAAATTTTTATTGGTTTTTGGTGAATACTGTCCAGTGAATTTCCTAGTTTAGAAGAATCACAAGGAGCTGGCAATGTAGTGTGGGCAAGTACCTGGAGTGACATCAGAGGTCAGCTCTGTGACTCCAGCACCAGATTATTCTTTTATCATGACCTGAAGCTCACAGTCAGCTGCCCATGGCAGTAGCATCAACATATTGACGCTACCACCACCATGGGTCCATCACCCTTCAAAACCATGATAGAAAGACCAAGACATGGATGTCCAGCTAATGGTTCTCAGATAAGAAGGGCAAGAGACCTGGAGTGATATCCAAAATAAGCAAGAATAAGACCACATTGCAAGTTGTTTTCATCCATTGGAAAGCCTAAGAAGGGAACCAAGATGGCTCTCCAAAAGCTTTGTAACTTCAAACACTTCCCAGGATCCCCACTGCCATCTTAATGTTATTATTCAAGTTCTTTTTCCTGAACTAGCTGAGTTTATAAGCCATTTTTGAAAGTAACTGTAGCTATAGAAAACCATAGTTATAGGAAAATGCAATCTGTTGATCTCTTCATGGTAGAGTCTGTATATCATTTACACTTCACTTCTCTGTGGGTGGAAAAGCTTTTTTCATGGTTTATTTAGTGGGAAGTCATTTTGATCAGCAAGATGAGTAATACTTTACAGCTGTTTGCAATTACTGCCTCTGCTCTGCCAGGAGTTTTAACTATTACACAAACTGAAATACCAAATGAGTTGATGCAAGATGGGAAGAGAAATACATATTTCATAGGCCCATTCATTTCACCAGAAATTATCCATCACTTTTTCTTTCAATTCTATCTTTCTAAATTCAAAGTTACATCTCAAGGTAATTTTGAATTACCTAATTCCAAAGGATTTTTATCAATGAAGGAAAGTGCACCTGCTAACACTAAATTTCCTATTGTTGCCACTGGAAGCGCACCATTGCCTAAATTCCACACAGGTCTGAAGCCAGTTTGGCGAGGAGAAAGAACACAGGCCTTGATCTGCATATTTGTCTCTTTAAAACACCCATTCTTCATGATTTTAAGGAAATGATCATGCTCATTATTTTCTTCCCTCCCAATCTTTCTAACATGGGCCCACATAAAACTTGTCCCCCTCCGCCAACATCCCTTCACACAAACACACACACACACACTCTCTCTCTCTCTCTCTCCCTCTCTCTCTCCATCTCTCTCTCTGTCTCTGAGATGAGGAACAAGCTCAGGGGGAGGTCTTGGGATTAGTTCTGATTGGTTCTGATTGGGTCACATGCCCATCACTGAACCAGTGGAATGCTGCATGCTAATTGGCTAGTTCTGGGTCAAATGCCCACCTCTGAGGACAGAGGAAGAATCAACTTGTTTAATTAATCCACGTGGATGGGCTGAGCTCAGGCAGAACTACCAGCAAAACTTGAGTGCTGTTTTTAGAAAAAATAAATGGAATATATTTGAAATGAAGAAAAACATTATATCTCCACTCAGGCATTTCTCTTTCCTGGGCAATTGACTGGAGGGTGCATGGGGCAAACTCATCCAGGCTGCAATGATTTATTGAAAAACGCCATGCTTATTCAAATGGACAACAATTCATAAAACTTGACTAGATCCAAAACCTGGCCGGGCGCGGTGGCTCACGCCTGTAATCCCAGCTCTCAGGGAGGCAAGAGGCGGGAGGATAGCTTGAGCCCAGGAGTTCGAGACCTGCCTGGGCAATATAGCGAGACCTCGTTCTCCAGAAAAAGGAAAAAAAAAAAAAAGACAAAAAAAAAATAAGCGTAACTCCCCTTAAAGCAACAACTACCCCCCCCCCAACTTTTAAACACACCAATGAAAGGGTAATGCAATGTATTAATACATATTAATAATTAACACCCTGGCCTGGTGCGGTGGCTCATGCCAGTAATCCCAGCACTTTGGGAGGCCAAGGCGGGTGGATCACAAGGTCAGGAAGTCGAGACCATCCTGGCTAACATGATGAAACCCCGTCTCTACTAAGAATACAAAAAATTAGCCGGGCATGGTTGCAGGCACCTGTAGTCCTAGCTACTCGGGAGGCTGAGGCAGGAGAATGGCGTGAACCTGGGAGTCGGAGCTTGTAGTGAGCCGAGACTGCGCCACTGCACTCCAGCCTGGGCGACAGAGCGAGACTCCGTCTCAAAAAATATATAATAATAGTAATAAGTAACACCTACTCTTAGGGATACCCTGCTCTTCACTTAGCAGAAGATGTTAGATGATAGGCGAGCAATTGATCAAAAGGTCAGAGGATCACAGGCATTTCTGTGATGTAGCAAGCACTGAGAATAGCTGTGAATATCCCAGGAATTTTCTGTAGGTATCAATAAAGCAAGATTTTGGTTCCTGAACACTGACCTGAGTTCTAGTTTGGCAAACTTTGTATTTTTTATTCACATTTAGCTTCCAGTGTTTTGAAACAGAGGTTAATTCAAGGAGAAGACCCAAAGGATAAGGAAGGGAAACATTTTTTTCCACATACTTTGTGATATGCATGTAATACAGACGTAGGGGTGAAAAGAATGCTGATAAATGTAACATTTTATTAACTAATGAAGCCTAAGGAAGGACATGTAAAGAGATCAGAATCTGATTTCAGATTTTACTTGCTCCTACATAGATATGTCAGGGAAATTCAAATAAATTAAGACTCAAACACAACCCACAAGAACATCGGCAGATGACATGCCAGACACTGTGCCCAGAGCCTTCTCAAGCAGGGGCTTCTTGAATCCTCCCGAGGATTCTGGAAGAAGGGTGATATTCTCCCCTTCCACAGATGAGGAAACTGAAGTCAGAAAGATCAAGATCACAAAAATACTCAGTGGTGGATCTGGTAGATGAATGAAAGTCTTCTAACACCAACTCTACCCTCTCTTTTCAGGACAAAATGTACCTTCAATTTAGCTGGTTCATCCAACTACCATAGATAGGATTTTGTTTTGTTTTTCAGTTTCTAAAAGACACAACCATGGCTTTACTTAATTGGAACAAAAATTCTGACAACTAAACCTTCCCTTTCCCGGGAAGGCAGGCTGCAAAGGCACAGAGACTGCAGAATCTGGAAGATGACAACTTCTGAGAATCAGGGTTAATGACCAGGGCTCATCATTTAGAATCGTGTTTTGACTTCTCTGCAGTGCTCCAGGAGAATAAATTAGAGGTTGAGCTAGGAGGGACTAATAAACCAGTGGGCTTTGAGTCACAAGGACCTAGATTTGAAGATTGGCATAAATAATTATAACTGGAATAACTTTGGATAATTTACCCAACCTCATTGACCCTCATTTGTGAAATAAAAATAATAAAAATAATACTTACCGCATTGGATTATTGTGAGAATTAACCATGGTAATACATATAAAGCATTTAGCCCAAGCCTGGCCCATGGTAAGTACATCATAAATGATAGAGATATTATTAGTATTACTAATAGTGTTAAGATTAGTAGTGTTTCTTAAGATTGATTAGAAGTAAACCTCTTTTGTGGGAGGAGGGAAATGTATTAATTTGTTTTATAGAAACATGATATGCTAAGTTAGTGAATTTATGTGAGGCAGTGAGTGCGACAGACAAGGCAATGAGTGGAAGACATGAGTGTATTTGCCTTTTTGGGACCTCAAGAGTGAGGTGAGCCAAGGGCAAAGCTGAGCCAAGGGCAAAGCTGATCCAAAAGGAAGCTGTGCCAGATACATGGAGTGGTGGAGGTAGTGAAACTCCTTATGTCAGTGAAATTACAACAAAGAATGCCTTTTGTAAATGCAGCAAACAAAAATTAGGGGTGGAAAAACACATGGTTTTTAATGTCCAATTTAGGGGATATTTAGGTCCAATTTAGGGGAGGATGAAAAGAAGAATTTAGTTCATGCAGCAGGTAAGGAATAGAATTATGGGATAATAGCCTTGAATTATTTAGATCAATTTACTGAGACCATAATCTCAGGAATTTCTGACATTGTAGTAAAAGTAAATGAGGGGTCTGTAGATCCACATGGCTTAACCTGTGTGGCCACTGCTTGTGATCACCTCTGTATGAAAGAACCCCGATTTGAGGTGGCTCAATGCATTAACCATGTCAATTGCTTCCTGCTCCTTGTTGTCACCAAAGTGGGCCACACTCACCTAGAAATTAGGGCAGGTAGAAGGGGGAGCCCCTAACCATTTGCCTTAGTTTCTGGGCTCCCTTTTTGGTTTTGACCCCTGCAATAGTAATCTTTTGGTGAAGGAACACACAAGCCTGCCATTGGCGGGGGTAAGGATCCCAAGGGTTTGGGGAGAAGTTTTGCTGTCTTATCTCAGAATGGGGTCATGTTGCTTTTGGATCACAGGATCTCAGGGAGACAGGGAGCTCCAAGTCCTGAGAAGGAGGAATGGTACCTGGTACCTGGTACCTTGAATATGAGGCGCATGCTAAAAGGTAAGGAAGAGAAAGAAAGAAAGAAAGAGAGAGAGGGAGAGAGAGAGAGAGAAGAAGGAAGAAATTAAGAAAGGTGTTTGGCTTTAGACCTGATTATTTCACCTGTAGAAAGAGCTAATTTCGCTGACTGGTGAGGATGGGGGTGGGGGAATGTAGCTATTTCCTGATGATGTCTTCTGTGCTGAAAGTGCCCTGGATAGCAAGGAAGGGCACTGGGCCAGGAGAAACCACCAGAAAGAGGGCAGCCCTCCAGTGCAAGAGGGTGAAGCAGCCTGCTCTTGCCTAGTGTGGACAGAACTGAAGGCATCTTCATCATGGACTCGAGTGCTCCCTGTGGATGCTGAGGGACTCTGGAGCCCCAAGGGATTTTGCTTTACTGGGCTTCTTGCCCTGCTGCAAATGCATCCTTTCATAGTTCTTTCTTGTGACTGCAGGAGATTGTCCTCCAGCATCAAAAAGAGAAGCAAAAGATCATGGATCCAGGCCAGGGTTTCCCACTAGTTAGCCACAAATCACTTGGTTTTCTAGGCCTCAGTTTCCTCATCTAGTAAATGAGAGTTAAATAAGATTATTTCATGTATCAACTAAATCCCAAACATGATTTTTCAATATCTTTTGTCTACTGTCTTCCCCTATCAATTCTTTCCAAAAAAGTCCCTGTTGAGAGGTCTGAGACCTTGAATCCTAAATGCCTAATGTGGTGACTGGCACACAGTAGGTGCTCAAGAAATACTTATTAAATGAATGTTTGTTTGGAAAGCCTCTGTTGAATGGATGCTGCTTTCTATTCTCTCTTCCCAGAGAAAAGAGGCAAAAATCTATGGCATTATAAGAGGGAAAATCATTCTAATAGTTGATGACACACAAAACATTAAAGCAATGCTCAGTCACCATACATTAAGTCTTTTAAATATGGCTTTTAAACAGCTTTTCTTGTTAACCACACGAAATACAGTAATCCTTTAGCTCTCCTGAGTCAGATTATCAGCTATTTCAAGTAAGTGTTAACATTTCTGTCACTGGCAAAAGTGAATTATGTTTTCCTTCCCAAGCATGCATCAACATGCCCAACAAGTGGGCTGCACAATACTCTCTAATGGGATGGTGTGAGGCGCCACTGCTTGGTGATTATGAAGCAGCTCGACATCTGGAGGTGGGGGCATGTCAGCCTGAGCAGGGCCAGGCAACCTTTGCAGGATGAGTGAATGAATGAATTGGGATGTCATCCTGGGTGAATAACAGAACTCCTATAAGTGCTCTGGCTTTGGTCTATAAATAACCTGCACAGAAAATTCTGGATGTTGTTATTCCTTGTGAATTTCTGTGTCAGGGTTAATGGCAATACAAAGGATATCAGCTACTTTATGCTCAAACACCCATTGTTTAGATATCTGGAAAATCTGTCCACAGGGAAAATTCAGTTGGGTTATTCAAAGTTCTTATTTTATGAACCAGTTGATCATTGTGGATCAGAGAAAGGTCATATTTAAGAGACAAACTGCAACAGAAATTCAAATTGCTTAACAGGTGAATGTGATCAGGCCCTGGTTGCCTCTTCCACCTCCTCTTGGCCGTTCAGCGAGTCACACTGCTGCACCACATCATGTCTTTTCACCGCCCTTCCTGTGATGGGAACAACTACCCATCTTGTCTACCTGGAGAAATCTCACCCATCCCCCAGAATGATGGTTTTCTGTATTCCCCAGCATTTTGTACCTACCTCTATTGGCACTTCTAAATCTCATTCTATTTATATGCATATAATCTTGTCTCTTCCATTGAATGGTGAATTTCTTGAGATCAGAAACTATATTTTATTTTGAATTTTGAATTTCAAATGCTCTGGCATATATCAGAAACCAAATGAATGATTGTTGATATTAATAACTGGTACTTAAGTGTATCTCAGTTATTCACACTGCAACACTGGAAAGTAAATATTATTACTTTCATTTTAAAGATAGAATACAGGATCACAGATTTTTAGATAACTTGCCCAAAGTAATAAACTAGTGATAGAATATCTTAGATTGAAAATCAACTGCGCAATCCCCATTTTAAATTAAATATTTAATTTAACACATTTAACATGTGTGCAGAATCACTAAAACTTCACAAATTGTATTTGTTAGTTCATGGATACATATGTATTTTGTTCTAACCAGAACAGTGGAAACCTAGCACTGAATTAGCTCCACTGTTTTGTCTTTTTTCACTTCTTGATATCAGCACATCCTATCAGTGCTTTCTGCCTTTGGCTTACAGATGAGTAAGGAAGGGCTGAAAGGAAAATGGGCTCTCCCATCTTTTTCTGTCCTTCCATATCATTATTTCAGTGTAAGTGGCTGGCTAATACAGGGAAGTAAGAAAGGATCTGGAAAACTCCTGTGGTGAGAGAATTCACTTTTGAGGAAATGAAGACCTTAAGGGGGAAAATAGAATGAAGACGAAGGTCAGAAATATTTGTATAAAAGCTCCTACAAATACCTTTCTATTAAGAAAATTTAACTGCAAAAATAAACACCAAATATAAGCAATCGATGACTTTTCTCACACTAAATTAGTAGTAATGCATGTACATTTATTTCCCTTGCTGTGTTTAGCTTAATTGAAACTTTTCAGGATCTCTCCTGAAAACTGGTGGCTGCCAATTTGTTTTACTCCAATATGCATGCTAATAAGCATGTGTAAAGGTAGACATCAATATTCATTAAAGGTAACACGCATGCTAACAAGAATTTTTATGTGTCTTTCTCATCCTCCAACCAAATGTTTCATGCTTTTCTGATTTTATGGCTGGAGCTCCTCTTCTTTGATGCCCCCTCCAGTCTCTTCAGTGGAGTCAGAAGCAGAGACTTGGCTGCCTGAGATGGAAAAGGCATTGGAGACCCTCGATTGTTCTCTGCTGAGGAAGTATTTAGTGCTCTTCTCTCCCAGAACGCTATTGGGATTAGATTGCTTAGGTCTGGGAGTGTTAACTTCTTGCCTAGGCTCCTGTTGCCTGGCCCTCCTTAACACTTTGTGGCTCCCTCCTCAGAGAAAGGCACAGTTCTAAGGCTGGAATGAATTCCCTTTGTCACGCATGTCCATGTGAAGAGACCACCAAACAGGCTTTGTGTGAGCAACAAGGCTGTTTATTTCACCTGGGTGCAGGCAGGCTGAGTCCAAAAAAGAGTCAGCAAAGGGTGGTGGGATCATCATTAGTTCTCATGGGTTTTGGGATCAGTTAAGGTGGGGCAGAAACAAATCACAATGGTGGAATGTCATCAGTTAAGGCTATTTTCACTTCTTTTGTGGCTCTTCAGTTGCTTCAGGTCATCTGGATGTATAGTGCAGGTCACAGGGGATATGATGGCTTAGCTTGGGCTCAGAGGCCTGACAGTATGTAATCTGCATTTCCCAAAAGACTGTCACCAATGATTTGAAATAATTGATTGACTGTCACCTACATTCTACTTGTTATTGCCCTCTCTCACCGCCAGTAAAAGACCTACCAGCATTTCTATTCAAACAAGCCATTGTTCATGCAACATGGACTTAAGGCTGTCCACTCCAGCAGTGCTCACCCTACTGGCCCAACAAAGCCTGTGCCACAGCTGGGATCCCTTCTCTGCAAACATGAGGAAACTTGGGTTTTGTGAATTGCTAAGTTGCTCAAGGGTGCAGACTTCGAAGAGACAGACCTGGATCATCAATTTATACTTCTGACTCTAAGGGCACTACCTTCCTTCTGTGTTCGAGCTGATCAACTTCTCATCTCAATACGAAATCATCACAACCCTTTATGCCACTTGTTTATATTACTTCATATTACTTCTTACTTTCACGGTCACACAGATTCGTTTCCTTTGGCAAACAAACTAAAATTGTGGCAATTAAGTGAGAAGGTTAGGGAAGAAGGTTAGGGCAGGAGGGGTGTGGTCTGAAAAGCCTCACAAGACCAAAGGGCAGTGACTCCTAAGGACAGGGAGCTCAGGGATTCATTGCACAGGCCCGAGGTGGGAGCGGTGTGAAGAGCAGGCCTCATGGTTTGTCAAGGTGGAGCATAGTTTAGTCAACATTATGTACTTAAGGCTGGTAAACACCACAGACTTCATTAGCTAAGCAGCAATCCATACAGATATTAACCAATTGCCCACTCTGTGCCAAGCACATATGCCATCGTTTGGTGATTTTCACCTATTCATACAATCTTCTCAACAAGTCTGTAAGGTCTTTTGGGACAGAGAAAGTCTCCTGCATCTTGTGCTCTCTTACCACTTTTTGCTTAATAGATTTTGTTATTTCAAATTCTAAAAAGGAAGGAAATTAAACAATTCTTAACCAAATGATCGTTCTCAAACAGGGTCAGTGCCCTCTCTTGGGATGCAAATCCTATGTATCTTATTCCAATGAATAACTCTGTAGTTAGTCATTGATATGGCAAGTTCAGGCTTTTGCTCTTCCTCTTTGAACGTCAGTGGGTGCATTTTATTTCTCTCTCTCTCTGTTTTTATTATTATTATTATTATTTTTTGCAGAATTAAGGAAGCCAAACCCTCAGCCTCATGTAGAAAGAGCTCATTTATTGCAACTAAAATATCTCTTCTTGGAAGGCCATGACCTCAGAAAGGTGAGAACTTCAGTTTTTCTAAAGCAGTGAATATTTCATCTCTCTTACTCTGGACAAGTATTGAACCATATATTATTCCTGCTTGATTCCCTGGTCTGTTCACTCCTGGTTCCTTGTCCCACTGTCATTTTCAAGTGAGAGCTTCAAATTGCACAGGAATTCCAACTGCACCATTCCTTTTACTCTTGACATTTCTATGAGCTTCAAGTACCCAATAAGAATTCTGTTTCTGGTGTTTGCCAACTGAATTCGCATGGACAGAAGGGTGCATGCCCCACACCATTTGCAGGAACTGTTTCTTATGATCAGTAACTTTAAAGCAATGCACCTCCTTGGGCTCTTAACTATATCATCCCAGGAGCTGCTGCTCCTTTTTTCCCATCTCCTTCATCATCCATGTGTCAGACATGCCTCAGGCCTACTGGGCATCTGCTGTTTATCAGTGGGCCCCTCTCTGCCCCCAGCCCCCTGGGAAAGCCCTCTGAGGAGTGAATTATTGGAAACACAAGGCAAGGCCACAGACTTATTGGGGGAGACAAATATATAAACAAGACAATTATGGCAGGTGTGAATAATGCAATAATAATGTTGTTTACCAATAGGAGTGCAGAGGAGGGTCCCTTAGCACAGCCTATAATGGAGTGTGGAAAGGAGAAACCAAAAATTCTCTAGAAAGAAATGGCCTCAAAATTGAGGCTTAAAGATCTATCTTTAAGCTATCTTTGTTGCTATCTTTTTCAAAAGGAAGAGATTGGTAGAAAAGAGAAAAAAACTTTTTTATTTCTGTTGTCCTTCCAGTAGTATTTATTATTAGCATGCCCTGGGAAATCTGTGTCTACTGCTTCTTCAGAATTCATTACACCTGGTGAGTCCCATGGGCCAAGGCCCCCATATAATTTCTATGCCTTTGCTTAATTAAGACACTGTGATAGACTGGGCAGACATTTCCTGGCAATTTATGATCAGCTGGAGGAGCTTAAGTCTTAAAGCAAAGCTGTGAAAATATGCAGTTATGTTTATATAAAAAGTAGTAAAATTATAACTTTTCATGTCTTAGTCAGCTAAAAGTTGAAAAGGCACATTGTTGTGGTTGACAAGCTGCATTTATACTTTTTGTTCTTTTCCTATTCACTAAAAGCCATTCACAAATAAACAGGAAGAGAGAGACACACACTCTGAGTTTGACACTTGCTCTTTTTTATTAGGTATTTGGAATCCAGGTCAATGTGAAGAACTTCCCTAAGACTCATTGCTGGCTAACACTGGGATTAGTCACTCTAAGAGCTTTGTAGTGTGACCATCATTAAGACTTTTACAGATGTCTTTATTTAATCACACAGGTTTAGCAGAGTTCAGCCAATAGACTGTGGAATGGACAGAATGAGCCCAATGCTTGTCTGACAAAATATGTTGAATTTGTCAGTTCTAAGTGTAACACTTGGATCTTTCACAGCTATCACCATGTAGTACAGTGTTATTCACCTATCCAAGTTCATAGAAGATTCCAGGCTCTGCACCAAGTATTTTCCATCTATAACAGGGATAAAGTTTTAGATATATTTTCTAAGTTTTCTTACAGTTGGGCTGATTTCTGTCCTTGCACCCTGCTAGGGTCTGACAGTTTCTGCCTCCTCAGAATTTGTATGTTGAAATTTTAACCCCTACGGTGATGGTATCAGAGGGTGAAGACTTAGGGAGGTGATTAGGTCATGGGGGCAGATCCACATGAATGGAATTAGTGCCCTTATGAGGCACTCAAGGAAAAGCCCTTGCCTCTTCCACCAATGTGAGGACACAGTGAGAAAGCACCGTCTATGAACCAGAAAACAGGCCTCAGCAGACATGGAATTTGCTGGTGCCTTCATCTTAGACTTCCCAGACTTGAGAACGGTGAGAAATATGTTTCTGTTTTTTATAAGCTACCCAGTCTATGGTAGTTTGTTGTAGTAGCCAGAATAAACCAAGATACAGCCAATTTCATCATTTGGGCTAAACTTTGAGACTGAAATCTTAGAGGAATGAGGAGCAAATGATATAGGACAGTTGCATTCAGACAGGAAGGGAAAGTAACAGGAAAGCTTACCCCTTCCCATCCTGTCAGATAATGGAGGCAGAAAAAAAAAGTAGAACAAAATGGTTCCTATTCCCACATAAGAATCATACACCAAATGCAAAAGTCTTTTAGGAACATAGAAGTATGGGGCAATACACAAATATCAGAGGAGTAGATTATTTTCCAAGGCAGAGTCTGCAGGCCCCTAGAACAACTTGTGCCTTCAGCAGGATGCCAGATCCATCATGGCTCCAGAGCAATTCTGTGGGAAGGCTGCAGAATGGGTTCAGGTGGTGAGTCCACGATGGAGCCCTGGCTCTCCATTGTCTGCACTTGTTATGACAGGGATTTAAGATTTCCCAAATGCTCCAGAAGGGATGTGGAAGTGTTGAGAAAGGAGTGGGCAACTGTCAGAAGCTTGGGGTCAGAGTGGATAGGATAAAATGGGGGTGGACTTGAATACACACAAATGCCTGAAACCTTGGACTCCAGGAAGCCAAAGCTTCACTCCAAAAGGATAGGCAGAGCTAGACAGAGCTCAGCAATCCTCAGACAAGGAGAGGTGGGCCAGCCTGTCCACAGCTGGGCATAGAGGGCATCTAAGGATTCCACATGATCTGAATTTTTTTTCTCTCCACTATCACAAGGACACAGTAAACCCCTCATACAACTTGGTGTCATTCCAGCGAAGTTCAGGAGTAGGAGACAGAATCTGAAAGTCTGAAAAGCATCTAAAACAGATTGTGTTAACTAAATGACATGTCAATTACTACATCAAACCAAGATCGCACGACTGCCTCCACTATCAATGGGAGTGCAAGTCTACAAAGACTAGTCTGCATATAGAACACTAAAAGGCCCCTGTTTTTCCCACATTTTGACTCTAACATCAGTACATTTGCAGCCCCACTGCATGTGTGTCATCTCATTGAATTCCCAGAACAAACCTGCAAGGTAAATATTGCTATTATTCCGATGAAAAAAACAGATCTACAAAGGTCATATACATACATTACTCCCAGTTTTACAGCTAGACATGTAATGTGGAATCAGTTCCACATTTGAATATAGATCAGTCTGAATCTAAGAGTCATGGTGTTCCCATGATGACTCATGAGTTTGCTTCTTGAATGTGGAAACATATGATGCTTTGCATATGAAGGAAGATAAATGTAATTGATGTTGTGTATGCAATGTACCTTTTTTCTTCAGGGACTCTTATTGGGACCTGTAAGGACACATAAATGAAAAACAGTTACCTTCTAGTAGGTCTAAATGTCAGTGTAGCATAACAAGGGGATGGGTGCAGAGCCCCTGGAAGCAGCAGGGTTTATGTTAGAGTTGAATGTTCCATCTTTGGAGCTGTTTGTTGGATAAATGAAGAAACACAAAAGTAGTAATTGTTCAGGAGGTAGCAAGTGGCATGTGGTGTTGGTTTAATTAGAAGAGGTGAGAGCAGAGCTGAACTATTCAATGAAACAGACATTTATTTTGCTCTTAATATATACATGACACAATGAGAGAATACAGTGATGCCTAAACCATGGCAGGGTACAATAGGATATAATATTATATGAGATGGTGCACTGAAAGTGATTTTTTTTCTTGTTTTAAAAGCAGCTTCTTTCTTGCTCTAATCTTTGTAAAACTAAAAGCAAAATCTGCACCTGTGTGGAGGAGATATGGTGCAGAGCTCTCAGTAAGGACTGAGCCAGTTAATAAATTTGCAGCCCCTTTTCACCTTGTCACCATCTCGCTGTCTATGGCAGCATCTGTGGCCTCTATCACACATTTTGCTTCTCTTACTTTCTTTATACTCTTATCCAGTTCAGCTTTGTTTGTCGGCTCTTATGCAACCTACACAAGTGGAATTCTCCTTGGACTCTTTTGTCTCAAACATAAATTGAAAAACCACAACTTTGGCAATGGCCTGCTGGGTGCATTTCGGTACACTATATCTCAACCAACTGAGTCAAAGGGGGAAACATGTTTTTACTTACAACCTAAAGACAAAGGCTCTTCAGGGCTATGAGGAAAGCTTACTTTGAAAGTGCAGTAAAGGGGATTTTAAAGAAGAAAACAAATGGCAATGGAATTTTACTGTTTCCAGGAAACAAAAAATTAGAATTTGTAGACTCTAAACTCAGACTGCTGGAAAAATAATTGGGCCTTTATTTGTTCCCTTTAGAGAAGAGAAAAAAAAAAATCTCTTAATTCTCCTGGGAGAATTAACTGCAGATGGAGAGTAGGTTCTTAGGAATTTCTCACAAGGGAATCAATGGCACATCCTGCCCGCCCTGTCCCCAAGCTAGATCAGCTGCTTCCTGGCCAGAAGACCACAATTATCACGTGACTTCAGTGGCACTGGCAGCTCCCTTACATACCAGACCCAACCAATAGCTCATGTTGAGAATGGTGCCTGAGAGGCCCCAGTGAACTGGCAGGGGGCATGGGGCTTTCTTGCTGGAGAGAAACCTGTCCAATGACTTTGCAGTGTGCTCAAGGTTTACATGGGGTTTTCTGGAAAGATAGTGGCAGGGGTGAAAGGCATTTATCTGAGCTTTGCCATTGCCTTTTTCTAGGGCCTTATCCTAGCTCTCTTGCTCTTCATTCTTACCATGACAGAAAATATGGAGCAATCACAGGGACTCTTTTCTTGTATAAGCAGAGATATCATGCACAAATCTGGTGACTCTGAATGTGCAGTGGGAGGGGCTCAAGGGCTCAAGAGCTCTCAAGCATTCAAGGTGGAAAAAGCCCCTCACTACTCACTGTACATCCATCCTCAAACTGACACACATTGGCTCTTCCCTCATCCTCTAGAGCTAAAACATAAGCTGAAGGTGGCCCTACACTCCTTCTTCTTTATGGGAACACATTGCCCATGAACTTCCTGAGTCAGATAGCCCCATAGGAAAACATAGGTGAGAAAAGTTTGGGGAAAGAACTTGAAGTAGCATGAACTAGAGAACACTCTGGAAGAGTTAAGAAAAGGTGCACTTTTTTTCCCCTTATGTCTAGGAGGTCCAAAGACTGTGAGGAAGATTCAATAGAACTATTCAATAGCTAGTTATTCACAAGATTTATTTATTTCCACACTGTAGGCAGTGTTTCCCAGTCTCCCTTGCAGTTAGGTGGCATGCAACTGCATTCAGCCTGTGGGGAGTGGGCAGAAGTGATTATTCACCTTGGCCACTTACCCTCCTGTGTACAATTCTTTCTCTTCACTTGCTGATGAATATTGACACTCAGGGAGATCCCAGAAGCTCCATGCTGAAAATGGTGGATCTTCTTTCAGCCTCGATCTCTGAAAGACTATGTAGACCCTTCTCTCCTCTTCTCATTATAAGTAGAAGAAAGACCAGAGCATGCTCTCTCTCCCCCTGCCCAGCATTGAGAGCACAGAGGAAAGAAGATGTGAGGGCATAGTGAGAAGGAGGCCATCTGTGAGCGAGGTGTTGCGGGAAGTCAGGGACCCCGAACCAAGGGACTGGCTGCAGCCAAGGCAGAAGAACATAAATTGTGATGATCTCATGGACATTTATCAGTTTCCCCAAATTAATACTTTTATAATTTCTTACACCTGTCTTTACTGCAGTCTCTGAACATAAATTGTGAAGATTTCATGGACATTTATCAGTTCCCCAATCAATACTCTTATAGTTTCTTATGCCTGTCTTTACTTTAATCTCTTAATCCTGTTATCTTTGTAAGCTGAGAATGTACGTCACCTCAAGACCACTATTGTATAAACTGATTGTAAAATATGTGTGTTTGAACAACATGAAATCAGTGCACCCTGAAAAAGAACAGAGTAACAGAGATTTTCAGGGAACAAGGGAAGACAACCATAAGGTCTGACTGCCTGCAGGGTCAGGCAGAATAGAGCCATATTTTTCTTCCTGCAGAGATCCTATAGACGGGTGTGTGAGTAGGAGAAATATCACTGAATTCTTTTTCCAGAAAGGAATATTAATAATTGATAACCCTGGAGAAGGAATGCATTCCTGGGGGTAGGTCTGTAGATGGCTGCTCTGGGAGTGTCTGTCTTATGCGGTTGAGATAAGGGCTGAAATATGCCCTGGTCTCCTGCAGTACCCTCGGGCTTACTAGGATTGGAAAATTCCAGCCTGGTAAATTCTAGTCAGACCAGTTGTCTGCTCTCGAACCCTGTTTCCTGCTAAGATGTTTATCAAGACAATGCAAGCACAGTGGGACATAGACCTTCATCAGTAATTCTAATTTTGCCTTTGCCTTGTGATATGTATTGCCCTTTGAAGCATGTGATCCTTGTGACCTACTCTCTGTTTGTACAACCCCTCCCCTTTTAAAATCCCTAATAAAAACTTGCTGGTTTTGCAGCTCGTGGTTGCCATCGCAGTCCTACCAATATGTGATGACACCCCCGGAGGCCCAGCTGTAAAATTTCTCTCTTTGTACTCTTTCTCTTTATTTCTCAGACCAGCCAACACTTAGGGAAAATAGAAAGAACCTATGTTGAAATACTGAGTGCTGGTTCCCCTGATAGCGAGGAAAACAGCCCTCACTAGACACCCACCCTGACAGCATCTTAATCTTGAATTTCTAGCCTCCAGAACTGTGATTTAAAAATGCTTTGTTTTTTAAGCCAAACAGTCTATGGTATTTTGTTATGGCAGCCTGAGCAGACTAATACAACCATAGATCACACTCTCACCCTAATCCTTGTTGCAGATTGAATTTTACATTATGAAAAATAAACATCTCTTTTTGTTAAGCCACTGAGATGTCAGGCTTTATCTCTTACAACAGCTGGTGTTTATATTTCTGATACAAAGACCACACAGAGCTAATCAAGTGTGTGATATCCCTTTTCTCAAAATGTACAGGCTGGATTTTTATATGCAAACTCTACATTAAGTGCAAAAGATTCCTTAGGGTCAACATCCAAGCTTATTACCAAAAAAAACAAACAAACAAAAAAAAAGCTAACTAATACTTCATTAACAGATATTTAAAAACTAAGAGTACTTATTTAAGCCAGCTAGTTTTTCAAACATTTTATGACTCTTAGCTCATTTCATTCTCATAGAAATCTATGAGGTATAATACTTTTTTTTTTTGGCATTTTTAAATTTTTATTTTTTAGAGACAAGGATCACTCTGTCACCCAGGCTGGAGTGCCGTGGCGCAATCTTGGCTCTCTATAGCCATGACCTCCTAGGCTCAAGCAATCCTCCCACCTCAGCCTCACCAGTAGCTAGGACTACAGGCACACACCACCACGCCTGGCTAATTTTTGTATTTTTTTGTCAAGATGGGGTCTCACTATGTTGGCTGGTCTTGAACTCCTGGCCTCAAGTGATATGCCTGCCTTGGCCTCCCAAAGTGCTGGGATTACAGGTGTGCGCCACTGTGCGTGGCCAGGTTTTTCACAGGAAACCCAGACCGTGGGATTAGGAGGCTGGAGAAAGTGGAAGCCACCCCCGCCCACCTCCCCACCACACTGCCCTGCGTGCATCCCACAGATATTGTTCCCAACACTTGCTCTACCACAAAATGATTTTGTCACAAGCACTGGTTTGTGACCAGCTCCTCTGAAGCGAGAAGCCTGTTCTCTAAGGAGCTGAGGCTGGGCAGCCAAGCCAGCCCTGGCCAAGAGAGTGTGGGATCTGCTACCTGTGGATCCTGTACGCCTGTCTGTCCCATCGGCCGGGGCCTTGGAGGGTGTCCAAGCTGTCTCTGTGGATGCCGTGTCTGCTCGTGTCAGGGAAGGGCCAGGACACTGGACAGAAGGGATGCAGGCTCCAACTCGCCTCGGCCACCCACTCGCCAGGCAGCCTTGGCTGGGCTGCTGGAGCTATGAACCCTAAGCAGGCAGCAGGGCCAGGGGAGGTCAGACCATTGGGGCTGTGCACAGGGGCCACCCACATGCCCTGGAACCAGGAGGCCCCGGAGTCCCTGGGACCACCCCCACCCCAGGCAGCCTGGGAAGGCTCAGGGTGCTGGGCCCCCGCCTGGGAGCTGAGAGTGGTCCTGCTCTGCACTTCCCAGACACCCCCAGTGGGGTGCACCACCATACCCAGCCTGCCCAGCCCTGCTGCAGGACATGGGCCAGCGAGGCCCCGCAGAGCACTGGGATGGGGGAAGCTCAGGCAGGGGGAGCCAAGCTGGGCCTCAGGGGCCTGGGGACGCACCACCCCCTTGCTTTCCACAACTTGAAAACAAGGACTGATCAGTCACTGATTCACAGTCCAAAAACCAACCCCCAAATCCCAGGGCTTCCAGCAACAAAGAAGGACCTCTCTCACTTCCGGGTCAGCAAGAGCTTCAGGGCTGGGCCCACTCCACATCTCCTCCCTGCAGAAGGACCCTCTGCTCTCCACCCCCAGAGCAATGCAATGGGCTGCCTGGGTTTGGAGCAGCTGGGTAGGGTGAGGGGAATGGGTGGGATAGGGGAGTGCAGCCCAGAGGGTGCAAACAACAGGTGAGGAGCAGGCCGAGGGCCTTGCCAGGGCCATCTGTGTCCCTGGTCACTGAGGGTGGCAGGGGAGACTGAAAGGGAAACAGACCCCCAGGTGGGGAGGGCCCCGAGCCAGCCCCCACGGCAGCCCCTGCAGGCCTCAGTGCTCCTGGATCCCACCAGGGCCACAGCAGGAACTGAGGCTGAAGCAAATCAGGGCAGCTGGTGGCACAGCTGGGGCCACACCCAGGCACAATTCCTTCCCAACACAGCCAGGAGGCTATCTTGGGGGCACCAGTGCCTGCTCAGGGATGGACTTGGGGCCTCCACAACTGCAGTCCCCACAAACCCTGTGCACGGTCCACCCTGACTGCTTGGGGGCTAGGGCCCCCAGTGGAGGGATGTGGCTTGTTGTCCTGAGGAGAGCGGGGGCAGCTGTCCCAGGGTGGGCCCAGCCCTGTGAATCAGGGAGCAGCTCATGGGAACGGCCCTGGGGGTGCAGGGGAAGTTCACAGAGCCATTTATTGAGCCCCACAACCGACCAGAAGGAAGGGTGTCCACCAGGCTCAGGCCATGGTACTTGAGGGGCCGGCGCTCTCTACTTGGCCCACACATGTGTCCTGAGGAGTTGTGGCATGCCCGCTGCCCTGGTCAGAGCTGGCCGCCATCTTCCAGCTGCATCTGCCGGGCCAGCGTCTGCCCGATGGCCACCAGGGGGCTGGCTCTGTAGGCCGGACTGCCCAGCAGCTCCTGAAACCGGGTCCTTCCTTCCTCGAGAAGGTGCTGTCTCTGGGCTGCGCTCATCCGACTGAGCTCTGAGGGCCGGGGCTTGTTGCTCTCCCTGCTGCAGGCTTGGCGCCGGCTGCCAGCCTCGAGCCCCAGCAGCTCGGGCAGGGCATCCCTGAGCGGGTGCAGGTCCCCCACCACCACCGTGGCCCTCCGCCTCCGCTCCTCCCTGTGCTTCTGCTCAGCCAGTTTTATGGCTTCGATTTTCTGCAAGCATTGCTCACGCCTCAGCTTCATTTTCTCCTTCTTGGGCAAAACGGTCTTGGCCTCTGCACCTCTCCTGATGGAAGTTACGCTCCTGACATCCAGCTCCAGCGTCTGCACCAAGGCGCTGGGATCTATCTTGGTCCTGGCAAAGATGTTGGTGTTGATGAACGGAGGTATAATTCTTATTAGCCCTGTTTTTATAGATGAAGACAATGAAACAGCTATTGCAAACTTATAACTGAGAAAGAGATCTGACCTAACCAACTCCATCTGCTTTTTACCTCCAAGCTGTCCTTGTTCATTCCTGGGTGTAGGGTGAACTAACTTTGGGAGGAACTTACTTTATAGTGTAAAACAAAGATATTAACACCCCTTTCTCAAAACAAACCTCCTTCTTGCCTGGGGACTAGACTGCCTTTGTAAGACTAACAAATTAGCTACAAAATTAGAAATTATCGTTTAGGAGTCATGCAGCTGGAGGCTACAAGATTCTAATCCTCCCTAAACTGCTCCTAAGATCAGTGCTTGAGTTATTTTGAGACCCTGCACTTGATGGATCAGCTGGCACCCAGTTTATTGAAACACTCAGATCGATAAACTGGCTCATCTGATCTTGTGGCCCCCACCCAGGAACTGACTCAGTGAAAGAGGACAACTTCAATTCCCTATGATTTTATCTCTGACCTAACCAATCAGCACTCTGGACTCACTGGCCTTCCTCCATGCACCAAATTATCCTTAAAATCTCTGAAAGCTCTGGGAGATGGATTTGAGAAATAATGAATCTCCAGTCTCCTGTACAGCTGGCTCTGTGTGAATTCACTCTTTCTCCATTGCAATTCCCGTCTTGATTAATTGGCTCTGTCTAGGCAGTGGCCAAGGTAAACCCACTGGACATTTACAACACTGAGGCACAGACAGGTTGAGTGACCAACCCAAAGTTTCACAGGACACAGTAGAGTCAGGATTTGAACACAGACATTCTGACTCCAGAGTCTATGCCCTTAACCACAACTCATATTAATTCACTTATCTTTTTTGTCCATGTTTTCATTTATTTTCTTTAATCTACAATAAAACTTTGATTTTTACACTGGCTGAGGATGAAGTAAGAATGTTGCAAATAGAAAAATGTTAATTGAAAGACACAATTTATCTTATTCTAGCACCAAAAATGATCAGGCCTATTTTGACCATGAATCTCGCAAGCTGTGCTCTCTAAACTTTTGGATGAGAGGGCATGGGCTCAGAGTTTGGGAACTCTCTCTCCCTCACTCCCTCTACTAAGTAGGTCCCGTGCTCTATTCAAGTTTGAGAGACTCTGCTTGGTTGGGGCCTGCATTTATGTTACTCCTATTCTTTATACTTGGCACATCACAGACCGTGAAAAAATAATCTGGTGGAAATGGCAACTTTGGATTTTTAATCTCGGTTGTTAAAATTTTTCCAAATGAGAACACTTGGACACAGGGCAGGGAACATCACACCATAGGGCCTGTTGTGGGGTGGGGGCGGGGGGAGGGAGAGCATTAGGAGAAATACCTAAGGTAAATGGCAAGTTAATGGGTGCAGCAAACCAACATGGCACATGTATACCTACGTAACAAACCCGCATGTTGTGCACATGTACCATAGAACTTAAAGTATAATTAAAAAAATAAAAAATTTTAAAAAATTTCCAAATATATTTATCTTTTGAATAATCTAAGGCCCTTATCCCCCTAAGGTTTACATGGCATAGTTCATACTGCTTTTACTTTTCAAAGCCGTTAATCTTTTGTAATAGCATTTTGTATTCAGTTGTGTTCCTTTGCTTAGTTTTCAACTTTGTTATTCTCCAGGCTGATTTTATTAATTAACGCAGAGAGAGTCAGGAGCATCTGAATTAATTAGGTGATAGTGAACTAGGAGGAAATCACAGGCCTCAGTGTGAGACAAATCTGGATTTAAACCCTAGCTCTAACTCAGTCCATGACCTTGAGGAGGTCAGGTGGGTTCACTGGGCTCAGTTTCCAAATCTCTAAAATGGAGATGACAAAATCCACCTCACAGAATTGTTGAAAGGACAATTACATGTTTGAGAACATGTTACTGTAGTGTCTATAACCTATCAAGTGTATAGCAAATGATGATGATGATGATGCTAATTTAAAAAATATCTATTGAAGGTCCCAGAAGTTTTACTTTAACATGTTGATTTTTGTCCCATGGAAAGGCATATGATTTGGTGGAAAATATAACCCCAAATGTTATTATGCATTGCTCTGTAAGATATTAACAAGTTTTATATATAACCCAAATATCTTAACATTTTAAAATTAAATGGTCTATAAATACCTAGCTCCTCAAATATTGTTTGAACTGGTCTTAATATCTAATTGTTTCCCCACCTAACTAATGAGTTGAACAAAATCCTTGCCATATATTCATATTATATTTGCATCAGTGTCCTAATTATATCTTTTGAAATTATACTCTAGCAATAAGAATAAAAGTCATAATCAAAATGTTAGCACTTAGCATGGGAATGATTCTATCAGTCAGGGTTTAGTCAAGAAAAACTGATTGCTCTAGATAATCCAAATTAAAAAGGTTTAATGCAGATGTCAAAAAGCCTATACAACCATTGGAAGACTAGGGGAAGCTGAGGTCAACGAAGCCACGGTGGACAACCTCAGCTCAGCTCCCAGCTGAATAGTTTCCTGTTCATTGTCCATTGTCCTTGAACTTCTAGATATTTCTCTTCAACCATCACTGTCTGCAGTGATGAAGGGAGTGGCTTTCTGGTGGAGCCTCTTAGAATCTCATGGCTGTCCACATTTCTGCCTCTAACCCCCTTTAGCCTGTCATTCGTTTCAGCCTTCCAAATCTTCAGCAAGGGAAGGGACTTCTTGGTAAACCAACCTATAACCATATGGGAAGGGCGTTCTGCAAATATAGCTCCCAACTTTTATGAAAGACAGAGGAACCCTTAGAAGGGAGAGTTGGTGATGCCAAATTGGCAATAAATAACCCAGGACTGCAGCTCAGCTCAGCACCTAACTCCGTAGGGTACTCACTTACTTCAGGAAGGGTGCATTTACTCAGTAAGACAGATTAAAGGATCACTTGGTTCATATGGACTCAGACAAAAGTGGGCTAAGTGATCTTTAAACAGATTTGACCAAGCTGAGAAATACCAGACTTATGATTTTTCAATCAGAAAACACAGCATGGAATAGCAGGAAGAGTACCAGACTGGAAGCCAGAGAACCTGAAATCCAGCTCAGCCTATCCTGAATTTGCTAGCTGGGGAAGCCCTCAGGGCGGTCACTTCACCTCTCTGTAATTCAAGTTTTCTCTTCTATAAAACAAGGAAAATAGTATCTCTCATGCCTCAGAGAATCACCACAAGGTTAACATATGTGTAAATATTTTAAAGTGTACAAATGCCATATCAACATTAAAGTCCCCATATGAACATGAAGACCTAAGGTTTTCTTGGTTTAGTCTGAAGAAGCTTCCAGCACAAGGCTGGATTAGGAAAGATGAAAATGAAATAAAAGTTGGACCGGGACTGGGCGCAGTGGCACACGCCTATAATCCCAGCACTTTGGGAGGCCAAGGCGGGCAGATCATGAGGTTAAGAGATTGAGACAACCCTGGCCAACATGGTAAAACCCCGTCTCTACT
Organism: Gorilla gorilla gorilla; assembly: GCF_029281585.2. NCBI lineage: Eukaryota > Metazoa > Chordata > Mammalia > Primates > Hominidae > Gorilla > Gorilla gorilla. The sequence goes on along the minus strand of NC_073238.2, from coordinate 32,525,272 downwards.
AAAAATACAAAAATTAGCTGGGCATGGTGGCAAGTGCCTGTAATCCCAGCTACTCAGGAGACTGAGGTAGGAGAATCACTTGAACCCAGGAGGCGGAGGTTGCAGTGTGCCAAGATCACACCATTGCACTCCAGCCTGGGTGACAAGAGCAAAACTCCATTTCAAAAAAAAAGTTGGACTGGGAGCCTTACAGAGTTCACACATGTTCGTAACATTCTTCAGATGTTGTGTGCACAAATTGGAGTTATTAGTCCAATATTTATAAAGAAAAATCATATTTTGAAGGTAGCCAAATAACTTCCTAATTAAAATGACATGATCCTTAGAAGGTTTTTGGGGAAGAGGTAATGGAGAGAGGATCAGAATTAGGAGGATCAAAGTAGAATGCATATACTTGAAAGTAAATATAGGGCCGGGCGCGGTGGCTTATGCCTGTAATCCCAGCACTTTGGGAGGCTGAGGCAGGCGGATCACCTGAGGTCAGGAGTTCAAGACCAGCCTGACCAACATGGAGAAACCCCGTCTCTACTAAAAATACAAAATTAGCCGGTCATCGTGGCTCATGCCTGTAATCCCAGCTACTCAGGAGGCTGAGGCAGGAGAATTGCTTGAACCTGGGAGGTGGATTGCAGTGAGCTGAAATTGGGCCATTGCACTCCAGCCTGGGCAACAAAAGGGAAATTCCGTCTCAAAAAAAAAAAAAAAAAGAAAAGAAATATAATATTTGGCCAAAGAAAAATAAAAGCTCTACCTAATCAGTCTGCAGAAATGCCTAGAAACTAAACCATCTTCTAAGTATATCAGCAATTTTAAAGAGGATAAAGTATGAGGAAGGGGGGGAGTTGTCTATGAGAAAAAGTATATAATTTTACAACATTTTATGTTTATTAAAAGGGAGCATGGGTTAAAACCACCATGAGAATTAGGTCATCAAACCATCAACAATAGACTAATATTCCCCCAAAATTCCTATGTTGAAATTCTAATTCCCAATATGATGGCATTAGGAGATGGAGCCTTTCATAAGTGATTAGTGATTCATGAATTGGTGAATGAGACTAGTGTTCTTATCAAAGACATGCAGGAGATCCACTGCAGGAGAAATCAATTGTAGGAGAAGACACAGTGAGAAGACAGCCATTGTCTGTGAACCAGGAAATGGCCTCACCAGATACTGATTCTGATAGTGACTTAATCTCAGCTTTCCAAGCCTCTAGTACTGTAAGAAATAAATTTATGTTGTTTATAACCTACCCAGTTTATGGTATTTTTGTAATAAAAATTTCTGTAACAGCCTAAATGGACTAAGATACCATCTCTAAGTAGAACAGTCATCCTAAACTAGTTACAACACAACAAAAACAAGGGGAAGACTTAATTGAAAAATTTCATTCATGAGATGTAATAAACCAGGTGAATTTAGTAATGGGAAATGATTCTGCGAGGCACTTTTCCCTCCAGAAGCATGTCAGAAAAATCTAGCACATTATTCCCTGGGTGGGACAGATTTGGGAGAATGCATGCTACCTTATCAGCTCTCTGTCCCTCCCTGGGAGACTGATGCTTCCCAATGCACAACTCAATTCAAAGCAGCAACATACTCTGAAATTTTGTCTTTCTTTCTTTCTTCTTTCTCTTTCTCTCTTTCTTTCCTTTCTTTCTTTCTCCTTTTCTTTCTCTCTTTCTTTCTTTCTTTCTTTCCTTCCTTCCTCCCTCCCTCTTTCTTTTTTCTTTCTTTCTTTCTTTCTTTCTTTCTTTCTCTCTTTCTTTCTTTCTTTCCTTCCTTCCTTCCTCCCTCCCTCCCTCTTTCTTTTTTCTTTCTTTCTTTCTTTCTTTCTTTCTTTCTTTCTCCCTTCTTCCTTCCTTCCTTCCTTTCTTCCTTTCTTTCTTTTCTCTTTCTCTTTTTTCTTTCTCTTTTTCCTTCCTTCCTTCTCTTCTCCTTCTTCCTGAGACAGGTTCTCACTCCATTGCCCAGGCTGGAGCCCGGTAGCATGATTATAGCTCATTGCAGCCTTGAACTCCTGGCCTCAAACTATCCTCCCACCTCTGCCTCCTGAGTAGCTGGGTCTACAGGCATCCACCACCATGCCTGGTTAATTTTTTAAAGTTTTTGTAGAGATAGGGTCTCACTCTCTTGCCCAGGTTGGTCTTGATCTCTTGGCCTCAAGTGATCTTCCCACCTCAGCCTCCCAAAGTGTTGGGATTATAGGTATGAGTCACCATGCTCAACCCAGAAAGTATTTTTATGTAAAAATAAATTATGCAATGGCATTTTATGAACTTCAAAGAAAAATACTTTATTTGTGTTGTTCTCATATCTGAGAATAAAAATGATTAATTTTCTAAATAAAACATATTCTGTTATTTTACAACTTTTCTCAAAATGGAAGGGTTTAAATTGTGATTAAAAGTAGTAGGTAGAGTGTACACCTATGTTCATAGCAGCATTACTTACAATAGTCAAGATTAGAAACTACACAAGTGTTCATCTACAGATGAATGGAAACAAAATTTGTATGTATGTATATATATATATATTATATATATTATTATATATATTATTTTATATATAATAATATATATTATTATATATATATTATTTTATATATAATAATATATTATTATATATATATTATTTTATATATAATAATATATATTATATATATAATATAATATATATATAATATAATATATAATATATATATAATATTATATATAATATAATATATATATTATATATATAATAATATACATATATTATTCAGCCTTAAATGGGAATGAAACTCTGACACAATACTACAATGTGGATGCATCTTGCAGACATGCTAAGTAAAATAAGCAAGCCACAAAAAGACAAATACTATGAGTCCACTTACATGAAGTGTCTAAAGTAATAAAATGCATAGAAATGGAAAGTAGAATTATGGTTGCCAGGAGCTGAGGAGAGGGGAAAATGAGGAGTTGTTTAATGGGGATAGAGTTTCAGTTGTGACAGATGGAAAAGTTCTGGACATTGATTACACAACAATGTAATTCACTTAACACTATTGAACTGCACACTTAAAAATGGTTAAGATGGTGAATTTTATGTTATGTGTATTTTACCACTATTTTAAAAATTAGTTGAAAAATAGTAGGCCAAAATTTGTTTCTAACTGTGGCTTCCCACCGACATTTAGGGGGAGTTTTGTTGTGAAATTTTAGGCGATTTACTTCGTCAAATTTTACTGAGTCATGGGTTTGTTTTCCCGTGGAAAAATTACTAAAATAAGGGCATATGGAAATACATAACACTTAAGTCACTTCCAGGGGAGGTATTGCAAAGGTGTGTCCATAAGACTTTTGACTTTGATGAGTTAAAAGCTAGGCTGCCTTTTCTTCCTTCTCACTGCATCCCATCTCCCGGGGCCAGCCCATTCCTCAAAAGAGTGAAAAACATAGGAAAATTACTGCCTTAACTATCCCGATCTTCATTTTTTTTTCCTGTGTAAAATGAAGACATTAATAAACAATGCCTTTCTTGTTAGAAATGTAAAGGTCAAATGTAAAGAAATGTGAAATCCTAAGTCCTGCATGCCTTCTACCACTGGTCTAGTCATGTATGCCAGCTGAACATTCCCTGGGCTGCAAGTAATGTGTCTGATGTTTTATCCCTGGTTTTCCCAGAGAGAAATCTAGACACAGAAATCCTGAAAAATGCCTCTGTGGAAAGGTGGATCCAAAGTGGGTTTTCCAAGGGAAGCTGCAGAATGTTTCTCCCTCAGCCTGTAGTTTGACAGAATGCTAAGATATCAAGATGAAACTCTGAAAACCTGAGGATTTTTCATGGATTTCATTATTCTATTGAAGACTTAAAAAAAAGTGGCTGATAAATATATTTTTAGAAATTGCTTTAGTATGATTTTTATTAATTTAAATTAACATTTATTTAATTAACTACATAAAATCTGTGTATAAAAGAGGCAAAAGATTATTCTTGCTCTCAGCCAGACAGTTGCTGATAAGGTAGTTTCGACAGGAATCTCATAGAATAAGAGGGCCCTGACTCAACAACCATCAATATGGTTGGAATGTGGTATTTGCTCTTCCTGGAAACAGTGCTTCCCACTTATAGAGTTTATATTCAATGTGGTGTTAATACATAGACCTCATCCAACTATCTCTCTGTGAAATCTGAGCTCCTACTCAAGTCAATATCCTGTAATATGCTAAACAAAAAACCTCCTGTATTAGTTTCGTGAGGCCACTGTAACAAAGTACCACAAACTGGGTGGCTTAAACAACAAGAATGTATTCTCTCACTGTTGTGAAGGTCAGAAGTCCAAAATCAAGGTGTTAGCAGGGACACCCTTCCTTGGAAGGTTGCAATCCTTCCTTGCCTCTTTCATCTTCTTCTGGGCCTTTGCATTTCTTGGTCTGTGGCAGGATAACTCCAATCTCTGCCAGAGGTTACAAATGGCCTTATACCCTGTGTCTCTGTATTTTTCCCTCTTCTCATACAGACGCCAGACATTACACTAGATTTTTGTATGCACTGTAAATCCAGGATGGTTTTATCCCAGAATCCTTTTTATATCCCAAATATATCTACAAAGATTCTCTTTTCAAATAAGGTCACATTCTGATGTTCCAGGTTGGAATGCTCTGAATGTTTGTGTACCCCCAAAATTCGTATGTTGAAACTTTTTTTTTTTTGAGACAGAGTCTTGCTCTGTTACCTGGGCTTTAGTGCAGTGGCACCATCTCAGCTCACTGCAACCTCCACTTCCTGGGTTCAAGCGGTTCTCCTGCCTCAGCCTCCCTAGTAGCTGGGATTACAGGTGCGTGCCACCACGCCCAGTACTTTTCGTAGAGACAGGGTTTCACCAAGTTGGCCAGGCTGGTCTCGAACTCCTGACCTCAGGTGATTCACCCACTTCAGCCTCCCAAAGTGCTGGGATTACAGGCATGAGCCACCATGCCCAGCCCATATGTTGAAACTTAATCCCCAATATGAGAGTGTTAAGAGATGTGGCTTTTTTTGGGAGGGGGGGAGTGATTAAGCCATGAACACAGATTCCTCATGAATTGGATTAATACCCTATAAAAGAGGCTTTAAGGGCCTTGGTCAACCTTTCTGCCATGTGAGGATGCAGCAAGAAGACACCATCTATGAAGCAGTGAGTAAACCCCCACCAAACACTGAATAGGAAGTCATCTTGATCTTGCACTTCCCAGCCTCCAGAACTATGAGCAATAAATTTTCTTTTGTTTATAAATTACCTAGTCTATGGTATTTTTGTTATAGCAGCTCAAATGAACTAAGACACAGATGCATATAAATTTAGGGAAAAATTATTCAACCCACTATACCTCTTTCCCTTTCATGAATTCCTATTTGATTAATGGTGCCTGTGGTTTATTTAGTGACAACAATATCTATGGTCAACATGTGAGATTCTCAGAAAAGGAAATGTAGCCATCAGCAGCCAACAGAAAGTGGGAGGCAATGGAAATCCTACCTCATTCCCCATGTTAGAGAAAAAAAATCAATACATGAAGACATGAAATAATGCTTTGTGGGTCTGTTTTCTTGTAGCTTCTGTATATGTCAATCTTTTATGCTCAGCTTTCTTCATATCTTATTTTTTAATTTTAGTATAAAAATAAATGTTTTATTGCCTTCAATTTACCATTACTATTTTTTACATCAGTTGTTCTTTGTGTGTGTGTATGTGTTGGATTTACTTTTCTGGAGTGTGACTGCATGTGGTATGTGTGTATGTGTGTGACCTAAATAAGTTTTTCCCCTGAAAAGAAAACAACATCAACATTTAAAGATAAGGTTAACAGAACTCACTTTATTAAATGCCTGCTATGTGTCCAGGCCTTGAGCTAAGGAATAAGAACAATGATGAATAAAGGCCATCCCTGCTCTCAAGGTGTTCGTAGACTACAAAGGAGCCTGCAACCTTGCAGCAAAACAAAAAAGTAAAGAAACACAAACCACGGAGCATGTTGCACTCAACAGAGGTTCATTCTCACCCATTGTGAAGATGCTGGGAGTAATTGGAACTTTGTTGAAGAAAATAGGGAGATCATTTCTGTTTTGTCTGTGTATCACCATGACTGCCTAGCACCATGGAGAAAGGGACCCCCTTTCAGAGCACAAACTCTGACCACAGAGGCCCTTGGTCTATCCTTTGTTTTACTCTAAACTTTTCTCAAAATAATCATGGATGAAGCTGGAAACCATCATTCTAAGCAAACTAACACAGGAACAAAAAACTAAGTATCACATATTCTCACTCACAAGTGGGAACTGAACAATGAGATCACATGGACACAAGGAGGGGAACATCACACAATGGGGCCTATTATGGGGTGAGGGGCTAGGAGAGTGATGGCATTAGGAGAAATACCTAACATAGATGATGTGTTGACGGGTGCAGCAAACCACCATGGCATGTGTATACCTATGTAACAAACCTGCACATTCTGCACATGTATCCCAGAACTTAAAGTATAATAAATAAATAAATAAATAAATAAATAATGCTTTGTGAATCTGTACTTCTGGAGAAAAGCTCACACAACTCTAGGACATTAGTATGCATCACAAGTAAGATTTTAAAAATAATTTAAAAAGTATTATTTCTGTTTTTGTTACCTTGTCATTAAATAAGGTTTCTATCATCCTTGACCTCTCAAGATCAGTGATTTAGCTACATGTAAAAGCCTTCTTGCCTTGGATTCTTCCGATAAACCAGACTGCTCATTTCTCTCGTGGTTTGGGCCTTCTATGACTGCACATATATAGCTGCTTCAGAATAGAAAGCTACTTTCTCTCTTAGCAAGGTATGGCTTTTCCAATGTCCCCTCTTGCTTTGCCAAGCTGAATTCCAAAGTTGTGTTAAATCTCAGCTAAATCAGTGTATTTGCCTTTCCTGCCTATGGCATTAATTGCACTTTACCCATGCTATTATTTTCCATTTAACTTCTTAGACTTCCTAATTCCTTCATGTATTCTGGGATACCATTTGGATATGGAGATATTATGGAAATGATGTAGAAAGGGAATGAACTTCAGCACTCCAGGTCAGAGTTACTTGGCTAATTTTAAGCATTTTTTGCACCTTCTTTTTTGGTCCTTGGGAGCCTTGGACAATGAGCTTTATCCACTTACATTTCTGAATTCTACTTACATGAATCTGGTGCCAGAGAAAGTTCTTTGGTAAAGAATTAAAAGCAATGATCCCACTGTTTACAATCAGAGCTGGTGACTAATGAGGGTGCCTCTACTGACTCCTATCCCCATTGCTAACCTTCCTCAGAGGAGTAAAGTTCATTGAGACTGAGTATCTTCCAGACTCCTATTTTCTTCCACATAAAACTATACATTTTGTGAAAAAATTGGATCAGGAATTTTACTCTCTCAGGCATTAACTAGCAATTCACTTTAAGAAAAGTGCAAGGAGAGGGGACAGCAAGAAAATTATAAGCTACCCTTTGGATGGGCTTATGAAAGGCCCATTTACTCACAGACTATAAGAAATGGAATGTGTATATTATCAAAAAGCAAACTGGAATCAGCCATGAAGTTGTGAATGTAAGAGAGGGGATTCTCCATCTTATTTTGTTTTTCTTTTTAACTTAAGAGCCAATTTTACTAAGGAAGCCAAAATCCCTGTCTGCCTGGCCCATCATACTCGGATGTATGTAGAAGGTAGACAGACAAGGCACATGACAATGGCACAGATGCTCTTGGGTTTATGTCTGTCAAAGGGGGAGAAATTGTTCTTTTAAGATCCAGATTTTGAAGGCAAATAAACCAAAATTTCAGTCCCAAACCCGCCTCCTCCTCATTGTGTGGTCTTTAGTAAGTTTCTGAAAATGTTTAAGCTTGGCTTTGTCAGCTAGAAAGTGGCAATAATTATTTAACCCGTAAGTACCAGGTCCTGGCTGGATCAGTTGGCATGCTAAAAAAAGGATAACTGAAGAGGGTTTAATCAAGAGTTCATTCAGGGTATGGACAAAGCTAAGGAACCCACTAGAAGCAGTGAGGCACCCAGGGACTAGAGGTGGTGAAGGCCATTCCTACCATCAGTCCTGTAGGGATGGGGGAGGTGGGAGCTCTTATCAGAGCACTGGGGAACCTGCACATGGGAGATACTACCCAGCAAGAGCTGCTTCATTGAGGGATGCTGCCACTGCCACTGCCACTGACACATCACTGCCTGGCCAGGTGGGGGTGGAATAAACCCCACTAAGGCTCTTTCCTCTTGCTTTTCAATCCCATGGCAATGTGCTCCATTGGCTGCACTTGACATAAAGTCAGAGGACAAAGGAAGAGAGTGGCCAAGGAGGTGAGCTTCCTTTGCACAAAATCAGGTTAGAAAAGGATGAAGAGTGGATATGGAGGAATAAATAGATAATTTTCAGCATCTCTCTGTATTAGATGACTGTTGTTTGCCCAGTATCCCTTCTTTTGAGTAAATGCTATGCCTAGCTCCATAAAACTTGAATGAGGCTGAAATAATATTTACCCCTCTCCGATGACCAGGACCAGAGAACTTCATCACCCTACCCTCTAGCTAATCAATCAAATTCAAATTTGAGATTTAATACAGGGTTTCTGGAAAATAGATAATCTCTTTTTCATTTGGATGTAGACTTGGGCCAAGCAACAGTCATCTTTCCAATTATACAGAAAGAACTAGCCTGACAGCAAAGACAATGCAAAAAGAGCACAGAAGAGTCCAGGAATAGGGAGAAAGAGGCAGGTCCATGGTGACTTTGTTTGAGGCCCTTTGTTTAATGGTATCTAAAGGCAGTTATGCTTTTTAACATTTCTGTAATATGCTCTTTAATATCCTATTTTGGAAGAGTGGAAAGGTTAATAAGGAAATGTGAAGCACCCAGAGGTTAGCAACAACAGAAAGTCTCTGTGATATCAGAAATGGAGCTCAAAGGGAGGTGGTGGCGCTACGGGATTCTCTGAGTTGGGGCCTCAGTAGGACCTGGAATCGTGGAGAAGGAACTGCTTAGGAAATGCCAAGGCTTCCAGGCTGGAAGCATGGCAAAGACTGCACAACAGGAACCGAAACCAGGGAAGAGATGCTACCTCAAGTACAGAGAGTGAGAAGAAATAGTCTGGCTTCTCCTTCCCTCCCACCCTTTGGATGCCCGCTCCTCTGCCTTCACTTAGCTAAATCTAATTGTGAGACTAACATTCAGAGCTGAGCAGAAAAAGGGGCAGGGTATGGCTTTCAGAGCAAATGAGTAATACACATGGTCAGGACATATTCATTCTGTTTTCCTCTTTCCTTCCAAAATGCATTCCAAACTTTAGTGAAGGATACCCAATTTTTTTCTCAAATCTCAGAGAATGGGGGTCAGGTTATTTTCTGCTTAGAAACTTGAGTGGGTTACTACATAAGACAAGGCAATTTGGTCTGATATTCATGTTCATTTAGACTATTGCCATAATTTATGGGCATGAAATAACATGATAGAAAAATGTAAAGGGAAATTGAAATCCAGTCACATTAGGCTACTTGCTCTTTTTGATTAGAGTATATTTTCCTGCACTTGCTAATAATATTCCTTCTGCCAGGCTTACCATCTTCTTCCCCATTTTTCTTTACTGAGATTTTATCTTCACATCACAAATTAAGTACTATTCCTTCAAGAAACATACTGGCTTGCCCAAACTTTGTTGTATCTCTCCCTTCTGAAACTCTTATATCATTCTCATGGCACTTAACACAGTAGATCTTGTGTTTTAGATATTGAAATTTCTATCATATGCTTTGATAATAGATTGTGATTTCTGCAAAGGCAATGAGTGCTTTTCTCAACTTTGTATCCTTTGGGGTGGGTTTAAATGATCTCTTATACCTACTAGGTGTTTGATAAATGTTTGTTGTAGCAGATGAACACCTGAAACAGTAATTCAGAACCTTAGGTTCTAGTATTTTCTATATCACATTAGTGTGACTTGCAGAATGGCTCAGCTTAGCTTTTCCTATGTATAATGAGTTCAGACTAGATGAATTCCAAGGTCCCTCCTGGCCCTTTCAATTCCCTAATTTCAAGTAGAATTTAGAAGAAAAAATTTGTAAGCAGCAATTTTATAGTTCTATTATGGAATTTCTACTTGGGGAAAGCTAACATTTCATGATCTCATTCTTGCTGGATTCTTTCTCAAGATTTTCCATGGAGCTGAAATTTACCCACGACCTTGAGAAAGAAATGCACGTGCTTCATGATCCTCACTCCACTTTCTTGTCCTTAATGCTTTTCCTCTGATGATTGCTCATTTCACACCCCAAAAGCAACTCATTTTATAAACGTTTTACAGCGTAGCAAGCAGTAAAGAATAAGAAATTACAAAATATTATATCCTATGAAGAAACACTGATCCTAATGCATCCACAAAAATCAAGCTCATAATTGCTGGTTTGTCAATTATAATGGTAAAATATGTATTTATATAATACATATGATATGATGGATGCTATTGGAGTTAGTTTGGCATATTTATTTATTTATTTTTTATGGTACTCATCCATGTTTCAAATTCAGGAACAATGGGAAAGTAATATATGAAACCTTAATAGGAAATACAATAGAGATCACAAAACACTACCATTTGATTTTTTATGCAAATACTTCAATATTCCAATATTTTTACTCACTTGCTAAATAAAGCACATGACTCGAAATGCTAAATAATTCAATTAGTCTAAATCTTTTAAATAAAATGTTGGTGAAAAACCAAAGTTGTTTAGTTAGGTATGTATGACCTTGTTTATTATCTATCATAGACATCAAGATGGTCATAGTTAATACCAATTTAAGCTTTATAGAATACTCTTTTAGGCCCAATATTGATACATTAAATGAAGGTATCAGAGAATCTTGTATTTATGGCATCAGGTTATAAAGAGCTATTCAAAACCATTTTTGTCAAAGTTTAAACACTGGAACAAAAGTCAAATTGTTTCTAAATGAGACACAAATGATTCTTGCTAATAGTACAAATTTTGTCCCGTGGGTAATTCTATTGTCTTTTTCTTTTTTAAAACAATTATTTTGATTCTTTTTTAGATTCAGGGAACACATGGGCAGGTTTGTTAGCTGGGTGTACTGTGTGATGTTGAGGTTTGGGGTACGGATGATCCTGTCACCCAGGTAGCGAGCAGAGTCCCCAGTAGGTAGTTTTTCAGCTCTTGCTCCCGCTCCCCTCCCTACCTCCCTAGTGTCTATCATTCCCATGGGTCCTCAGGTATTACTATTTTCGTTTTTTTCTTTACATGAAACTACTGAAAGCAAAAGTATGTCACACTTATAGGTTACTCTGTACATTTATCATTCTATTAATAAACATCTTAAGTAATTAAGTAGTATATTAAGGCCATAAACCAAGTCATTATCTCCTATCAAAGGACTACTGTTATTCGATCGTCTAGAAAATTCATTTTAGGCAGGACACAGTGGCTTACGTCTGTCATCTCAGCACTTTGGGAGGCCGAGGTGGGTGGATCATGAAGTCAGGAGTTCGAGACCATCCTGACCAGTATGGTGAAACCCCGCCTCTACTAAAAATACAAAAATTAGCTGGGCATGGTGGTGTGTGCCTATAATCCCAGCTACTCAGGAGGCTGAGGCAGGAGAATCGCTTGAACCCGGGAGGCAGAGGTTGCAGTGAGCTGAAATAGTGCCATTGCATTCCAGCTTGGGTGACAGAGAGAAACTCTGTTTTAAAAAAAAAAAGAAAATTCATTTTAATGGGTTATGTTACAGGGTTGAGGTCAGCCTACAGACGCAAAATAGGTTAACTGAATTTTTTTTTTCGTAACAGGTTTTAATTTTTTCATTGGAACAGGTTTTGGGGGTGGGGATACTAAATGTGGCAGGGTTCAACAAATTTACATTTTATCAAAATAAAGTTCTTAATACAATGATAGCATATGCTTTAACTCTTATAGCACAAACCCTCATATTAATTGATGGTCACAGAAAAATACTGTAATGCTTTAAACAGGAGTTTTAAAATACATCAATGACAAGTTTCAAACAAAATGCAGTGATCAAAATACTTAACTGTCCTTTCATAAAGCTTTTACAAACACAATCAGTCTTCGCTATCTGAGCAAATCAGTTTTAGTTTCTTCACGGTCCTCCATCTGTCTTTTAACATGACACTTGTCCGGTTGTTGAATTTATAATGCAGTAGTATTTTAGACCAGTTTCCCTCTCCATATTTCCTCATGCCAGATCTCAAATTCCTGTCTTCTTCCCAAAGCCATGACTGTCTTTTTCTAGCTCGATGTTTTTCAGGAGTTACTGGTTGCCCCTTTGAAACAGGTATTCTGCTTTCAGTGGCTCTTCTGCTTTCTTTTTTCTTTTTTGTACTTTAAGGAGTTCCTACTCTTCTTTCTTTCTTATTAAGGTCTTGTTGCTGGGTTCCATGTTGCAACTTAGATAAGAAAAGATTCTTGTGAGACATTTTTCTTGTATCCAGATTAGCTTCAGTTTCCATTTCAAAATAATTACCATTAGGTTTATCTTGAGAAGTTATTGTTCTTGTTCTTTTACTTTCTACTACTTTTGCTGCTGCCTTCATTAGAAAGGTTGATGATTTTTCACTTAGCACATAATTCACATAACTCTTAATTTTCTCCATCATGTGGTTGTAGCTGAAGTGTTGAAAAAAGGAATGAAATGTATCTTTCTGAGAGATTATCACAAGCAATTTGCTTTTGAGAGGCATATAAGAATTTGGATCACCAAATATTCTTTCAAAGACTTCTTCTGCTTCTTTAAAGTTGCCATTTTCCATACAAACAGCTATAGCCTGAATTTTAATTAAATTCTGTATTTCTTCTTGAAGTTTGTCATGTTCCTTTTCAATTGAACCCCAAATCATCAGGGCTGATTCCAAGGGTGGAATTCGTTCATCATTTTCAAACTGTGCATCAAGGGTTTTTCCTGCTGCAATTCTTGTCAAAAGCTGACATACGTATATCATTCTCAACTGGTAAGCTGTTGGACTGGATAGTCCGTGAATAATAGCCTCTGCGCTGTTGCGGGTCCTGCAGAAGTCCTTGGATCGGCCGTCGCGAAAAGCTCGGCAAAGAGAGAGGCAGAGGAAATCGAGCATCCAGCCGGCAGCCACGGCCTCGGCCTCGGCCACCAGGCCCGCGTCCTCCTCTTCCTCCTCGGGGGCCCCCACCTGCACCTGGCACTTGAGCCGTTCCTGGCATTCGAACTGCTCCTCATCGTTTCTCTCTGTTTCTGCCATCTGCTCCTCGGTAGGGTCGGCATCACTACCATCCGCCGGCATATTTATTAAAATTTATTTTTATGAAAAAAGATTTAAAAAAGAAATGTCTGCTCTAAGCAGTTACATGAAAATGGATAAATACAAAAGCAAGCACAAGAGTATTCAGTAGAGAATTGTGAGCCTGAACAATCAAGTTTCAGGCAAATCTTGTGTGGTTCATAATTTTAGCCCTTTATTATGCAAACCTGCCAATTCGATTTTCCAATTCAAGAAATGTTTGGGGTGATTATCAAGTTATATTTACTGTTCTGTGGACCTACTAAAATATGCACCATCTTGAAAGAGTCTGTTCAAATTACCTTGGAACACACTTTTAGATCCTCTTTTGTAAGCAAAAGTTGACAGACTAAAATGTATTCTTTCTTAACTGGCATCAGCATGTGAGACTTTAGAAAAGTTGGTAGAGCAAGTAATGATTCTGTTGCAGAGCTAGACAAATACCTTCCAAATGAACAAATTCAAACAGAGAAAAAAGTTGCTGATCTTAGATGAATTGCCACATGTTGCCACTTCCTTTCACATGTGTCTTGGTAGAAAAATTCTCATATAGAATTTTTCCCACCCATCAGAAGAAAGTAGTTATTATCTCAATTTCCTATCTCCTCTTCTGCATCTCGCCTTCTGAGGAGATAAATATTAGAATCTCAAAGCATCCACTGCTAAAACCCAGACATAAGGGGTTGAGATGCAAGTTGGAAAAACTGGGAAAGTATTAAATTCTGGACCTCTCTTCCCCCTCTGGCTTCTCTCTCATCTCTCTCACTCTGTCTGTCTGTCTTTCTCTCTATCTTCCTTCCTCTTTCTAAAAGAAGACCTTGAAAGAGTTTTATGTATATGCAGAATCAAATTTCTCTCCTCTCTTCTTCTCTCTTCAGTGCACTCTGTTCAGGCTTCTGTTATCATCCCTCCACCAAAACTGTTTTAGTCAACATCGTCGATGACCTCAATGCTGCTAACACCAAAGTTCTAGTTTCAAGCTTTGTCTAACTCAACTCTAGCAGCATGAAACACAATTTATTACTCTCTACTCCTTGAAGCATTGTCTTATCTTCCAGGAATATACACTGCCAGTGTTCCTTCTCTTATTGCCTGCTCTTTTTCAAGGTTCCTTGCTGGCTCCTCTTTTTCTTTCTGACAAATAGAAGTATTTCATGGCTCAGGCCTTGAAACTCTTCCCTTATCTATCTAACTATCCATTCACATTCACTTTCTTCATGAGTTCATCTAGTCTTGTGATAACTTCTAAATACATAACTTTAGTCTCAGTCTTTTTCCTAAGATACAGACTCAGAGATCCAGCTGACGACCGGATGTCTCCACTTGAATGTTCAATGGCCATCTCAAAGTCAACATGTCCGGAACCAAGCTTCTATATTCAATCCAGCCTCCCCAAATTTGCTTCTGCTCAGCCTGCCCCAACTCAGTGGATGGTGATACCATTGATCCAGTCAGGACTAGGACAAGAGTGAAGTAAGCTAACCACTTAGGCACAATCTTTAAGGCATTCAGAGCATCAAGGAAGTGCTGACCTTGCTTTTGCATGGCTATGCAAGGGCCTCCTTAAAGTTTATGCCCTCAACATCTCACCCTAGTACCAGCCCTGCTTCTTCTTGCTCAAGCCAAAAACTTCAGCATCATCCTTTATGCCTCTGTTTCTCTCACTGTCTCTTCCAGTCTACCAGGATATCCTATCGGCTCTACCTTCATTAATATTAAAGTGTTTGATCCAGTTATTAAAGAAATAATTAGATATATCAAAAGTAATGGAGGAGTTATTATAAAAATATAATTCTTGTCCTAAAGAAGAAAAACCAAAAGTCTGCTCTTATTTTCACAAAGGCAGGGAACTAATATAAGACAGACATACTGTTTCATGTTTAAAAAAATTAATAGACTTTGATTTTTAGACCAGTTTTAGTTTTTCAGAAAATGTGAGCAAAATATATGGGGTTCCTGTATACTCTCTTTCCCCACCAGCCTCTGGTTTTTCCTATTATTAACATTTTGTGTTGGTGTGGCACATCTGTTACAACTGATGAACCAATATTCATGCATTATGATTAACTAACATCGACAGTTTGTATTAGGATTTAGTCCCTGTGTTGTACGGTTCTATGGGCTTTGCTAAATGCATTATGTCATATATTTCCCATAACAGTATCTTAAAGAATAATTTCACTGCCCTAACAATCTTCAGGGGCTTATTTCCCCTCAGCTAGCAGTGACATCTTTAGGTACAAGTACACACCACCTATAACAACTTAATTTATTGCCTTCTAGGCAAGCCAGGGCAGGGACTGAGGACAGTGACAATGTCACCTATCTTCCATTCAGGAACCTGTGTTTGGTGCAGAGCCCAGGGTTCCTAGGTCCAGCCTATATGCTCCAACGGTGGTTTCCTACACTCAAAGACAATGAACTTGCAGACACATCATAAATGCCTGGTGCTCTGCAAAGCTGTCCTGATTCCTCCTAGCAACATGAGTTGCCATATTTTCTTTACTCTAAGGTGTCAGGCACATGATCATGGTATTCATCAGGCTATCTGATCCTCTGATTATATGTCAGTCTCCCAGACTAGATCAGGGGCTTTTCAAGGGCAGAAGCTCCGTCTTAGTCATCTGTGTCTTCCTCAGGGCCTGTACTTGTCATTTGTTGATGATATGAAAAGAGTTGGGGTTGTGAGGGGGAGGAAGAAGGATAGTGGAATGAATAAAGGGAAAAGAGGGAAAGAAAAAAGACAGGGAGATAGGGAAGGTGTTTGTGCCCATGCCCTCGGTCACAGGTCACTATGGGTGGGCACAGGTGTTCAGCACCAGAATGACAGGAAGATGAGCAAGAGAGGGCATCTCTGAGTCAGGGCTGGTGCATTTCTCACACCCAACAATCCAGCCACATCGCTGACGAATCTGGGATGTTGTACTTTTCCCCACCAGCAGCCCTAGTTGCACATGACAGGCTATCGCCTGCTATTGCACTGACTTCATATAGTCCTAGGACCTCAGGGTTAATGAGTTCTCAGTTACGTGGAACAGCTTTGTTTGATAGGTTACTCTAGTTTTATATGTAAGAAAACTTGGTGTTCTTATATTGTTTAATATATTGATTTGCTACATTGTATAAAAAGACAAATAAATGAGACTTCTTTAAACTGTCTTAGAAGAAGTCTCAAGTCTCCTGTGGCTCTCAAACCTCAGTGCGGACAGGCAGTTCACATTTGTTGTCCCTAGTGTACTTGTTTGGACAGTTTCTCAATTTCCAAACAGCAGTGATGTTTTTTGCAACAAATAAATTACGAAACAAAATATTTCACGTTTTGTCCTCCCTCTGATAGAAATCTTTGTGTTCCTAAACAATGAAAGCTCCTTAGTTTAAATTGGAAGTATTATTAAGGAAAGTTGAAATTTTATGAAAGTGATTAAATTGAAGATTCAAAAATGTGTCTACATTTGGGAATATTGATTATGACTTTAATGTTAACTTTTTTGATCTGATACCATTTCCAAAAATTTAACCTACAGAAATACTAAAACATATGTGCAGTTATAGGTTAAAAGAATATGATGAAATTATTTGCAGTAGGACAAAATTTAAAACAATTCAAATGGTTTTAAAAGAGGATTAAATAACTATATTTAATGATGAGTAAGTAGTAGGTTAAAAACGAATTATTTTGAATAATAAGAAAAATAAAGATTCTAAGATACGTATTCAGTGAAGAAAGTTTCAGGATCACATGTTTGCTATTATTTCATTTTTGCAAAACAAACAAACAAGAATAAAACCAAAAGCTACACATGCACGCATGCACGCACACACACGCAGCGCAAGACACTTGTGAATTGAAGGGGGTAATGTTAATATTCACACAGGAACCATCAGCATGATATAGGAGTGTCAAGAAAACCAGGATTTATAATCACCTGAATTTAATGGACTTTATATTCTGTATTATACCTTACTATCTATAAGAATAAAATTACATTTTCCATACTTAAAGTATCTATAAAAAAATTGAGTAAATTGTAATCTTGGATCTCAAGTCCAGTTCCTCTAGTTCTCTCAGAACTATCTCCCTTCATTTCAAAGTTCACGGATTGATTTTTGGTTTTCCTAAAATGTACCACTGTATTTTAAATTTACACATCACCAGGGCATTCTTTTTTCTTGTTCTCTTATTATTAGAACATACATTTAACCCCTTCTGACAATCTAGTCATTGTAAACCTCCCAGCTTTATCAACTGTCATCTTCCAAGTACTCACAGTGCAGATTTCTGGTATTACAATGGCCTTAAATTTTTTCCTTTGGATTTTTTTGAAAATAAATTACGGTGTCTATTTACATGGATAAAGAGTGACCACTGTCTTTGGCTGGTTCCTGTTGATAATGAGGTCAAGGCAGGGGCCTTCACTGAATTCCCACATGTGCTTGGTTGCAAGCCACACTCAGGTGACAGACAGTCTTGCAGTTGGTGCTGTTGGTCACATGAAGACTGGGAAAGAAAGTGCATCAGATCAAAATAAACTTATTTCTCTTGCAAAAAATAAAAACTCGAGGCACATGCATTATGAATATTGGGTCAGAAGCATTATCTTCATATTCAAAGACTAGCATATAATTATCAAGAACAGAAATGTAAAGAACATAAACAGCTTGATGATAGAATTGGTACACGTTTATTATTAGAAATTCTATTTGAAATCCAGAGAAGAGTAACTGAATGGAGAAAAACACAGATATTAGATGACAAAGAATATGAGAAAATTTCAACTTTTTCTTCCAATTGAATTTAACAATGTTTTACTCCATAGTTAACTGATTGATTTGCCTCTGCCGGGATGTAAATTCTCAGAGATATTCTTTCTGCCATTGTGCCAATCTGTGACACAGCTAGCCTAGGATTTATATGCTGTGCTTGTCAATATCCTTCAGAAATGCCCAGCAGAACACAGGCACATACATTCTCCTTCAGCAAACACTCATGGAATGTGAAATCAGACTTCTACTGGTACTGACTCATCTGGAGGGCTTGTTATGAGGCCTCATTCAGTATGAGGCAAAGGTTGTGAAGTTTGCATTTAAGTTTTTAAAAAGCTATGTATAAAAAGTGGCCACCATGATGATTAAACACATTATATTGTACCCTTATAAAATTTGAATAAAAACCACAAACTTCAATGACAATAAGTAATTGGTCTTACTTGGTTTGCTCATTCTGAAAAAACTGAGTCTTGTCCTATGCAACAGGGCTGGAACAGTTGCAACATGCATCAGTTGGAACATGTTTAGAAGCTAATGGATAGCATTGGTTTACATTTCATATAAGACAGAGTAAATTAAGGATGCATTTCTAGTATCTTCAGATATTCAAACAAGTAAATATTTCATATATCTCAGTTTGCTCCATTGTCAAACACATTTTCATTTTGATAAAAATGTCTCAAAAATGCCTTAATAATGTGTGCTTTGGTGAGGGAAATTTGGAAATAATGAACGTGAGCTAATCCTCTCTTTGTGACTGAAGGGTCCTCACATGAAATCATCACCTTTGGAGCTGTGCTTTTATAATGTGATGCTCACTGGATTTTTGAGATATAATGCCTGTCCCTAAACTGAATTGCCCCAAACTGCTTTATAGTTGTTGATTTCGCTACCAGTGTCCTCTCCTTTACTCTTATTTTGCATTTCAGTGTACCAAATTTACAACATTTTTGTTGATTTTGTTACCAACAGAAACATCAGGTGAATTAAAAGATACCGAGATAAGTACTCATCAAACTAAAAAGTAAATGCAATTAGATGTCATTTTTGCCAGAGGGTGAGTGGGCAAATTTACCATAATGCATTGTATTAGTTGTCAGTATGCACCATGCTTCAGAGTCATCTGGAAGGCTTGTTAAAATGCAGGTTGTTGGGTTCCAACCCAGAGCTTCTGATTCAGCAGATCTTGGGTGAGGCCTGAGAATGTGCATTTCTAGTAGTTCATTGAGAGCTACTTGCTGCAGAGAAAAGTGGAATGGGGACAGTTTAAAGAATCAGTAAGGGTTTAAGGTTTCAGGAAATGTTTGGAAGTCTGCAAGTAGAAAAAGGGGAATGTTAATTTTCTCTTCACATATTGGGCATTCCATTTATGGAACTCTAACACAAAGAGGGAGAGCTGTGGGAAAAAATCAAGAGATTTGTCTGAAATGATAGGTTAGAGTTACATGTTAGTTCACAAAATGATTTTGGGAAGATATTTGAAATAATTCCAACAGTACAAACTGATACCACATCGGGCAACCTTGCTCTCCAAAATCCTCTCGTGTTGCTTTGGCACTAGGCTGGCCTGGATGGAGCATTGGTTGGAGCGCATGTGGCATTCCTAATGTCTCTATATTCTAACCCATTGGTTGCCAATAAAGTGCTTTGCCAACAGATTTTGTTCTGAGATAGTGCACAGCGCTGAAGAGAAAATAAATTTGCAAATCCAGTGATTTCATGGGCCACTAGGCTCTCTGGATTCTCTATTACCCAGTTTATCTTTTGTCCATTTAATGCATTGCAAACAACATTGAATTAGTTTGTTGGACAATTAGGTAAGATATTAAACTAACGATATACATATAAATATGTCAAGTCATTATTTTAAGAGTACATCTGTAAGTCATAGTTGGAGAAGGCTTTTTCTTGTGAACCCTGTAAAGGCTTTTCCCCACAACTCTAATAGTTCAACAGGTACCAACTTTTATACATAATACTTCTTTTTCAGAGGTGTTCACAAGTGAGACAAAGAATTTTCTATAATGGATGTTTAAAAAAATCAGTTCCAAGGAAATTAATTCTTGTAAACCTCCCAAAATAAACATCAGGAAATTAAATTGGTGTTGGTTTGTTAGTAGAATGAACATCCCCAAAGAAATCCAAGATTGCAAATGTTTTAGTCAGACTTAGTTTCTAGTCTCTGAAAGACCCTTCCTTCCTGAGCTATGAGCACCTACAGCCCTCCTGCAGCTTCACCATTGCCTTGACTTTCAGCACAAATCCTGCAATGATGCTAAGGAGATTTACATGACTACGTGTCTGCCAGCTGTGGTTTCATCATTTTTCTTTGTCTCTGAGCTTATGCAGAGACAATACCCTGGGTCTGGTAAGTGGATCTCAGTCTGTTCCTTAGTCTCCTCTCCCGGCACCCAAGTCTGATTTCTGAGCTTCAGCTTGATGCTTTTTTGTTACCTGTCATCGTCCTCAGGAAGGGGTTCCCCAATCCTGGATCCTGGACCATTGTCTTGGACCCTCCTCTGAAATGACAAATATTCCTAATTCCAATTTGCTATATTTCTTGTAAGGATAAATTGTCTTGTACTGCATCCGTCTGTTTGGACAGGTCAACACTTCATTTGCAACCCTTCGTGGATATCTACTTACCTGCACTACAACCTGCTATCACTCGATCTTGTTGGACACACTACTGTAGTCTTGCTTTACATCTGTGATGGAATCCATCCATCCAGATCCTATTCAGTAATAAAGCCTTTTCTCAAATCCCAGCCCTTTCTCATCTGAGCTACATGACAATAAGTAATTGCTCTTACTTGGTCTGTTCATTCAGAAAAAACTGAGTCCTTACTGCGTGGAGTTTCATAAGGACTGAGTTCTTATGGAACCGTGTTATGCATGGGAGTGATGGACATGAACAAGGTACAATTTCTCTCTTGAAGAAACTCATTCTTTTTTTTTTTTTTTGAGACAGAGTTTCACTCTCTCACCCAGGCTGGAGTGTAGTGACATAATCTTGGCTCACGGGAACCTCTGTCTCCTGGGCTCAAGCTATTTTCCTGCCTCAGCCTCCTGAGTAGCTGGGATTACAAAATTAGCCTGCCACCATGCCAGACTAAGTGTTTTTTTAACTTTTAGTAGAGACAGAGTTTTGCCATATTGGCCAGGCAGGTCTCCAACTCCTCGAGTGATCTGCCCACCTCAGCCTCCCAAAGTGCTGGGAGTACAGGCATGAGCCACCACACCTGGCTCATTTTTGAAGACAGAGCAAACAAGCAAACAATTGAAATACAGGTTGAGTATTCCTTATCCAAAATTCTTGGGACAAGATGCGTTTTGGATTTTTAAAAAATTTTTCAACATTTGCATTAAACTTACTGGTTGACACCCCAAATTCAAAAATCTGAAATCTAAAAAGCTTTAATGAGCATTTCCTTTTGAGTATGACCTTTGAACATTGTGTCAGCATTCAAAAAATGTGAATTTCAGATTTCTGGATTAGGAATGCTCAACCTATACAATACTTTAACCATACATTCTGAGAACCTTTCTCAAAAGTGTATAGTAGAAGAGGTCAGACAATCGTCCTTCCATAAACATTCATTCTATCATTTGCTCAAACCCCACTGTGTTTCAGGCATTTTGTTAATATATCGGGAATGGACCCAGAGGGCCTTTCTGAGAATTGTGAGTTAGACCCAGGTACTCACCCAGGGCCAGATCATCCATGACCTTTTGCCTTCAAATACCAATGATAATTTGTCTTGTGGTCCTAAGATGTTAATCAGAGCTGCTTATAATAGACAGCCTCTGAAACTGTCTTCTCTCCCTGGTGGCCCCAGATGGTCTACCCTGGATCCTGATGACATTAGGTTGGGGGGTTGTAAGTGCAGTCACTTTGTTGCCAGGTCCACTTTCTTTCCAGAACCTCTGAATCAAATGTCAGCCTGTTTTCACTGTTCCCTACCTGATTAGCTGGAGCTGGATATACCGAAGGAATGAAAGTTTTCTGAGCTGACTGCACTGATAAACCTAGAAGGAGACCATAGTGATAAATGCTTCATAATTTTCAGAAGTCAGCATTAACTGCTGAGTAGCAGAGTGGACTTAAATTTGTGTTTTCAGTGGAAATGATCACCGTGATGTCCTTACTGCCTCCTAACTCATGAAAGGAACAACTGGCTGGCCCCTGGAACTCCCTGCGTGACTGGTGATTGCCCATGGACTTCTAAAACACTCTTTACTCTGAGATGTGAATGTTGCCCACGGCCTTCAGCTGGTGGATGATATCTGGGCCTGAGATTACAGTATCAGGTATTCCTGAAGACACCCTGGGGAAATGTGGGGATTGCCATGGTGCCTCTGAGCTTACCTCTAGAACAGACACTTTGATAAGTGCTTTTGCTTCTTTCTCTGAATTCTAAATCAGCCCTAGAATGCTGGATGATAATTCTGAAACAAGCCCTACCCAGTCGATTTTCCTGAAGTTTCATGAGGATTCTGAAGAGTGGTGACAGTTGTTGGACTAAAATAAGGGAGGAAGGCTGAGGTGAGGAGAGCACTCAGAGACAGTGGGTGGACAGATGTCATCCAGAGACTTGCAGAAAATAGGACCAAAGCCATGGCTCCCGACAGGAGTGGCAATCCTAAGTGCAGTTTTAGTTGCACTTTTGAGATAATGAAAGTACAAAATCAGTCACTTAACCTCTTTTAACATCAGTTTATTAATCTGCAAAACATTGACATGCTACCTCACAGCGTTCTTCACATATAATAAGAAACAGCGTGTTAAAATACTAAACAAAGTTTAAGAAGTGATGCAAATATACTGTTAGGGTAGATTGTAGATTATAGTTCTATCACTTATCTCTTTCTTATTTTCTGAGAAGCTCTTAGGAACATTGATTTAATTATTTCTTTTTCCTCTTTATTTATGAGCGTACATGTCTTATTCAAGATTTAAAATATCACTTGGAAATTAACAAGGGGTTTCACAAATACAGTCGTATTCCTTATTTGTTCACAATATTTTGTCCCAAAATGTTGCTTTTAAAGAAATAAAAGAACTACTTCTAAAATTGTGGTAGAGTCAAGGCCGACTATAAACAAATGCTCACCAGCCAACAGAAGAAATCTATCCTGCAATATCAGTGACTTTCCCAGTGTACCATGATAGTTCCTTAAAGCTGTTATGAATTATTCCATAAACCTGTATTTAGAGACTTTTTTTTCGAATATCTTTTTAATGACTTAAACACCAGCATGGAGACTCACAATGTAAACAGCCTCATTTCTCTGCTCTGTGCTTTGGGAGGGACAGGGATGCCATTTCCCTCCTTGGCTGAGATAAAACCTGTCTTGTAAATTAATAAATAATTTCCTAACTAACACGGCAAAAAAAAAAAAATCCAAACAAGACCTAGTTTCCATCCAGGGACAGGATGTTTCTGGACACCCCCGGTTGCTGCTCCTCCTAAGGGCCTGGCTGTGGCTGCTGCAGGGAGGATGTAGTGAGAATGGCTTCCCTTCTGCTGTTTGCTGCTGTCTACACAGGCCAAGAACCTGCTCCCGTCTGCCCGGGCTGATGGAGTCTCACTCTTGAGAAAAATCTTGCTGGGACAGGTCCTCTGGCAGCCCCAGCACCTTACCCTGAGTCATGGGAACTTGAGACTTTGTCCAAACCTTGGCTGGAAGGCTGGTCTTGGCACTCAACGACTTAGCTAGTGGATTTTTCACATTAAGACTGTACCTGGGCCTTTTTCATGATGACTTGGGTCCCAATCCTCGGAGCAGCTGAAAAAAGAGCTAGCGCCACCTGTGGATGCACCCACAATGAAATCAGAGGCCACGTGAGGTTTGCAAGGTGGAGTGGCCTGTAGTTTTAACTCGGGCACTATGGCAATGCAGACCCAAACCAATTGTGCCAGTTCTTGCTGGGTGGCAAAGTGTTGTCAGGCTTTGTGGTCACTCCTGATTTCTGTTTGGAAGCACAGTTCTCTTTCCAATGAGAATGGAAAATTGGAAAGGCCTGTACAATTGGAAAGCCTGTAAAAGGCCGTAGAGTGGAGATGTATAAACATGTACAGTCACCCATGTTTTAGGGGTTGACACCATGGACTTTTATCTCGCTCACCAACTTCCTCACACATACAGCTCACTCCCTGTGGCCTCAGCCATCTCAGGCACTACAAAATCCTCACTGTTTGAAATTCACTTATGGAGTCCAACAAACAACTTTCTTTAAAAAAAAAAAAAAGGCAGTAAAATCTCACAATTTCTGTGCAATGCTTGCAACCTGCCCACTTATTAAATAAACAGAACACCAAACTAACCAAAAGCTATGCAAGTGGCAGGCTGCCCTGAGCAGAGCCCTGCCTGTCTGCCAGGGACTACGGTGGCACAGGAGCAGGTCGTGATCATGCTGGAAGAAATGAGAGGTGGTTTCATTCCCTGACTTTCAAACTCTCATCTCGGGAGCCCCCAGTCCTAACACTGTATTCAGCAGGGGGAGTTACCTGGCCATGTAAAAGGACAAGGGAAGGCAGACCATCCTCAACTTCTTCCTGTGTTTCTAGCAGGGAAGGAACGCAATGGCTTCAGTCCCTCCACCTCTAGGTAACAAGGCAAAGGCCTCCGTAACCCAGGCAGACAGGATGTGGGGAAGGTCTTGTGTCTTTTCCTAACTCAGAATTTCTGAGTCAGTGGGCTCCCAGAGAAAGACTGTCCTCTTAGCATGTGACCCTGAAGGCTTCTAGCACCAAAGGCTCGCTAACACCTCAGACCCTGTCTTCAGGTAAAGGGGATGGGAGGCAGAAACCTTCTCCTGATTGGTGCCTGAAGGAGGCAAGAACGAGTATCTGCTATACCCCAGCCTGATTTCCCCCGTCTCAGCAGGAGAGGGGAGAGGTGAGGGTGCAGATGTTCTGGGCAGGTCAGTGCAGTTCGATGAATGCCTTCAGATCTTCCGGGATGAAGCCCTTGTAAGGGATCTTGTTCTTATCCAGGGCCTGGGCTGCAAGGCACTGCAGGGTCACATAGTTGAAGGGCTGCATGGTACCCCTGGCCAGCAGCTTCTCTTCCAGCAGCTCGTAGGCCGTCTTCTTGAAGGCGTTGGTGGCGTCCATGTGGGCCCCTGCTTCAATCAGGGCATTCACGATGGCCGGGCAGTTGTTCTGGGCTGCTATGTGTAGCGGGGTGTTGTCAAAATCCCTGCTGTCCCGGTCGGCCCCGCAGTCGAACAGCACTTTGACCACGTGCAAGGAGGGGAATCTGCCCACGGAGTAGCGGCCCACGTTTGTGGTGTCCTTGTCCACAGCCACGTGCAGAGGGGTGAAGCCGTTCTTGCCCCTGGGTGCGCACTTGAGCAGGCGGTAGATGGTCTGGTGCTTCAGGTGCTCCTGGCTGGGGGTGCACTCCACTTTCTCCAGCAGGTAGAACAGGTGGAGGATGATGGCCAGCGCCTTGTTGAACTGGGCCGAGTCTCTAGGCTCCCTGAGAAGCTGCAGGGCCCATTCCACTTCCCGGACCCCTTTGGTGAGGACCCCCATGAAGTCTGCAAAGCCGATCTGGGTGCCCAGGCTGCCTTTGGCAGCCCGGTCCTGCAGCACGTAGGAGAAGAGTTCGGCGAAGGAGAGGAAGCTGCTGGTGGTCATGGGGCTCGGAGGCTCCAGGTTGCTCTGTTGCATGTCCAGAGCGTACTTCCACAAGCGGATGTAGCACTCGATATTGCCCGAGTCGGCGTACACGGCGCCCCTGTAACGGATACAATAGGAACTGTCGGGGTGCGAGGGACTGAGGATGCGCTCCCGGATCAACAGGGCCTGCATACGCATCTCATTGGGGTCGTTGATCAGCGCCTCCAGCTCCTCGGTGGTGTTGACCTCCCTGGAATAGTCATAGGCCAGGACCAGCTGTGGGGGCTCCAGTTTGGGCAGGTACTCACCCCCCTGGTGACGCAGCTCCATGGCCCGCCTCCAGTGTTTAAGGGCCCCAAGCAGATCTCGTTTCTTATCCACATACGTAGATCCCAGCAATTCCAAGGCTTCCACGGCAGCTTCCCGGCTGGTGGGACAGCAGCTTTGGTAAGATTCCCCGTTCAGTACCTCAGGGGAGAAGATGCAGCACGGAGCCCCTGAGGCTGCCTACACCCCTGGCTGGTGGAGGAGCCTTCTTGGGGCAGCCCAGGCTGAGCCTCTACCCCTGTGACCTGCTCCTGGCCGGGCTGCTCCTGGATGAGGTACTCCACGATGTTGGTGTGGCCCGTCACGCTGGCCGGGAGCAACGGGGTCATGCCGTAGCTATCACGTTCCATGTTGGCCTTGCACCCCAGCAGCAGCTGCAGGATCTCCAGGCTGCTGGTCTCGGCACAGTTGTGCAGGGCCAAGTTGCCATTGGCGCTGCGCCAGTTCACCTGGGCGCCCTGCTCCAGCAGGTAGCGGGCGATCTCACGGTGGCCCTTGTAGCACGAGATCATGAGGCACGTGTGGCCGTGCCTGTTGGCCACCTCCAGGTTGGCCTGGTGCTCGCCGACCAGGTAGCGCACCACCTCCAGGAGACCCTCGAAGCAGGCGGCGCGGAGAGGCGTGGAGTTGGTGCGCGTGGTGCGGTTCACCGAGGCCCCGCGGCGCAGCAGGCTCCGCACCACGTCCAGGTGGCCAGCGCCCACAGCGGCGGCGCACCCTCCATGGTTTCGCCATCGAAGTGCACCGAGCCACCGGCCTCCACGCTCGCGCCGCACCGGTCCACCAGGTACTCCACCACGTCCAGGTGGCCGTAGCAGGCGGCGATGAGCAGCGGCGTCCCCCCGCCGGCCACCTAGCCAGTCAGCTCGTCCAGTTCCTCCCGGCTCCGGCCGCTGAGCAGCTTCTGGAGCAGCTGCAGCTTGCCGTCACGGGCGGCATTGCACACGGCGGTGCGGAGGTCTTTGGTTCGGGCCTCTGCCAGGCCATGAGCCGGCCGCAGGGGGAGGGGGAGACAGAGGATCAGAGCCCAGACAGGCGGGAGCCAACCTTCACCGTCTCCCTCGCCGCCATCTTAGGGTGTCCTAGAGACTTTTAAATATGCAGATTGTTGACCTGAGAAACCATTTCGTCTCCAAAGGAACATTTGCAGGCTGTCATGCAAATCTGCACTTGAGCAACTTTCACATTATGATCTTAGTGAATTCTTGACCAGATGGACTTGAACAGCTGCCACCCATGCTTGGGAAGTCCCTTTACTCGAGAAGAGAAAATAGCTCATTTGTTTGCAATTCTTTCCTGAAAGTACATAAGGGCAATTTTCTACATTGTGAACTAGTATCAGAGCAACATTTTCCCTGAAAGACCATAGCTCATTATACTATTTAGGAACAAACAAACAAAAATATATACAAACATTTTTGGGGGAGTTTTATAATTTGTGCCCAGAAGGGACAAGTTTCTTTTCAGATTAAGTTTTAAAAAATGTTCCTTTATTCAAGCTGACATGGAGGTTATAACTGAGAAAAACCTCCCTCTGAAATTAGAATGCCTTACATTTGTATAACATTTTATACTTTTCAAAGTGCTTTCACGCACATTATTTCATCTGATCTTCAAAACAGCTCAGTGAGGCAGGTTAAGTGGGTGTTTTTATTCCTTACTTTTTAGATAAGGAAATAAGTTCAGACTACAGATATTATCTGAGTATCTACTAACTTCATTGTATTGTGCTAGGTGTCATAGAGGATAAAATGACATGTATTCCTAAAAGAAGAATCTTGGTTTTAGATAAGACATAACAACACAAAGCTAAATAATACGTAAATGTACAATATAGTCAAAAGATGACAAAAGACAATATATGGTCAAAGTATTAGGAGCACAAGCAAACTGTGTTCTGGCAGATTAAGGGAGACTTCTTAAAGCAGGTGCCACCCGAATATATATGCCTGGAAGGAGGTTTGGAATTTGTGGAATATTTACTCTTTGGCATCAAAATCACCTTCTCATATAACCTTAGAATATAAGAGATTTTGGCATTCATCTAGTTTGTTCTGATACTCGATGTTCGCACTCCGTATGGCCCCCTAAGCAAAGATGTTGGAATAGCTATGAGTCTTAGCAATTCTATCTATATGCAGCTGCAATCTCCATTTCTATAATTCTACCCTTTGTTGACCAGAGTAAAACAAGACTAATCTATTTTCTCTTTCTGTGGAAAGCCTTTACTATGTCTGTAGTCAGCATGATAGCTTGATCTGCTTTTAGTCTTTTCTTCTTTTCATTTAATCTTAAAGCTTCTGGAGATAGTCATTATTTTACTGCTGAGCCCTTATTTTATTTATCCAAATTATCTATAACTTTGGCCATCCCAAATTGATACACTATTGTAGATATGCAGATTTGAATGAGGCTCTAAAAACTATTGTTATCTTTTTAATTCACTGCCAGCATGTCTGTTAATACTGCTAGTTGTGAACATTTCTCAATATAAAGTAACTTTTGTGTAAAAGTTGCATAATTAATATGCCTGGAATGAGTTATGAATGTCTTCCTAAAGAACAAAGGCCACCTTCATTGTGATGGCTTTTTTCTTTTTCTTTTGTATTTTTGTTAAGCCATTCATGATCTGTGCATGCCTGCACAGATGATACTTGCTTAAGGAACTAACACCAAAGCTCTAATATAGTAATAATCTTTGGTATTTTGTTTCTCATCTTTATTACTGGGAAAGTAAAAATTAATCACTCATGTAAATTAATAATCCAATACTGACCTCTGGTGTGTAATGATGAAATTGCTTACTGGATGAACTAGTGGATGCTTGGGAAGAGTTTTATGTTTTAATATAAGAACATCTTTCTCCAAGCAAAGAAGCTTCCTAGGCTATAATTACAAATGTGGAAATTGGGAAACGTAAAACTAACTAACTGAATGTAAAGAATGTATCTATGGTAGTTTATAGTAGTGGGTAAGTAAAAAAGGAAAAGAGAGAACAACTGACACTAGAACTGCCCCATTCAAAAACTTTTTTTACAATTCAGCCATCTTTTAAGAAACTAAACACAGTGAGTTGAGAATGAATGATGTACCCTCCCTCACTTGACTATATTTGCATTGGACTTTAAAAAAAGAGGCTGTTTTGAATTTCTGTGAGTCATCTCCTCAGGTGGTAGATGTGTTTTCATTGCCTGCCACTCCCCAAAGTGCCTCTCCATTTACTTCAGACACAAGGTCCCAAAGTCATAATTTTCCAGTCTTATTTGCTCATCTTTATGATCTTGTAATTTTCTAAAGCCATGCCATATGCCTGCTTTATAATTCAAAGGCCTAATATTTGTTAGGCTGGTTCTTGATTCAGGTTTCTCATTCTCCTTCCTATTTTTAGTATGTGTCCTTCCCTCACACTCTATGCTCAAGCCAAATTATCTATCTAGCATTTTCCCCCATTGGCACCTTCTGAGCAGAGGTACTGCAGAGTGCACAGATAGGGCTAGAATGAGTCAGTCACTTTGCAGACAGAGGTGTAAGCCATGCAGGTTTAGGCCTCTACTGCCACCAGCGACCCTATTGCTGGCCTAATCCCTCCCGTAGCTGTGCTCATAGAACCTTAGAAATTTGTTACCTGTTGAGGGAGTATCGCTGGGCCAGTCATCAATGAACCCCGATTCCAATTTAATCCTGGCGCTGCCCCTGACTTTTTATGGGACTTTCTGCAATTCAGTTCAACTCCTAGGCTATGAGATTTCTATTTTCTAGTCTGTAACAAAGGGTCACTAGATTAGACGATTTCTGACATTCTTTGTAGTACTCCAATTCTACAACTCTATACATGTGGATTCAGGAGGCTAGCTCAAACCCTGGGTTCTTCACTTCTTGCAATGCTCTCTCAATTCCCTTCTTCTCCCATCCTCTAGTTTGTCCAGATGTTACTGTACTTGTGTACTTCCTATGTATACTAAACCATTATATAGTCTACACTCTACTGTATCTATTTGTCTATCTTTTTTCCTTCATTGAACTGAGATATGGTCGGCTGTTACTAGCTATCAATGGAGGGAATGAGAAAAGACTGCATATCTTGTCTTTATCCTGCAGGTCTGTCTCTGCCACATATTTCTGAGGAGATCCTGGGCCTGGGAAACTTTGGAGTCAACATTGACCTTTTATCCTGGTTCTATAAACCAGATCACATGCAAGAATGTTGCCTCTTAAAAATTCTCAAAAGTGATGAATAGCTATAGTCCATGCTAAAGGAAAATGGAGAACACCAGGTTGTTAGTGAGAGCTGAATCACTCTGAGTTATGGAGTGAGAAGTTTTATTAGGCTGGTGCAAAAGTAATTTGTGATTTTTGACATCAATTTTAATGGCAAAAAGTGCAATTACTTTTGCTCCAACCGATAGTTCCCAGAGTCAGGTAGACTAGGAAGTGGCATTCAGAAAGCAGAGACTGGGAAGGTGGAGAAGACTTAGTGAAATGATTTGAGTTTGCAGACAATGGGGTGAAGGCCCAAGGAAAGTTCCACACTCTTGGGTTGGCCATAGGAAAGCATTAAAACTCAGAATTTAATTTGACTAAATTTGTTTGCCAATTCAACTCTCAATTTCTAATTTTCAGTAAACTTTTCTATCCTCACAAATGCTTTACATGGGTAGGTTTTTGTGGAAAACAATAAAGGTGATGAACATTCTATCTGGGTCAATGGTTCTTGATCTTCAGGACGCTTTAGAATCACTTGGGGAACTTTTGAAATCTGGATGCTGATGTCAGACTCCTGAGTGATTACAACAGAATCTCTGCAGGTGGCACCCAGGAATCGGTATATCTTAAAAGATCCCAGGTGAATCGAATATGCAGCTTGCTTTGGAATGAGTTAATGTGAAACAATAGACTACAGTGATCAACGTGAACTAATCTGAGAGACTCCTCGGCAATCATGTCTCCTTTGTTCTTTAATCAGTTCTATTTCATCTTATTGGAAACAACTATTTTAATTTTATAAGCCTCCACTTTTCTCAAAACTTCCAACTCCAATGCCATGTATACTCTCAACTAATGACTTTCCTTCTACCTTTCGGAGATAATTGGAGCTTAACATGAAAAATTTCTTCATTTCTTGTCACCAAATCTGTAAATGTGTTTTTTCTGAATTATGTTTCACTAGTGCCTTTCTATCAATATTTGACCATCCAAAGTCATCCATCTCTAGAAAGTAACAATACAGAAATATAGACCTTGTGTTTGTTGGAAATAAAATAACACTAACAAAGACCTCTCTGAACCAACATAGAAAAGAGAACACAGTTTATTACTACATGAACATGGTCAGATTTCTATGCACGTAGGTACTACAAAAGTGACTAAAATGTCTAGGCAGACTTTCACATAATTTATTTAGCAAAGCAGAAGTAAGAATAACTTCTCATCTCCTCAAGAGACAAAGGGCTACATCCTAAGATAGTCCTCTTGTGAAAAACTCCCAAGTAAGTTTTGGAGGCATTTGTTTACAATTCCAAGGGTCAGAAAGTCCCCATTCTTCCACTGCAAAATCAAAAGCATAAATCTGTTATTTGGACCTATTAAGATTTCAAGGAAATACTCTAAGGAAGACAGGATGGAGAGATAGTAACCTCCAACCTCAAAAAAGTCATCATTTTACCCTTATGGTGTGCTTTGCTTGGTATATGCATATGTATTTCTTAGCTTTGTGAAGTGAAAGAATCTAGAAGCAATGACACCCTAGTAGAACACCTAGCCTCTAGACCTTTGTATCCAAACACTATTTCTCCATGAAAGAAACCTGTGCTCTTTGGGGAAATGATTAATTTTTAGAATAGGGAAAAATGGTTAATTCCTCCATCTACAGAGGAAGGCTGCCTCATTTGGATTGAAGCCACAGCTGAGTAAGGGCTTCAATGCATGTAGGTGACCCACGTGGGGTGTCAGAATCAAAAAAAGGTGAGGGAGCATCCAGACAGAAGTATTATCCATCACCTGGTGTCTAAACCCCTCAGGCTAGTGGGAAGATAACACCCATGTAAGGCAGTGGCACAGAATGGGATAAAAAGGATTTGCATGTAGAAGAGTCAGGTCACTGTGGGATTGTCTGGTGTAAATAGACTGAAAGGGGCATCTGTATAGGAGGGCTCCAAGGTGCCAGGTATCAAAGCCAAAGAACAGGAGAAGGAGTCCACACAGAAGTGGTGGCAGAACCCAAGCAAGATGAAAAGGGCATCACCGCAGTGATGTAGCAAGGTTGGAGTGTCAGAGCCTGACTGAGCAGAGTGGGGTGAGCACCCATGTCGGTTTAACCCAGGAAGGATGAGAAGAGTGTCTATGTGAAATGGATGATAATCTAGGGAGTAGATCAGAGCCCAGGGATGGCATCCAAGAATGACGGTGGCCAAGCATGAGGTGTTGGAGTCAGAGTAGAGTGAAGAAGGTAACTACACACAGGGGTAGCTTAATGTAGAGTGCCAGGGTCTTGAATGGGGTCTGAGGATTAGAGAGTAACAGGGTGTTAGTGGGAATACAACCAATGCTGATAGTTGTGTTGTTAACATGTAGGAGAAACCTGTTTGTAAGGAATAAACCCCAAAATATTTGGTGGTAATTGGGAATCAGGTCAGTAACTTATTCTCTAATGGTTCAAGAAATTTCTTTTTGTATTTTACTTGCAAATTTTGTCTAAAGCTCAATATATGAATATATATACTTTTATGAACTGGCAAATAGCAAATTCATTCTTAGGTGTATTCTCAATAGAAATGTATACATACTGAAAAACTTCCTGTTTGGATGTTTGAAAGGAACCACTACATTCCATAGAACATATTTACATGGGGCTTTTATTTAAAGGCAAAGGATATGGTGCAGCAAGTGAAAGAGAGTGAGGGCATGGACTGGGAGTCTGAAAGACATCCCATGTTGAAAGCTACCCAGGGCTCCAAGTATTCACAGACACAGAGTGTGCATTCTGTCTCCAGTGTCAACCACCAAGATTCTGTGCTAGGAATCATGCTTTCAGGAGGGCTTCAAGGAGAAATTCTCCGCAAGCCTTTTATGTCTCCTTGTCCATGTAATCAAGCTAGGTTTGTCAAACCAATTAGGCCAGTTGTAACCCATCAGTGAAAAACTGACCCTGTAGGTTGCCAGGAGGCATTTCCTGACTTTAAATCATACGTGATAAATGTCATTGCAGTTATCTTCACCAAGAGTAAAAAAATCCAGATATCCAGGTTAAAAGACAAAGCTTTTTCTGTTCAGCTATAAATCTGCACATATTTTTACTAAAAAAAGAATATTTAAAGCATCGTATTCATAATAACAATAACAGAAGCCAACCCAAATATATCTATTAAGAGAAGAAATAGCAAATAAATTGTGATCTATATCTACATGGAATACTATGGAACAATGAATAAATATGCATTATTGTTACATAAAATAACATAGATCAATATGGCAAATAATGTACTGATAGTCCCTTTATATAAAGTTCAACACCCAGGCAAAACCAATCTCTTGTGTGAGAAATTAGGATATCGGTTGCCTTTGGGGTATTAGAAAAGAGGAATGGGCCAGGCACAGTAACTCATGCCTGTAATCCCAGCACTTTAGGAGGCTGAGGTGGGCAAACTGTTTGAGGCCAGGAGTTCAAGGCCAGTCTGGCCAACATGGCAAAACCCTGTCTCTACTAAAATTACAAAAATTAGCTGGGCATGGTGGTGAGTGCCTGTAATCCTAGCTACTTGGGAGGCTGAGGCATGAGAATTGCTTGAACCCAGGGTGTAAAAGTTTCAGTGAGCTGAGATCACGCCACTGCACTCCAGCCTGAGCAACAGAATGAGACTCTGTCTCAAATTTAAAAAAGAGTAAGGATTGATAGTGAATATAAAACAAGGTGAGAGTTGCTGGTTATGTTTTATTTCCTCTCTTAGCTGATAGTTAAATGGCTGTGTCAACAATGTAAAAATTCATCAAGCTTAAAATTTGTTCTTAGATGTGCATATGCAATATTTCAATAAAAGTGATTTTAAAATATTTTATATAGGGTTGCACACATACACACACACATGTGCACACACATACTCGACATTTATACCTGCTTTTGGAGTCTTCTCAACAAATCCATTTAAATTAACACTGAGTGGGTAGTGACATTACAGCATGTGTTTCTTTATTCTCTACCTTTTAAAGTTTTCTTCTATTATTTCTGTGAGTATTTGTTTTCATTTTTCATCTTTTATCTCTTGGTGACTCATTTAGATGGATATCACAACTTATGAATTCAAATTCCATTTCACTTAATGTTTCCCTCATATTTTTCATCTTTTTATACATTTTTAAATTTATTTTATGAAAATAGCTGAGGTTGATCCTCAAATTCAACTTGAAGGCAAAGGATGTTCATGCATAAAGTACTAGGCAGTTACTTTAAAAAATGAGACAGATTTCAGTCTTGTACATGTGCTATAATGTAAAAAAATCAGATTATCTTTTTTTTATTTTTTATTTTTTGAGACAGAGCCTCGCTCTTGTCACCAGGCTGGAGTGCAGCGGTGCGATCTCAGCTCACTTCAACCTCTGCCTCCAGGTTTCAAGCGATTCCCCTGCCTCAGCCTCCCAAGTAGCTGGGACTACAGGCACACACCACCATGCCCGGCTAGTTTTTTGTATTTTAGTAGAGATGGGGTTTCACCATGTTGGCCAGGGTGGTCTTGATCTCCTGACCTTGTGATCCACCTGCCTTGGCCTCCCAAAGTGCTGGGATTACAGGTGTGAGCCACTGCACCTGGCCCATATTTTTAAATTAAAAAATAGTACAATTTATGTAGTACAAGACCTTTAAAAATATCTCTCTGTGTGTATGTGGTCTGTGTGTCTTAAAAATGAGTGCAGGCAAGTGTATTTCTAGAAACATACTTTATTAGTTGGGTGCATTGGGTTGCAGGTAACAGAAAACATTCTTATAGTGACTTAAGCAATAAAGTCATCCAATTTTTCTACATAGCAAGACCCCTGGAAATGGAGACTAACAGATTTCCTGCAGCAGCTCAACGGTGTCAATCACCCAACTTCTTTCTGTTCTGCCACCACAGCACATTCCATTTTCATTCTATGTAATTCCTCACAGTTATAAGATCACACACAACTAACACAACTTAAATAATTATGTCTTTGAACAATAAAAACCAAAGAAAGAAAAAATTTCATATATTTGGCCATCATTTTCATTAGAGGTCAAAATCCTACTAATAAGCTCCCTCCTTTGGCATTCTTCCTAAATACATTGTATTAGCTGGAAACAGGACAAATATTCATCTCTAAATCAATCACAAGCAAAGGAATTACATTAACATTTGTATTAGTTTGCTTTTGCTCCAATAATGCTTAAGAAACATGACAAGAAGTTACTGACCGATAACAGCAAGCATTTACTCCTTGCTCATGAATTTTGCGAATTGGTTGCAGCAGTTCTACCTTAGACTACAGATGAGAGTCAGGTGTGCTCCAGGTGTCTCTCATTCCTGGACCCATGTTGAAGGACACAGACTACTTAGGGCATTTGATTTTTATAATGCTTTATATATATTGATTTTTATAATGCTTTATAAGCAAGAGTTGAAGAGGAGAAGCTTCTTTAAAGTTCTGCTTAGTTACTTCTATTACTATTAACCTACCCAAATTCTATTGGGTAGAGCAGTCACATAGCCAAGCCCAAAGTCAGTGATACAGGGAAATATTCTCTTTCCTCATTAAAAAAAGGTAAGGATGGGGAGGGAACAAGAATCATCTTTTTTAATTATTTTTTTCTGAGACAGAGTCTCGCTCTGTCATCCAGGCTGGAGTGCAGTGGCACAATCTTGGCTCACTGCATTCTTCGCCTTCCGGGTTCAAGTGATTCTCACACCTCAGGCTCCCAAGTAGCTGGGATTACAGGTGCGCACCAGCATACCCAGCTAATTTTTTGTATTTTTAGTAGAGAGGGGTTTTGCCATGTTGCCCAGGCCGGTCTCGAACTCCTGAGCTCTGGCAATCTGCCCGCCTCAGTTTCCCGAAGTGCTAGGATTACAGGCGTGAGACACTGCACCTGGCCAGAGAACAAAGAATTGTGAACACACAATACAATCTACCACAATATTCATGGCCTAGACCAACCATGGCTCATCCTCCCAGATTGGGAGAGGAATCCATTGTCTATGAACTTGTTGCAACAATACAAACATAAACAATCTATGGTCATTGTAAACAAGAAATAAGGAATTGTGGCTATTGAGTAGACAACAGTTCAATGTTGACTTCTCACTATTTAAACAAATTAGACTTTTTTTCTAATTGAGAAAACACACAAACTTGAAGAAACAACTCCTATATTGATGAAAATAGCAGTGATTTATTTATTAACTAAATATTTTAATTCAACAATTTAGAAAGAGTTTTTAATCTTCCACAAACAATTCTACCTTATTTTAAAAAGGCTGCAATTTATATATATGGGACATTCATGTCACAGTATATCAGACAACTCTCTGACACCTTGGGTGCCCAGTTTTCTTTCAGGCAGGACATCAATATTTATCCTCTTTTAATTCTGGCCCATCCACTGGCACAGACTGGTCCCTTATGTTATTATCATGAGCTAGTGATACAGGAAGAGAAGCATTGCTGATCTGTGAAACTGGACAATACATTTAATCTGTCTTGGTATTTAAACCACAGTAGGCACCATGTTTAATTGGGTTTATGAAATGATATCTTGTTCAGGGCAAGGATCAATATTGAAGAGGAGCTATATTTAATGCTAAATTAAGTGCCCAAGTTAAAGCTAAATTGTTACACACACAAGTCAGTAATTTCAGAACTATGACTTGCAAATAAATCACAAATTGACCTCTTTGAGCACACTGCAGGAAATACTTTGTGTGACATTATATGGCACTAATTGTAAAAGCCAAATCTGACTTCTTTCCAATTATATGTCCAAAAATCATAACTGAGAATTCTCTCTCTTTGGATTTTCTGACATTCTTTCCTTAGTATTAAGGTAATGAATGGCTTCAAAGCTAAAGTTATGGGAAATGCAAGAGCTTATCCAATAGTTAATATCTGAATCTTAGGGTTTATCAACTGTAGCATATCTAAAGACACAAAACGCAACTTCGCTGATTTCCTGGATGCTCTAGATGTGCAAATACAAACCTCACTGCACATGGAAGTGCCCTATCAGGCACAATTTTCATAAAGGGAATTTAAATAGCTATTTTAATTTGCAGACCAGACTGTGCATTCCACGAATCTAAGACTAATGAGCCACTTTCTCAGATAATCACTTCTAAATAAACAAGGTCTTTTGCACTGACCCAGGAATCTGCATTGTAGCTGAAAAATTAATTATACCAATATTATACTAGGCATATCTACAACAATACAAAAGAATGTTCTCTCCATCTCCAAAGTTAGATGTTCATTCAGATGAAATGCAATTTATTCATCTGGGAAGTTCTAAATGTTTTCCTTTGCACCTCTAAATGAGCAGAAAGATATTTCCTTTTAAGAAGAAAAGAGAAAATCCATTATTTTTACTTTTTCTTTAATATATATAAAAATCAATAAATTCCCAAACTAAATTTCTCCCCTACTAATTTAATTTGGAATAAAATTAGAACCAATCATTATGAGCAAAATGTTTTCAATTAAGACATAATTAATTAAATGTGCAAATGCAGAATACATTTAGATGGGCTATCAGATGACTGATTATACTGGAAATCTAATTTTACACTTAAATTGCCAGCCACACACTTCATCTTGAGCTGTTGATCCATAGCAAGTTACCATAAGTTAAACCTTACCTCTGGAGGAAGCAGCCTCAGTGGACAAATTTTTCCTGCAGTAATTCTATGACCATGCCATAGTATCTGTCTTTAGAGGGTAGTCAGAGGTATCTTGCTTGAAGGAGCTTCATTCTTGCCATCCTTCTTGTTTTTCAAACAGCATTTTGTTTGATTGTAAATAAGTGATGCATGTCTTGGCAAATTGTGAAAGAAAGGCCTCTTCTACTCTTTTCTACTTACCCTTTTCTACTCACTTACTCTTTAAAAGGAAGTTGATAATCAAAGTATTAATGTGTGAAAAGGTACTGAGCTTTGAACAATTTTTGAATTACTTAATATTGCATTTTAAACTGTCTAAATTATAGATACAAATGTCTGAATCTATACTTGCTGTTGGTGTTTATGGGTTAAGTATATCCTCAAACTAACCAGGATAATGAATTTTATTGCCTCACAGATAGAAAGGATGATTTAGCAAGGTTTGTAATTGATATGCATCCATGTTGCTCTAAAAAATGAAGAGATTCCCATCACATAGTTTAAAAAATGTATAGGTCCAAAAATTGGCTACAGTCAATAATTCTTCTCTAAATCTGATGTTATTTAAGTTTCCTGAATATTTGAAAAATTTGTAAAATTTTTTCAAGGATTCTAAAAAGTGGGTGATTGAGGAGGAAAGCAAAAGTTGTCAGCGAGAAGCATTTGTTGAATGTCTACTATGTGCCAAGCAGTGCACTTGGTATTCTCATGTGTCATGTCTTTGTGTATCAATTACTAATCCATAGGTTGATGCAAAAGTCATTGCAGTTTTAACCATCATTTTCAAGGGCAAAAATCGCAATTACTTTTGCACCAAATGAATATCATTTCTCAGTCCCAAGCCAATGCTTCTATACCTGTTTTTTGAAATGTTTAGTTGGACATCTATAACGGCCTTCCATGAGGCAGCCTACTGTCTCCCAGAGCATGATAAGGAAGTTCCTTGGGATAGATATCTTTCTAGCCTGAATTATAACAATTTGCATTTCAGCCCATTGAATTAGACATTTTTGTCTTCAGATAATTTCTTTGGAAATGCAAATGTTCCTCAAAGTGTAGCTACCTATTGGGTCACTGAAGCTTTAATATTAGCAGGTTTGCTGGTTCGCTTTCTTCAAGAATAGTGGATATTTTGCCACAAAGGGAGAATAGGAAGCCAGAGTGGACAGAGGGGAACAAAAACAGGGATAAATACAAGGGAAGGAGATAGCTGGTATTAGCATTTACTACCCCATCATTATATGTACCTTGATTTGTTCCTGGAGTTGCTGAAGGGTGGCTCAGTTTCCCTTTTCTTGTGTAATTCTTTGATCCAGTTGTAGTCTGACTTTTGAAAGCTGACTGTAGAAAGAGGAATATTTAGAAAAACAGGCAAAGTGATGTTATGGTTTAAAATCATCAAGTGGGAAATCCAAAACCATGGTTCTCAACCTTAGCTACTCATGGAAACCACCTGGGAAATTTTTAAAAATACTGATGGATGGGTTCCATGCCCATAGATTTTTAAAAAATTCTTCCAAAGGATTCTGATATCCTAATCAGGATTGAAAGCCACTGCTCCAAAGAGCTTGACATAATCAAATGAACATTTATCAGGTGTTCACAAGGTTTAGGAAGGCCCAGCACAAAGCAAAACCATAGAGACATTGAGTACTCTTTTGCTTCAGCATTCAGCATCCAATTCCAACTTCATGCTTTTCCTTACTTCCAACTTCCATCTTTGCCCCGAGCAACCTGTGCAGGAAACCAGCAGTTTCCCTGCTCCACTGGACATCTAAAGACTATGGTGGTGATAGAAAATGAGAGTCATCAAAAAGGTCCAAGTTTAGTGAAGATGCGCAAAGGGAACCAGCCCTTCCCAAAGAATTCAGTGAATGAGCCAAGATTCTCCAGAAACCGCTCAGCTTTGCAGTGATAATTTTCTGTGAAGACATAGACTGAAATGGGAATAAGAGATAGAATGTTGAAAAAGATTTTTCTCAGAATCCACATGTAACCTTACAGAAGGCAAATAGAAGGGTTAGTGAGATACATGGAATCATGCAGCTGAGGTGAGACAATGTAGGAAAATCAAGCATGAGATAGGAAATCAGGATATTGTGTTTCTTTGTGAAGACTCGGTTCCCTCTAATTGCTCGTAAACCTAAAATCCCTACTTCATTCTTTGTAACATTTTTCCTCATTTCTTTCTGGAATTTTTGGATTCCATGCTTTTTAAGATGGCTTGAGAGAAAGACTTATCAGAGTCAACCTAACAGGCATTTACTAAGACACTACCAGGGGTGAGACCCTGAGTAAACAATTGTCAAATTTGAATATGTGGTTAGAAACACCTGAAGGACTGCTGGGCCCCACACCCACAGTTTCTGATTCATTGAGTTTGAGCTGGGACTTGAGAATTTACATTTCTAGCAAATTCCCAGGTGATATTGATATTGCTGTCTGGAGGCCACACTTTGAAGACCACTGCCTCTACGAATGGGAAAAGAAATTAGATATCAGCAATCTCTCCTTAATGAGATTGCTTAAGGCTTTGTATTAGGGATGTACTTTGTCATGGAACATGTCATATAAATGACAAACTGAGAACACTGGCAACATATTTTAAAAGTAAAATATAGTGCAATACATGCCAGAAGTTCTGAAAAGGATAAATAATTAAGTAGTGGTGAGGCAGAAGAGGCTAATTAGAGATGACAAAGAATAATACAAAAACCATGGGCCACAGAGCCAGGGGTGGCCTGGAGCTGAGCTGAGCTTATTAGGGGACAACTGCATAGGTGGACCTAAGGGCAAAACTGAAGGTTTTAAATGCTATGAAGTGTAGGGCCATGCTGCTGGTGCTAATTAAGCACTGAGAACTACCTTTCATACAAGGCTGAGATCTGTACATGAGAGCTGAAACAGCCTCTTGCTTCTTGATCATGAACATCTTCAGTTAGATCCAGAAAGGGTCTAGTGAGGGTAGGTGGGTTACTCAAAATCCCTAGTGTTTAATTAGTTTTAGTTAGTTGAGACTGATTGTGATGAAACACAACATTTAACTTTGCTATCTCCTAGGCAAGTGCTGCCAGAAATAAAAAGTCTCCTTTTTACAGAAAAGAGAACATGGAAAGGCCGTCCAGAATTCAGTCTCAAAGGCAATGCTGGGCAGGGACTGACAAAGGGTTGAGGAGTGTCCATTAACCTGGGTATTGGTGATGGAAAGCATATCCTGAAATTGGAGATAGCAAGACCCTTGGTGAACTGTTGAGCAGACTGGGTTGAATTCAGTGAAGGATCTAAAGGAAAAATAAAAAATATTAATGCTTCTATGTAGTATTAAAAGTTGTGACCATAAGATAGCAAGTATAATCACACACCAAAAAATGACTTTTCTGTCCCAAGTGAGTGGTGGGCTTCAATGTAGTCACCCAGAAAACATTAAATATTCGTCATATGTTCAAGATACATTTTGAAACATCTAAGGAAATAGAAATTATCACTTTGTTACATGTGCATGTAGGTACACACACAGAGTATTACTCAGTGAATTTTTTCAGCTTTATTCTATATAATTATATATTTTTTCCAGCCTTATTCTGCCTGACTATCCAGATTTTACACTGTTTAGATCTGGCTGTTTCCAAATTGCACAAACTGTCTCGAACTGAAATGGACAGAAGGCAGGCAAATACTGGTAGAAGAGGGCAGGATCTTTGGCAAGGGCTCCACCCACATGCCTGGACCCGCAGCCCAAAGTGAGAACTATCCCTGTTTCCCACCTGATTGTTGCCTTTTGGCCCACCCCACACCACCCCCTATCCTGTGCCCATAAGAACCCCAAGCCCCAGACTCAGTGGACACACACACAGAAGAGAGAAGTGTCTGGATATTGAGATGAGAAGAAGCAGCTGGAGGTCAGGGACTATGGTCAGAGAGGAGTTCAGCTGGAGACACCCAGGCTCCAGGGGAAGCTTATCTTCCCGCTCCATCCCCTTTCCAGCTCCCTTTCCCACTGAGGCCCACTTTTACCACTCAATAAAGTCCTCCACATTCACCACCTTCAATTTGTTCATGTGACCTGATTCTTCCTGGACGCTGGATCAGAACTCAGGTACCAAGACAGCAAAGTGTAAAAGGCTGTCACCCTGACCATCCACTGAGCTGGTTAACACTTAGCCATCCACAGACAGCAAATGTTAAAGGAGCACTGATTGTAACACATGCCCTCTGGGGCTCTGGGGGTCACAGACAGCCCCTCCCAGACCGCAGAGCTAAAAGACCATTGTAACACACTTTGACACTGCTGCAGAACCCACACAAAGCTTGCTCCCACCGGAGAGGAGCCACAGGCCAGTTCCACATTCATTTGCTCTGGTTCCCACACCCATCCACTCATGTGCTTCCTTCCATAAGGGATTCAAGCACGGTAAACAAGTAAACAAGTCGCTCATGTCACAAGTCCCGCAAAGGGGTCAAGGGAACACTCCTGTTTCAGAACCATTGAAGAAATTCAAAGAATCTGTGATAAGCTTCTTACCAGTGCCCTGGGATCTTGTGATTTCCCAGGATAGAAATCAAGAGAGTTCACCAGAGGCAGCAATGAAGAGGGTTTATTACCTCTCAGGGAGCCAGCCATGAGAGAGCAAAAAGGGGTGGGCTGTTCCCTGAAGATACTGTGTGGTTTGGTTAGGTATAGGGTCTTTCCATAGGGAAGGGTTCCCTCAGGGAATGTATAGGGGGAGTTTTGCTAGCACCTGCACAATGGCTCAACATGTTTCTTCATACATTTCATGTAGCATTAGCATTTTAAGTCTCCACCCCTGGGCATGAACTTTAGTGTTAAAATGAGGAAAAGATAACTTTAGGTTGGAGTTTAAATCTGACTCCATGTATGGGACTCTGGGAAAGCCCCTAGCCCCCTGAAATAGAAATTTGCAATTAATAGCTTCCTTGGTCTTTTATTGCTGATTGGCTGAGAGTTAGACAAGCTAAAGCTTGAGTTGAGGGGCTTTTATCCTTTTCCTTCAGACAATCTTAAGATAGGGAACCAACCAGTCAGCCTGTCTCAGGCTCTAAGGAAAATTCTGAGAGGTCAGCAAGAAACCTAATATTATAAACAACAGTGCCATCAGCACTTATTTAAATATATAAATATAAATTTTAAAGGCCCTATTAAAGTCATTCTGAGCCTGTACATTTAAACCATTCTAAATGTTTACAGGTATTTAGATACGAGATGAAATTAGACCCAAATTATGCATCAATATCCAATACGTGTGCACTGTGTATTCAAGATCAATATAATCTCCCACAGACTGTTCTGCTGAGTTAGCTAATATACAAAGACTTAGTTTGTTTTCTATATGTTAGAACATGAAAGAAAAGATATGTAGCTCACTGCCATTCCAAAATCCCAACAAATTATGGAACTGCCTCCATTGTGAAGCTGGCTAGTTTTCTTTTTTCTTTTTTCTTTTTTTTAACGGAGTTTCACTCTTGTCACCCAGGCTGGAGTACAGTTGAGCAATCTCGGCTCACTGCAACCTCTGCCTTCTGGGTTCAAGCGAGTCTCCTGCCTCAGCCTCCCAAGTAGCTGGGATTACAGGCATCTGCCACCACACCTGGCTAATTTTTTATATTTTTAATAGAGATGGGGTTTCACCATGTTGGGCAAGCTGGTCTCGAACTCCTGACCTCAGGTGATCTGCCCACCTTGGTGCTAGTTGTTTTTTAAAAGCCATCTTTCTAATGAAATGTAACACTGATGATTGCCTTACACATAGATGACATTAGGCCTCACATAGTAATCTCGGTGCTAACTACATGTCTTACGCTTCCTAAAATTTTACATTTTCTCTGTGGCTAAAGTCATCTTACAAAAAGACCCACATTTTACAAAGATTTAATTGTCTTGGATTTCAAATCACAACTAGTTTGATAGCCAAAAGGTTAAAAACAAATTGATTTTATGAAAAATTCTTATAGTATTAAATTTGACATGGATTACCATTAATAATAGAATCCTCTGCTGGCTGTGAGACATGCAAAATTGCAAAGCCCAGATCCACAGATTAGAAAGGATTTTGACATGTATAATTGTCTTAGTCAGTTTGGGCTGCTATAACAAGATACCAAAGACTGAGTGATTTAAACAACAGAGATTGATTTCTGGAGTTCTGGAGCCTAGGATAGTCCAGGGTCAGGGTGTCAGCAGACTCTGTGACTGGTGAAGACCGCCTTCCTGGTTTGCAGATGCTGTCTTCTTGTATCCTTAGATGGTGGAGAGAGAGATCATCTTTTCTTA
Source organism: Gorilla gorilla gorilla (assembly GCF_029281585.2). NCBI lineage: Eukaryota > Metazoa > Chordata > Mammalia > Primates > Hominidae > Gorilla > Gorilla gorilla. Next base: position 32,481,052 of record NC_073238.2, on the reverse strand, counting down.
TAAGGGCAGGAATCACACCTATGAGGGCTTCACACTCATGACCTAATCACCTCCCCAAGGCCCCACCTCCAAATATCATCAACTTGGGGGTTAGGCTTCAATATATGAATTTTGGGGGGACACAGATATTCATTCACAGTAATAGTGAGCACTGTTGACAGCACACACAGATACCCCGCATTCTTGTGCTCTTTCTGTAAGCCTATTCCAGCTGCTTTGTGCTTTGCTTCCGAAGGCCTGCAACTGAGGCTTTTTTTTTTTTTGAGACTGAGTCTTCCTCTGTCACCCAAGCTGGAATGCAGTGGCATGATCTCAGCTTACTGCAACCTCTGCCTCCTGGGTTCAAGCAATCCTCCTGCTTCAGCCTCCTGAGTAGCTGGGATTACAGGCACCTGCCACCAAACCTGGCTAATTTTTGTATTTTTAGTAGAGATGAGGTTTCACTATATTGGCCAGGCTGGTCTCAAACTCCTGACCTCTTGATCCGCCTGCCTCAGCCTTCCAAAGTGCTGGGATAACAGGCATGAGCCACCACACCCTGCTGCAACTGGGACTGTCTTTAAGGATCTCTGCATGGAGCTGGGAGAATGGGGAGTTTTAACCCTCTGTGCAGTTCTTAGGCAATGACTGACTGACTGGTCCAAGTGTCTGACAATCTGACTCCCTGGCCTCAAGCTGGATGAGGCTGAAGCTGGACTTTGACAAAATCACACACTTTCTTGGGTTCTCTTTTCCATATCCTTCTTTCCCTTCTCCTTCCCTATCTTCCTTTGAGATCACCTTCTTAATAAATTACTCCCACATGACTCCTCATCTCAGGGGCTGCTTGAGGAGAATATGACATCAGACAATATATGCACAAAGAGCTTTACAAATTTATAAAATTTTTTTAATTAATTTTTTTTTGTAGAAATGGGATCTCGCTATGTTACCTAGGCTGGTCTCAAACTCTTGGGCTCAAGCAGTTCTCCTACCTCTGCCTCCCAAAATGCTGGGATTATAAGTATGAGCCATCGCACCCTGCCAAAATAAGATAACTTTTGTAACCAAAATATAGGCAGAGCCCTTCATGGCACAGACTCTGCACAGATTTCATCTGAAACCAACAGCAATCCAGTATTCTTTAGTTACCCCTCAGAAATATTTAATTAAGGTTGGGGAGAAATGGCTGTTATGAGACAAGGAACATATATTGATGCAAGTAGATTTATTATGATGATCCCATTTCTACTCACATGTTACTGAGGCTCAAAGAAGTGAGTACTGCACATTGAGTATATGACATGGGACCAGCCCAACAGGTGAAAGAAGTTGGAAATCTGTTTTATGTCTGAACTTGGAATGCAATAGCAGAAATCTGTTTTATGTGTAAATTTGGAATGCACTGCCATAAAGTATATCCTTTAAAGGTTTTATGCCTATGGTTACAAATCTTGTGGAGTGAGGACTTTAACATATCCCTCTTTTCTCTCAGACAGAACTGTAAGGTCTAATAAACATATTGGATTTAAGTTCTAATAAAGATATAAGCCATAAAATTAATCTCTTGTTAGGCTTCTCTGCTTACATTTGTACACTTGCTTCCAATCTTCAAGCAAGAGAGTTCTGCCCTCTAGAAAGAAGATGTGGGCCCATTCTGCAGGCCCAGAGGATTCAGGGACAGCTGCAGTTTCACATTTATCAATGACATCTATTCACATTTTCTGATTCCAAGTCTTAAGAAGCCATTTCTTCCTTACCAAGGTTCTGGCTGTTGCATGGGATTGCTGAGGATGTAAACTGGGCGTCCCTGAAGGTCCACTGTTTTGTTTTTGTTTTGTTTCATTTTGTTTGTTTGTTTTGAGATGGAGTCTTGCTCTTGTTGCCCAGGCTGGAGTGCAATGGCATGATCTCAGCTCTCTGCAACCTCTGCCTCCCGGGTTCAAGTGATTCTCCTGCCTCAGCCTCCTGAGTAACTGGGATTACAGGCACATGCCACCATGCCTGGCTAATTTTGTATTTTTAGTAGAGATGGGGTTTCTCCATGTTGCTCAGGCTGGTCTCGAACTCCCGACCTCAGGTGATCCATCTGCCTCGGCCTCCCAAAGTGCCGGGATTACAGGCATGAGCCACCAAAGGTCCACTGTTCTTATAGTTGGTCCTGGCCTGGTCTTCAGCATGGTCTCCCTTGGCTATAGAAAAAGGGGGTTTGTTTAAGAGCTGCCAAGGGACTTTCTGACTTTCCCACTTTGCCTTATGCTGACCAACTGGAGTCTATTTATCACAGAACCCATCCACAGCCTTTGTAATGACCATTTACCTTGTACCATCAAAAGCCAAAGAAAATTGCACAATCTAGCATAACTGTTCTGTCAGAATCCCTTCTGTATTAGTTTCCTAGGGCTTCTATAACAAAATACAATAAATTGGGTGGCATAGAACATGAGGAATTTATTGTCTCACAGTTCTGGAGACTAGAAGTCCAAAATCAAGGTGTCGGCAAGGTTGGTTCTGAGAACCGTAGGGAAGAATCTGTTCCATGACCTCCCTGTTGGCCTCAAATTGTTCTTATGGATGCCCTGTGTCTTCACACCATATTTCCTCTAAGCATGTATGTCTCCATGTTCAAATTTCACTTTTTTTGTGAGGTCAACAGTGATATTGAATTAGGGCCCACCCTAATGATCTCATTCTAGTTGGATTATCTGCAAATATCTTATTTCCCAGTAATATCACATTCCCAGGTACTGGGGGTGAAATTCAACATCTTTTGAGGTTACATAATTCAACCCATAACATCATCTTAATTCGCTCCAGGTAAAAGTTTTAGCAACTGCAATGCTCTAGTGTGTCAGGGCCCCTCTGGGTTCCACATACCCCCTGTGATGGGGTATTTATTGCCACTTAGCTGGTGACTTAACTCTAGAATCCCACCCTCAGAATCTGCCTCCAAAAATCATCCTTGCACTCCTAACCAAATACCTAAGGCTGGACCTCCAGAAGCCGACTCTGAGACACAGATCATGAACAAGGTATTTATTAAGGGCCAGGAGAAGAATGCAAGAGAAAAGGAAATGAAGAACAGAGAAAGGCACAATTTTAGCCAACTCCTTGGCCTTAGCCAGATCTTTGGGGAGCTCTAGACCATAAATTATGTCAGAATTTGCCCCATTTTGAGGAAAGGGAGTCAGGCTTTCAGAATCTTGCACAGTCATTGGCTATAGGCTTCCCTAGAACTACACTACCAGGCATTCCAGGCTCTCTCTGGGAGGGATGGACTGGCCCATGGTCAGCCTCTGAAGAAGGTCACAGGGGCAGGCCGTTTGGAACAAAGCACAGAGAAGCTATAGGATGCATTCACATGGCTGGTAAAGTGGATAAGAAGGGGTCCAGGGAGAGCATGGAGAAAGTTTACCACCCAAAGCAATACACTTTTGCCTACTTGTGCTTACATTTACTGAGCTTCAACACAGGAATGTTCTAGATAAAATAATATTACTCTGGAACATTGAGGGAAGACCAAGAATGCCTTGAGATAGGACTCAGCATGTCCTGGAAGCAGGGTGTCATTGTGTGGGAGGGAGGTGCCCAGCAGAGGTAATTCTTGGATCCATGGCACCTGCAGTGGACAACTGGCCAGGAGGAGCCACAGGAACCAGCCCCACGGGCTCAACAAGGCCACAGAGCAGCAGCAGGAGGCCCTCAGTAAGACCCTGTTTGTGACAGTCCCCTGAAACTTTAAAAGACAAAGCAAGGGAAGAAAGCAGCGGTGAAGATGGATTAAAAGCCTCACAGTAACAGGTCTGTAGGTAGAGCCAGAGAAATCAATGCTTATTGTTTTCAATGTGTCCCGCTTTTTCTTCTTCCTTTTAATGCTAGATGGGTGCAGCAATCCTTTGTTAAGACAGAAATTATTTTACTTTTTTTCCACAGTGGTACAGAAAAATGTACAGGGCTCATTAGAAATATTTAGTGGATGGAAAGTAGTTTGAAGAAATCGATGAGGTTGAAAATAATAATAAAAGAAGTCAGAAAGGGGCAGAGAAAGATAGAAATTTACAGGTTTCAAAGCAGGGATACATGAGGAAAAAGGTTACATAAGTTCTCTCTTTGAAGCACAGAAGGTGTGCAGGAAGGGAATAACACCCATCCAAATGCTCGTGCTCAAGAGATTCAGGTTTCTCTTAAAGTGAGGTCCTGGGAGTGCAGACTGAATATATTTGAGGAAACCTAGGTTCAGACAGGTTAAGTGATTTTTCTCAGTTACACAGCTGTGGATTGCACAGCTTAAAAAATATAAAAATTCTTATGAGGATTATAACTGAGAAGTAGGTGTCTTTTTTGCTCACAGAATATTCTATGGCAAATCCTAGACTCAGGTTCTTATAGCCATAGCCCCAGCCAGTGCCAAACATCCACACACACCCACTTTCCCATTCTCTCCAGCAGACCACATAAGTTATCTTAATATGTAGTCTATGGTCTATTTAGCCAACACTTGCACACAATCATCATTTATCAAATTGCCTAGGCAAACCAACATCGGCTTTGCTATATCTGGGCAAATGTCTCTCCTATATTTAGCCTTTTAGCCACAGTGCGATGATTGGAATGTGTCTCACAGAATGGAAGCTTTCTCTGAGAGCCATGCAGGGGTGAGGCGGCAAGCCTCTGACGGAGATAACTTCCTGACTTGTGTTTGGGATTTCTCCAAGCTGCTGAAATAGTACTTCAAGTGTTTCATGGACACACGGAGATTTAACACCTGCAAAGTTAAGCCTGACGCCCTAAGGTGGAATGCTGAAACGGCAGAGAGCAGAGCAAGTGTAGGTGAGGATTGAGTTTCACCTTCCTAGTGCCCTCATAGGGTGCTGTTGGATTTATGTCTCACTGAGTGAGGCGCCCTCTCCTGGCCGACGATCCCACTGGCTCAGTCACAGCAGGAAAGCGAGAGCTGCAGGTTGCAGAAAGACATGGCTCCATTCTCAAGGGAAACTGCTGACAATGCCAAAAGTCAGAATCCTTTCACTGTCTCTTTACATCCCAGCTGTCAGACAAGCTAACTTTAAATTTTAACTTAGGCAAGACTGTGTTTTTTATAGAATATTTCAACACAGAGGGCAAATTTCATTCTAATGTGACAAAAGCAGCGTTGGGAAAAGAATTGGAAATGTGTGCTTTTGAATGTGACCTGAGATATAGCTTCCAAAGCTGGCCATTGCTCTCCTGGCCCAGAGCCTGACCCCATCTCATGACAGGAGAAGCTGAATCTCATGCTCTGTAAGAACGTGGCTTACTCCCTCATTAAATGTGAGTCCCTGTTCTCAGAAGTGGATCACTGTAGTTTGAAGGATCAACATTGATCAAACATATCCATTTCTGCCAGTTTTACCCCTCTCTATGCTGTTACTAAACAAGAGAAGTTATTCTACAATTTATGTAAGTTATAAAATAGTAATTAAATATTTTGGAATATGTGAAAAAGTAAACTACCACAATCTCCCTACCTACCTACAGTATTATCACCTTAATGTATTTCCTTTTTTCTCCTTTTATATGCACATTTACACTAAATGTTTATGTGTACATATATATTTTAGCCTATAATACTATTTTATTTTATTTTGATTTAACATGTATTTTATTTACTATGTAATATATGACATATATTACACCTTATATTTATAGCTTTCTTCTGTAATGTTAATTATTATCAGGAGTAAATTATATTTAGAGAATATGCTGCAGCAATAAAAAGTTTAATAACAAGGAATGTGGACTAAAGTAGAACAGGGTAAGCCCACATCCAATTAAGAAAGCTCTTTGGACACATATATATTCCACCAACAGAGCTACTAAAATGTAACTTACATTCTAAAGCTTTCCATAGTCTGTGTACCCATGTTGCCAAAGATACACTACAGTAAGAAAGAAGAGAATTTTATACCTGAAAGATTTTTGTCTGTGCTGGCTTGTAGGGAATATTCTTAAAGACTAGCTTCAACTCTGTCTGTTGTTGTTCCCAATGAATTATCCAAGTATCTAAGAGTTTAGGGTTCATGCTGCCTTCAGCCATTGAGGCCATTCACCTGGTGAGATATGTTTGCCCCAACAAAACATGGACCCCCTGGAGAATATATACGTGTCTGCAGTCATGTTCCATTATGGTTTTGCTTTCAGTTAGCCAATCATACATATAATTCATAGTAAGGGTATCAAGGTCTGTTTTTGTTCCACCAGCAAGCCCATGGCAGTTTGGGAACCAGAGGCATTCAGAGTATCTGAAATCACTCCAAGTCCCAGGATGGGCTGGACCTACCTGAGAGCTCTACAGGGCAAAGGCAAACTGTTGTGTGTCTATTTTCTCCTTAAGCCATTTCATACACACATCTTTGATAAGAGCACCTAAGTGTCATAAAATGCTGACTTTGGACCCAAAGACAGATTACCTTGAATGAAATGGGCTGGGATTTCCAATTAGCTGCAGAAATTCCAGGAATTTCCAGATTACTTGGCACCCATATTATCAGCTACATATAGGGAGTCTGGACTTGAAAATTCAGGAGCATGGGGGTGCATGGTAGTGAATTCCTGTAATTTTATATCGCCTTGGCATTCATTTTGAATATAAGTTGGACTTTCTCATACAAGAAACATGGTTTAGTCACCCTTGGCACAATTTCCAGTTCTCTATTTCATCCCAGTTCCTTAATATGGTCAATCCAGATATCTCCCTTATACAGTTGTCTGCTGTTGACCACCTTCCCTGAGGGACAGTTAGGTACCACCTATTGGCTTACCCCACTGACTCCTCCATCCCCCATAGACTGTACAGATATGCTGCAGCAACAACCTCTCAGTAACAGCATGGCCACATAGGACTTGCAACAGCTTGCTTTAAACTTGCAAATTAGAACTCCCATGGAAACCCACCTAATAATACCCTGGACTCCAATAAAAGCTTTAGCACACAGGTCCCTCACTCTCTCTTTTGCTCTGCACTTTGTGGTTCTGGTAGAGCATGTATGTCTCGAATGGCTCCGCTTTCCCATCAGCTCTGCAAGGAGTGCTGCCCTTTTCTCTAATCTGTAAGTAATAAACTCCTCCTATTATTGTGTGGTTTTTGTTGCATCGCCTCCTCTGCATCTCACCTGACTGACATACCTGAACCTAGCTTCTTTCCAAGGGAAAGCTCTCCTAGACAATGGATATCTTGGTAGAAATAAACTGGACATAGGTCAGACAAGAGACATGAGAGTGCCTGCTGGTATAAGCATGTTTCCCGTGAGTGGGACACCTGGTCATGGGTTGGACGCTTAGGCACTAGGCAACACTTAGGCATTAGGCCATCCACCAGGATAAAGAAGTCACTGTAGACATCCATGACCCAAATACTGGAGCCCTTTCAGTGCAGGGTTAGAATTCATAGCCATTTTACAGAGAGACCTCAAGACCAAATTAGAAAAACAAAATTCCAGTACTCACCAACAGCCTCCTGCTTTTAGAGAAGGGGGTGCTTGAAACTTCTGATTAGCCTCTCACTCTCTGTCATTTCCCATCTCCCCAGGAGGTAAAATAGCTCACCCCTGCTAGGGAAGGGTAGATGTGGGGAGAAGTTGGCAGATGGTTGGCAAGGATTACTTCTTGTATTTCATCCTAATTTGCATTAATGCTCAACTCTGCATCACTCTTTCTGTGTATATAATTTTTTAGTAAAAAAAATTCCTCTTCTTTTCAATTTTGAGCCTGAAATTGCGAACAATTTGATTGCTATTTGTTAGTCACATTAAGATTCTCTTAAAATATACTCACACGTTGTTATGTATCTAGCAGGCGTATACTAATGTATGTTCTTGTAAAAATATGCCTATGGGTATTGAATGCCAGAGACAATTACTGTATTTCATTTGAAGTTCAGTCCACAGCATGGGACCTCTTCTGAAAGTGCATGTACAAAAATGATTATGTCTAGTATAGCTCAAAGTATTATCTTCCGTTCTCATTCCTGGAGAATATTACATTTTTTCCCCCTCCAGAATTTTGTAATTACTGTAGGGGAAAGAAAAATTAAAAGATGCTAAATTTACCAAGTGTAGATCTTTCAAAACTTCACGGGTAAAAGTGCCACAGAAACATTTTTCAAAATGGTTTTGTCAATACTTTAATCAAAGAATTAGTTAAAGACTTGCTGTTTGAATATGAAATTATGTTATTCTCACAAAATCTTTCCCTCTGTGATTAAAAATTGTAATCCTCATGTTCTTGTTTTATTACCTGCTATATATAAAATATATTTAGGGCAGGGCACAGTGGATCATGCCTGTAATCCCAGCACTTTGGGAGACCTAGGCAGGAGGATTATTTGAGCCCAGGAATTTGAGACCAGCCTGGGCAGCACACAGAGACCCCAACTCTCTCTCTATGTGTGTGAATAAACTAATGTGAATTTCCTTTCCCTACCTGTACTGGAACAAGCTTAAAAGTCCTACACACATAGGGGAAGCATTAAGAAATGTAAGTCATTATCATCATCATGGTCACCTTCACCAAACACTCATTTGGCTGGTGAGAAACAGATTCAAATTCAGTTCTGTTTGACATCTGAATTCAAGACATTCACATCTTGAAAGTTTAATCCTTATCCTTTACTGCCTCATGTATTCTGCGTAACCAAGAGAGATGATGGGCTTGTATTTATTTGTGCCTTTTCTTTGGTTCTACATGGGCAAATATTTGTCTTCTACATAAAACTTTATTTATCCTGAGCCAGTCTGGATAGGCTTGTGTTCCTGAATATTGAGAGTTCTCTGAGTAAATGCTCTCTTTAGATAATTTTATCCTATATCATAGGTTTTAATCTTACCCAAATGCTGGTTATTTCTAAACTAACACATCCAGCCTTGACCTCCCCCTCTGTGTCCAGATTCAGATACCTGACTGCCAAATTAACACCTCCTCTGGGATATCTGAGAAGCATTCTGAATTTAACCACTCAAAACAGAAACTTTGATTCCACCCTGCCCCAAATATGATGCTCCGCCTCACTTCCAGTCTTAGTGGAAATATCATCTTTAACTATCCAGTGGCTCTGGCCCTCAACTTAAAAATCATCCTGGATTCCCTATGTTTTACACACTCCACATCCATTCCATTGGCAAAGCCTGTCAACTTTACCTTCACAACACATCCTAAATCGAGTTCTCACCTTTTTTGTAGATACTACCCGAGGCCATGGTTCCGTTATCTCTCTTCTAAATTACTGCAGTCACTTCTGACTGTTCCCTCTACTTCCATTACTTTTTTTTTTTTTCCAACCCAATCCCAGCTATTTTCCAAACAGGAGCCAGAATGATTCTTTCAAAAATGTAGATCAGATCACATCATTTCCTGCTCAAATTCTACAACAGATTTTCATCACATGAAACAAATCCATAAGTCTTCACCATTATCTCCCAGGCCACAGGGAATCTAGGCCCTGCTTATCTTTTGTATCTCTTACTTACTACTTTTCCCTCTGCCACTCTATATCACTTTGGCACTATTTTTCTTGCTGTTTATTAAACCTCCCAGCTCTTGCAGCCTTAAGGCTTCTGATTGGCTATTCCCTCTTGCATCAGATATTGGTGTGGTTCTTTCATCATTTCTTTCACTTCTGAGCCTTCTCCCCAACAATACTCTCTACACACACACATTGTGTCATTCTATATTCAACCACCCTTTATTTTTTCCACATAGCCCTTATCACAACCTAACACTATATTATGCATTTGCTTAACTTGCTTACTGTTTTTTCATTAGACTGGACACTCCACAGGGGCAGAGATTTCACCAATTTTGCTCATCCTTGTATTAAAAACATTTTTTAAAGTGCCTGGCACACAGTAGGTTCTAAAAATAAGTGTTGAATTTTACCATTATGCTTTTAATATTTTTTCTAAAATAGGTTTTTATGCTCTGTATTCTTAGATTATGCTGAACACCATCGTCTTTAAGATTTGCAGCATTTGTTAGAAATGCTAGTTGTGTTGCTCTGTTAGAAAGTACAGATCTAAGACCAGGCATGGTGGCTCATGCCTGTAATCCCAGCACTTTGGGAGGCTGAGGCAGGTGGGTCATGAGGTCAGGAATTTGAGACCAGCCTGGCCAGCACGGTGAAACCCCATCTCTACTAAAAATACAAAAAATTAGCTGGGCATGGTGGCACATGCGTGTAATCCCAGCTACTCGAGAGGCTGAGGCAGGAGAATCGCTTGACCCCAGGAGGCGGAGGTTGCAGTGAGCTGAGATCATGCCATCGCACTCCAGCCTTGGTGACAGAGAGAGACTCTGTCTCAAAAAAAAAAAAAGTACAGATATAAGAAGAGTATGATAAAAGTGAGGGAGGCTTCTGTTGAATATGGCTTTAGTTCTCACTTTGAACATAATGTAACAGTCACAGTACATTAATGGCTTCCCTACTTTTTTTTTAAAGCATTACTTATTACATTACTCACATTTTTCTTTCATATATCTTACATCTTATTCCATGAAATAAGTGCATTTTTTTCTGCCCTTTTTTCCTGTTGAATGTTCATTCACACTTCAAAATGCAGGTAAAATGTTAGCTTCATCAGCACTCACAGTTATAACTTTTCCCTTGTCTTCCAATATATAGGTAATTATATACAATCTTACTATAAAATTTATTATGTTATTGCAATCTGATTATTAAACTAGATTTAGTGAGATGAAAGCAGAAAAAATAGCTACTCACTTTGTCCACTAAATTTCTTTTTTTTATTATTAGACTTTAAGTTCTAGGGTACATTTGCACAATGTGCAGGTTTGTTAAATAGGTATACATGTGCCACGTTGGTTTGCTGCACCCATCAACTCACCATTTACATTAGGTATTTCTCCTAATGCTATCCCTCCCCCAGCTGCCCACCCCCCAACAGGCCCCGGTGTGTGATGTTCCCCACCCTATGTCCATGTGTTCTCATTGTTCAATTACCACCTATGAGTGAGAACATGCAGTGTTTGGTTTTCTGTCCTTGTGATAGTTTGCTGAGAATGATGGTTTCCAGCTTCATCCATGTCCCTACAAAGAACATGAACTCATCCTTTTTTATGACTACATAGTATTCCATGGTGTATATGTGCCACACTTTCTTAATCCAGTCTACCACTGATGGACATTTGGGTTGGTTCCAAGTCTTTGCTATTGTGAAGAGTGCCGCAATAAACATACATGTGTATGTGTCTTTACAGTAGCATGATTTATAATCCTTTGGGTATATACCCAGTAATGGGATTGCTGGGTCAAATGGTATTTCTAGTTCTGGATCCTTGAGGAATCACCACACTGTCTTCCCCAATGGTTAAACTCATTTACACTCCCACCAACAGTGTAAAAGGGTTCCTATTTCTCCACATCCTCTCCAGCATCTGTTGTTTCCTAACTTTTTAATGGTCGCCATTCTAACTGGCATGAGATGGTATCTCATTGTGGTTTTGATTTGCATTTCTCTGATGACCAGTAATGATGAGCATTTTTTCATGTGTCTGTTGGCTGCATAAATGTCTTCTTTTAAGAAGTGTCTGTTCATATCCTTTGCCCACTTTTTGATGGGTTTGTTTTTTTCTTGTAAATTTGTTTGAGTTCTTTGTAGATTCTGGATGTTAGCCCTTTGTCAGACAGGTAGATTGCAAAATTTTCACCCAATCTGTAGGTTGCCTGTTCACTCTGATGATAGTTTCTTTTGCTGTGTAGAAGCTCTTTAGTTTAATTAGATCCCATTTGTCTATTTTGGCTTTTGTTGCCATTGCTTTTGGTGTTTTAGTCATGAAGTCTTTGCCCTTGCCTATGTCCTGAATGGTATTGTCTAGGTTTTCTTCTAGGGTTTTTATGGTTTTTAGGTCTAACATTTAAGTTTTTAATCCATCTTGAGTTAATTTTTGTATAAGGTGTAAGAAAGGGACCCAGTTTCAGCTTTCTATATATGGCTAGCCAGTTTTCCTAACACCATTTATTAAATAGGGAATCTTTTCCCTGTTGCTTGTTTTTGTCAGGTTTGCCATGATCAGATGGTTGTAGATGTGTGGTGTTACTTATGAGGCCTCTTTTCTGTTCCATTGGTCTATATACCTGCTTTGTTACCAGTACCATGCTGTTTTGGTTACGGTAGCCTTGTAGTATAGTTTGAAGTCAGGTAGCGTGAGGCCTCCAGCTTTGTTCTGTTTGCTTAGGATTGTCTTGGCTAGGTGGGCTCTTTTTTGGTTCCATATGAACTTTAAAGTAGTTTTTCCAATGCTGTGAAAAAAGACATTGGTAGCTTGATGGGGATGGCATTGAATCTGTAAATTACCTTGGGCAGTATGGCCATTTTCATGATATTGATTCTTCCTATCCATGAGCATGGAATGTTCTTCCATTTGCTTTTGTCCTCTTTTATTTCATTGAGCAGTGGTTTGTAGTTCTCCTTGAAGAGGTCCTTCACATCCCTTGTAAGTTGGATTCCTAGGTGTTTTATTCTCTTTGTAACAATTGTGAATGGGAGTTCACTCATGATTTGGCTGTTTGTCTGTTACTGGTTTATAGTATCAGGGGAACCAGCCCCCAATATTTCAATGTAGGTTCTATTTTCCCTAAGTGTCGGCTGGCCTGAGAAATAAAGAAAAAGAGTACAAAGAGAGGAATTTTACAGCTGGGCCTCTGGGGGTGACATCACATAACAATAGGTCCATGATGTCCCCCTGAGCCACAAAACCAGCAGGTTTTTATTAAGGACTTTAAAAGGGGAGGGTGTGTATGAACAGGGAGTATGTCACAAAGATCACATGCTTTAAAGGGCAATAAAGATCACAAGGCAAAGGGCAAAATTAGAGTAACTGATGAGGGTCTATGTTCAGCTGTGCACATATTGTCTTGATAAACATCTTAAACAACAGAAAACAGGGTTTGAGAGCAGAAAACCGGTCTGACCTCAAACTTACCAGGGCGGGATCTTTTCCCCACCCTAATAAGCCTGAGGGTATTGCAGGAGACCAGGGCGTATTTCAGTCCTTATCTCAACCGCATAAGACAGACACTCCCAGAGCGGCTGTTCATATACCTCCCCCCAGGAATCCATTCCTTCCCCAGGGTATCAATTATTAATATTCCTTGCTGGGAAAAGAATTCAGCGATCTCTCTCCTACTCACACATCTGTTTATAGGCTCTCTGCAAGAAGAAAAATATGGCTCTATTCTTCCTGACCCCGCAGGCAGTCAGACCTTTGGTTGTCTTCCCTTGTTCCCTAAAATTGCTGTTATTCTGTTCGTTTTCAAGGTGCACTGATTTCATGTTGTTCAAACACCCAAGTTTTACAGTCAGATTTCATATTGTTCAAACACACATGTTCTACAATCAATTTGTACAACAGTGGTCCTGAGGTGACGTACATTTTCAGCTTAGGAAGATAACAGGATTAAGAGATTAAAGTAAAGACAGGCATAAGAAATTCAAAGAGTATATATGGGAACTGATAAATGTCCCTGAAATTATCACAATTTATGTTCAGAGATTGCAGTATAGACAGGTGTTAGAAATTATAAAAGTATTAATTTTGGGAACTGATAAATGTCCATGAAATCTTCACAATTTATGTTCCTCTGCTGCGGCTCCAGCTGGTCCCTCTGTTTGGAGTCCCTGACTTCTGGCAACATTATAGGAATGCTTATGATTTTAGCACATTGATTTTGTATCCTGAGACTTTGCTGAAGTTGCTTATCAGCTTAAGGAGATTTTGGACTGAGACAATGGGGTTTTCTAAATATACAATCATGTCATCTGCAAATAGGGACAATTGGACTTCCTCATTTCCTAATTGAATACCCTTTATTTCTTTCTCTTGCCTGATTGCCCTGGCCAGAACTTCCAACACTATGTTGAACAGGAGTGGTGAGAGAGGGCATCCCTGTCTTGTGGTGGTTTTCAAAGGGAATGCTTCCAGTTTTTGCCCATTCGATATGGTGTTGGCTGTGGGTTTGTTTTAAATATCTCTTATTATTTTGAGATACATTCCATCAGTACCTGGTTCACTGAGAGTTTTTAGCATGAAGCGCTGTTGAATTTTGTCGAAGGCCTTTTCTGCATCTATTGAGATAATCATGTGGTTTTTGTCATTGGTTCTGTTTAAGTGATGGATTACATTTATTAATTTGTGTATGTTGAACCAGCCTTGCATCCCAGGGATGAAGCCCACTTGATCATGGTGGATAAGCTTTTTGATGTGCTGCTGGATTTGGTTTGCCGGTATTTTATTGAGGATTTTTGCATTGATGTTCATCAGGGATATTGGTCTAAATTTCTCTTTTTTGTTGTGTCTCTGCCAGGCTTTGGTATCAGGATGATGCTGGCCTCATAAAATGAGTTAGGGAGGATTCCCTCTTTTTCTGTTGATTGGAATAGTTTCAGAAGGCATGGTACCAGCTCCTCTTTGTACCTCTGGTAGAATTCGGCTGTGAATCCATCTGGTCCCGGACTTTTTTTGGTTTGTATGCTATTAATTATTGCCTCAATTTCAGAACCTGTTATTGGTCCATTCAGAGATTCAACTTCTTCCTAGTTCTGTCTTGGGAGGGTGTGTATGTCCAGGAATGTATCCATTTCTTCTAGATTTTCTAGTTTATTTGCATAGAGGTGTTTATAGTATTCTCTGATGGTAGTTTATATTTCTGTGAGATTGGTGGTGATATCCCCTTTATCATTTTTATTGAGCATATTTGATTCTTCTCTCTTTTCTTCTTTATTAGTCTTGCTAGCAGTCTATCTATTTTGTTGATCTTTTCATAAAATCACCTCCTGGATTCATTGATTTTTGGAATGGTTTTTTGTGTCTCCATCTCCTTCAGTTCTGCTCTGATCTTAGTTATTTCTTGCCTTCTGCTAACTTTTGAATTTGTTTACTCTGGCTTCTCCAGTTCTTTTAATTTTGATGTTAGGCTGTTGATTTTAGATCTTTCCTGCTTTCTCTTGTGGGCATTTACTACTATAAATTTCCCTCTACACAGTGCTTTACATGTGTCCCAGAGATTCTGGTATGTTGTTTCAAAGAACATCTTTATTTCTGCCTTCATTTCATTTTTTATCCAGTAGTCACTAAGGAACAGGTTCTTCAGTTTCCATGTCATTGTGCAGTTTTGAGTGAGTTCCTTAATCCTGCGTTCTAATTTGATGGCACTGTGGTCTGAGAGACAGTTTGTTGTGAATTCTGTACTTTTACATTTGCTGATGAATGTTTCACCTCCAATTATGTGGTCAATTTTAGAATAAGTGTGACGTGGTGCTGAGAAGAATATATATTCTACTGAGTTGGGGTGGAGAATTCTGTAGATATCTATTTAGGTCCATGTGGTGCAGAGCTGAGTTCACGTCCTGGATATCCTTGCTAAGCTTCTGTCTCATTGATCTACTATTGAGAGTGGGGTGTTGAAGTCTCCCACTATTATTGCATTGGAGTCTAAGTCTCTTTGTAGGTCTCTAAGGACTTGCTTTATGAATCTGGGTTCTCCTGTATTAGGTGCATATATATTTAGAATAGTTAGCTCTTCTCGTTCAATTGATCCCTTTACCATTATGTAATGACCTTCTTTGTCTCTTTTGATCTTTGTTGGTTTAAAGTCTGTTTTATCAGAGATTAGGATGGCAACCCCTGCTTTTTTTGCTTTCCATTTGCTTGGTAGATCTTCCTCCATCCCTTTATTTTGAGCCTATGTGTGTCTCTGCCTGGGAGATGGGCCTCCTGAATACAGCACACTGATGGTTTTGACTGTTCATCCAATTTGCAAGTCTATGTCTTTTAATTGGGGCATTTTGCCCATTTACATTTAATAGTGTTATGTGTGAATTTGATCCTGTCATTATTATGTTTGCTGGTTACTTTGCCCCTTAGTTGATGTAATTTCTTCATAGTGTCGATGGCCTTTGCAATTTGGCATGTTTTTGCAGTGGCTGGTACCGGTTGTTCATTTCCATGTTTATTGCTTCCTTCAGGAGCTCTTGTAAGGCAGGCCTGATGGTGACAACATCTCTCAGCATTTGCTTGTATGTAAAGGATTTTATTTCTCCTTCACTTATGATGCGTAGTTTGGCTGGATATGAAATTCTGGGTTGGAAATTCTTTTCTTTAAGAATGTTGAATATTGGCCCCCACTCTTTTCTGGCCTGTAGGGTTTCTGCTGAGAGATCTGCTGTTAGTCTGATGGTTTTCTCTTTGTGGGTAACCCGACCTTTCTCTCTGGCTGCCCTTAACATTTTTTCCTTCATTTCAACCTTGGTGAATCTGACAATTACATGTCTTGGAGTTGCTCTTCTCGTGGAGTATCTTTGTTGTATTCTCTGTATTTCCTGAATTTGGATGTTGGCCTGCCTTGCCAGGTTGGGGAAATTCTCCTGGATAACATCCTGAAGAATGTTTTCTAACTTGGTTCCATTCTCCCTGTCACTTTCAGGTACACCAATCAAATGTAGATTTGGTCTATTCACATAGCCCCATATTTTTTGGAGGCTTTGTTCATTTCTTTTTACTCTTTTTTCTCTAATCTTGTCTTCTCACTTTATTTCATTAATTTGATCTTCAATCACTGATATCCTTTCTTCCACTTGATTGAATCAGCTATTGAAGCTTGTGCATGCATCATAAAGTTCTCATGCTGTGGTTTTCATCTCCATCAGGTCATTTAAGGTCTTCTTTACACTATTTATTCTAGTTAGCCATTCATCTAACCTGTTTTCAAGAGTTTTAGCTTCCTTCCACTGGGTTAGAACATGCTCCTTTAGCTCAGAGAAGTTTGTTATTACTGACCTTCTGAAGCCTACTTCTGTCAACTCATCAAAGTCATTCTCTGTCCAGTTTTGTTCTGTTGCTGGTGAGGAGCTGCGATCCTTTGGACAAGAAGAAGTGCTTAGGTTTTTGGAATTTTCATCTTTTCTGCTCTGGTTTCTCCCCATCTTTGTGATTTTATCTACCTTTGGTCTTTGATGTTGGCGACCTACAGATGGGGTTTTGATGTGGATGTCTTTTTGTTGATGTTGATGCTATTCCTTTCTGTTTGTTAGTTTTCCTTCTAACAGGCCTCTCAGCTGCATGTCTGTTGGAGTTTGCTGGAGGTCCACTCCAGACCCTGTTTGCCTGGGTATCACCAACAGAGGCTGCAGAACAGCAAGTATTGCTGCCTGATCCTTCCTCTGGAAGCTTCATCACAGAGGGGCACCCACCTCTATGAGGTGTCTGTAGGCCCCTACTGGGAGATGTCTCCCAGTCAGGATACACGGGGTTCGGGGCCCCCTTAAGGAGGCAGTCTGTCCATTCTCAGAGTTCCAACACCATGCTGGGAGAACCACTTCTCTCTTCAGAGCTGTCAGACAGGGATGTTTAAGTCTGCAGAAGTTGTCTGCTGCCTTTTGTTCAGCTATGCCGTGTCCAAAGAGGTGGAGCCTATAGAGGCAGTAGGCATTGTTGAGGTGTGGTGGGCTCCACCCAGTTCAAGCTTTCTGGCTGCTTTCTTTACCCACTAAAGCCTCAGCAATAGCAGACCCCCCTCCCTCTACCAGGCTGCAGCCTCTCAGGTCAATCTCAGATTGCTGTACTAGCAGTGAGCAAGGCTCCATGGGCGTGGGATCCACTGAGCCAGACATGGGAGGGAATCTCCTGGTTGGCTGGTTGCTAAGACCATGGGAAAAGCACAGTATTTGGGCAGAAGTGTACCATTTTTCCAGGTACAGTCTGTAACAGCTTCCCTTGGATAGGTAAAGGAAATCTCCTGACCCATTGTATTTTCTGGATGAGGTGACACACTGCCCTGCTTCAACTCGCCCTCTGTGGGCTGCACCCACTGTCCAACCAGTGCCAATGATGATGAACCAGGTACCTCATTTGGAAATGCAGAAATCACCTGTTTTCTGTGTTGGTCTCACTGGGAGCTGCAGATCGGAGCTGTTCCTATTTGGCCATCTTCTATCCACTAACCTTCAAATTCCCACACCCAGAGGTTAGTTTCAGAAGATCATAGAATTTGTCATTGTGTTCAGGCACTGAGTATCTCATCTTTAAATAATAAAAAAGCATTGTCTGACACTGTTTTAAAACTATATTTAGAAATACCAAGAATTTAATAGCCAAGATAACTTTGAAAAAGAACAAAGGTTGAGGATTTACATGATTAAATATCAAAACTTGGTATAAAGCTAAAGTAAATCAAATAGTAAGGTATTAGAACAAGCAT
Source organism: Gorilla gorilla gorilla (assembly GCF_029281585.2). Classification (NCBI taxonomy): domain Eukaryota; kingdom Metazoa; phylum Chordata; class Mammalia; order Primates; family Hominidae; genus Gorilla; species Gorilla gorilla. The sequence continues at coordinate 32,462,826 of NC_073238.2, read as the reverse complement.
GGACGCCTAGAATAAGAAAACAGATCAGAAACAGACCTTTCTATATACAGTCACCTGATTTTTGACAAAAGCACTACTACAATTTAGTGTGAGGAATGGCCTTTTCAATAAAAGATGCTGGATCAACTGGATATCTATGAGGAAAAATTTATTTTGACCCCTCCTCAAACCCTATACAAAAGTGAGTTTGTGATTTGAAAAAAATCACATCAACTAGATCTGAGACCCTGCTGAGACATGTAAAATAATGTAACCTCTTAAAAAAGAATGTAGGACATTATTTTTATAATGTTGGGATAGGCAATGATTTTCCAAATTGTACATAATCATAACTAACCATAATTGATAAAATAAACTTTCATACAATTAACAATTTCTGTTCATCAAAAAACACCATTTAGAGAGTGAAAAGCCAAGCCACACACTGGGGAAAATTACTAAAAATACAAAAATTAGCCGGGTGTGGTGGTACACACCTGTAATCCCAGCTACTTGGGAGGCTGAGGCGGGAGAATCGATTGAACCCGGGCAGCAGTGGTTGCAGTAGCCGAGATTGCGCCATTGCACTCCAGCCTGGGAAACGAGCAAGACTTCATCTCAAAACAACAAGAACAAAAAAGTCTTAGCACTTATTACGTAGTCATTGCTTCCATTTGTGTATATTGACATATACACAAATGAAATACATAATACATTTATAGTAATATGTATTTCAATACATATTACTATATATGTAATATTATATATAAATTAAAATTTATATATAATAAAATTGTATTATATATTCAATAAATATATGTAATTATATATATATTTGTATATATAAAATATATAATGCATTTATTATATTACATATAATATATGTATATGTATTTACATATAATATATAATAATATATATTTATATATTATATGTAAATATATAAATATGTAAATATTTACATATTTATAACGTAAATATGTAAAAATATGTAAATATATATGTATATATATTTACATATAATATATGTATATTTATTATATTACATATAATAAATGTATTATATGTAATATATATAATAAATAAATATTTATTATATTACATATAATAAATGTATTATTGCTGCTATCTATAAACACACACTGTGTTGCTATTACTCCTGTAATCCCAGACGGGCAGGGATTTACTGTGACCGTTTGGGGAGCAGTCTGACCAGTGTTCCCTGAGTTACGCCGACCGCCCCCAACCATCCTTCTCACCTAATTATTACCAGGTCAGGAGGATGTCCTGCTGCATGCTCAGGCGGTCACTCCTCCTTTCCACAAGGCCCATGTCCGCACCGTTCGCCCCCGGGCTCCCATGGCCCCGGACCTCCAGTCTCCGGCAACGATGGACCCCCACAGACCCGGCAGGGAGCGAAGGGCGCACACCCACCTCCCGGGAGTCAGTGGGAATAACCCCGGGCGCTCTGAGGGTACGTCCCACACCCGGAGCCGCACGGGCCCATCCCCGCCAGGTCCGGGCAGGCAGCCGGAGCCCGGGACCCCGCCTCCCCTGCACCTAGGGTCCGGGCCGAGCTTGGCAGCTGAGGTCCCGTTCCCACTCCCACTCCCAGCGCCTCCCCCTGGCGGCGGCGGCCGCCTGGGACGCCCCTCCCCAGGCGCTGCCTCCTCAGAGGGTGACTGCCGCCTGGCCGGGCCGGACAGAGGCCGGCCCCTCTTCCAGCTCCTCCTCACCCCCGGAGGAGACGGGGGACGGGGATGGGGTTCTTACCAGGCAGCAGGACGTGGCAAGGCCCGCCACGGCACAGCTTCCTCCACCATCTCACCAGGCTCCCTGCCAGGGCCGGCGCAGGGCAGCGCCTGAGCTACTAGGGAGTCTGGTCCCGCTGCTACTCCGCCGCCGCCGCCGCCGCCGCCGCCGCCGCCTTCTCACAGTCACAACAACACTGCAGCAGCGGCCACACGGAGCGCGCTCCCGACGCCGAGCCGGGCGACGAGCGGGGACGCGCGCGCACGTTCGGGCGCTGAACCCGGTGTCCGGGAAAGGGTGCGTGTCTCCGCGGGTTGGACGGGGGCGGGGCTGCAGCCCAGACGAATACCTGTGGCTGGGGAGAGGCTCGCGAAAAAGCCCAGCGGAGGCAGAAGGGCTAGACAGATGGGAATTGGGCGCAGGAAAAGCGATGACAAAAAAAATCTGGAAGAAAACCAAAGGTGGTCCTACAAATTTTTAGGAGGCGTCTTTCCCTGGGCAAGACATGGCTCACTCTACTTACCAGAAAAATAGAACAACAGTGGTATCTTTCACCTGCAATTGTGGTCAGGATAAAACCAGTTTAATATAGTGCAAGTAAATGTAGTGTTTTAGAAGATGTATTCAGAATACAATTTCTTTTTTTCTTTTCTTTTTTTTTTCTTTTTTTCTTTTGAGACAGAGTCTGGCTCTGTCTCCCAGGCTGGAATGCAGTGACATCTCAGCTCACTGCAAACTACGCCTCCCGGGCTCAAGCGATCCTCCCACCTCAGCCTCCTGAGTAGCTGGGACTACAGGCGCAGAACATCATGCCCGGCTAATTTTTGTATTTTTTGTAGACATGGAGTTTCTGCCATTTTGTCCAGGCTAGTCTCGAACTCCTGGGCTCAAGCAATCCACCCACCTCGGCCTCCCAAAGCACTGGGATTACAGGCATGAACCACCGCACTCGATCCAGAATACAATTTCAAACTGATTCAACTTCAGCTCCTAATCAAAAACTTAGTGGGAAGAAGTCAATTTTCAAACAAAATAAAGCCCTCCCCCCAAAATTGTAACCTACCCACACTAGCCTGCGGAATTCCACAAACCAGGATTGCATTACCGTAGGCCCTAACAGATTCACCTCCTCTGAGTTGGCTTTTAACATTCTACCCTTGACTTTTCTGGAAACTGTCTGGGAGAACTAGTCAAATGAAATCTATTCCTGCATCTGTTGTAAAGTTTTTCCACAGCACTTTCTGAAATTTATTTTCAATGTTTATTGTTTTTTCACTCCACTTAGAATGTAAAAGCTACTTGAAGATAAGGATCTTGTTTGTCTTGTTCATCACTATTTCCCCAGCACCTGAAACTGTGCAGGCTAAGTAGTAGGCAGTCAAATTTCTTGATAGCTGGCTGGGCGCAGTGGCTCATGGCTGTAATCTCAGCACTTTGAGAGGCTGAGGTGGGTGGATCACCTGAGGTCAGGTGTTCGAGACCAGCCTGGCCAATGTGGTGAAAACCCGGATCTACTAAAAATGCAAAAATTAGCCAGGCATGATGGCAGGCGCCTGTAGTCCCAGCTAATTGGGAGGCTGAGGCAGGAGAATAGCTTGAACCTGGAAGGCGGAGGTTGCCATGAGCCAAGAGTGCGTCATTGCACTCCAGCCTGGGCGACAGAGCGAGACTCTGTCTCAAAAAAATAAATAAAATAAAATAACAGCTAACACTTATTCATACAACTCATCTAATTGAATCTTCACAACTTTAATAGGTAGACACCCTTATCTCCATGTTACAGATGAAGAAAGTGAAGCACAGAATAAATTGCACGTATTAAAATTCAAACCCAAACCCAGCAGACAAACAAAACAAAACAAAACAAAACAAAAACCCACTGTGCTTTCACCCACCAGGCTGTACTGCCCAGTGCATGACACAGTAGCCTGAAATAAAATCTCAAGTAAGAAATTACTTTAGGCCGGGCACAGTGTCTCATGCCTGAAATCCCAGCACTTTAGGAGGCCAAGGCAGGTGGACTGCTTGAGCTCAGGAGTTCCAGACCAGCCTATGCAACATGGCGAAATCCCACCTCTACAAAAAATACCAAAAAAACTGGCCAGGCATGGTGGTGCATGCCTGTAGTCCCAGCTATTTGAGAGGCTGAGGTGGGAGGATGGCTTGAGCCTGGGAGGCAGACGTTGTAGTGAGCCCTGATTGTGCCACTGCACTCCAACTGGGTGTCAGAGCGAGAAAAAAGAAAGAACAAAAGAAATTACTTTAGAGGTAAATTCTTGGAAAGCCCTTGCTTTACTACCAGGAAAACCAGAGCTCTTCCTGCTTTTTGATAACTCTTATGCAGCTGATTGTGTCTCTCTTTTCACTCTGGCTTCCAGAAAGCCCAGGGCTAAATGACCAGGGCTCAGCAATGACCTCTGCTTGGCCCTTAAGGTCCACTCCTGCCTCAACTTTGCACCTTTATTTATATGTGGCTGTCCTGATTTTCCCTTTCTGTTATATGACTGTAGGCTTTATGGAATGGGAGAAGAAATAGTACATACATAAAATTGATGAATGACTTAAAGTCTTTTATTTTATTTTATTTTTGAGACAGAGTTTGGCTTTTGTTGCCCAGGCTGGAGTGTAATGGCGGGAACTTGGCTCACCACAACCTCCACCTCCTGGGTTCAAGCGACTCTCCTGCCTCAGCCTCCTGAGTAGCTGGGATTACAGGCATGAGCCACAACACCCAGTTAATTTTTTGTATTTTTAGTAGAGACAGCGTTTCTCCATGTTGGTCAGGCTAGTCTCCAACTCCCAACCACATGTGATCCGCCCGTCTCAGCTTCCCAAAGTGCTGGGATTACAGCTGTGAGCCACCATTCCTGGCTCATTTTTATTTTTATATTTTATTTTATTTTATTTTCACACAAGGCCTCACTCTGTTGCCCAGGCTGGAGTGCAGTGGCTCACAGCCACCAGGTGAGTTGGGCCCACAAGTCACCCTTGCTAAGAGGCAGAGTCCAGAGCAGGACATGGGTAGATGCCAAAGGCAGCACTCCCTACTCCACACATGGGTTTCTGTCAAGTAAATCACCAGCCAGGTGAGGTGCATACAGCATCTCGGGAGATGGGACACTGTGTTGTCCCCTCCTTCAGCCAGGAGGCCCCACACTGAGCGCCACTGCCTCCACTGTCCGATGCTACAGGAGAGATGTTTCCTGCTGGTTAAGGAAGTAGAAACTGCAGATCACTTTTCACCTTATTGGAAATCACTCTTTGACACTTTTCCCTCGTCTTCACTCGGTACACATTGACTCTACCAGCGATAGTGTAAAAATAAACACAGCTTAAAGAAATAGGAACCCTTCATTCCTGGGACTTAAAAGCTTGACTTTCTCCAGTAAGTCAATTACCAGTGTCCATGGCAGGAACAGCTCTGAAGCCAGGGTTGACAGCACACTGGAAAACAGGAGGGTGTTTGCATTTCTGGGGCCTCAAGTAATGAGAGGTTCTTCCAAGAACACTGACAGGGGTATTGTTGCCCTATTTTAGAATTATTACTGTGAAGATCAGGGAATTTCAGTCAGTTGAACTCATGCCACAGCACCTGTGCTTTTCCGGTAGGGGAGGGATGGAGTCCAGCGCAGGGGTCCCCCGTCATGGGGGAAAGCACTGTGATGGGATGTCTGTGGGGGAATTAGAACCCTATAGCAGATGGGATAGGGTGGGGAGTCTACATATTTTTATTTGGAGGCTTTGATGGAGTAAAATTCCAAACCAAATATCAGGCAGATGGCAGTCCAGGCTGTGGTGCTGTGCTGTGAGGCTGGGAGTCCAGGCAGGTCCTGTGTTCACTGGTCACTTCCACAGCCTGAAGCCCCTCGAAAGGACATCTGCACAGAGGCCTGCAAGTGACTTCAGGATGCTGATGATGCCCTCAAGGTGGGAGCCAGAGAAAATCCCATCAACTCTGCCAACCAAGGGCGTCAATGGCCACATGTGTGGTTTTCTCCGGCAAAGAACAAGCCAGTTTGCAAACCATGCTTTTGAGGCTAGAAAAAATGTCTATATTCCTTCAGTGTCTCCTGAAGGCTGGGTCCCCTGAGAATTGATTCAAATACTGTATTCTCGTATAAAATACGGTAACATTTAGACCTGAAAAATGGCCTGGGGGATAATCTTATCAAACCTCTGATGTGGTTATTTTGTAACTGAGTATATTGAAGGCTGGGGAACAAAGCCATCTGGTGCCAGCATCCTAGCTGCTCTCTCTCCTCCAGCGGCTTGCCTTGGTTTGGGGCCTTTCCAGCAAAATTAGGCTGGAGAAATGAGATTTTAGTTAAACAAGGCCCACAGTTGCTTTAAGACAAAATGTCAAAATTTTTAAAAATGTATTAACTTGTTCTTTTGGCCAAGAAATCAATAGATGCACTTCCTTTCCACTGTGAAGGCACTGAGCTGACAGAGGAGTAAGAGCTTGAAACATCTACGTGGTCTGAGTGACCACATCCTTCACTCGGAGCCCTGTTCTACAGCAGATAATTCTGAGTCACCCCAGCTAATGGCCGTGCACAGCATCCTGATGCTCTGATTAGGCTGAAGGGCATGTGGCGTGGTGGCTAGGCTGTCTCAGAGAGCACCTCAGGCTGGGTGGACCAGGCTGACCCAGAAAAGGGCAGTGGGCCTTTGACAGGGACTAGCTGGCTACTATCTGCCTCTTCTGCAGTTTGGGACACTTAGGGTGATGGGTGAAAGTGTTTTTCCACATATAGTGGCCCGAAAGGAAAGGAAACTCATGCCAGTGTTCAGAAAGTGTGTGGGTTTCTCAGGTAACATTACTGCAGCCACTGATGTCTAATCCAAAGAGCTCTGAATGCTTGCTATAGAGATTTGTAGTTTTAATACTGAAGCCCCGAATATTCTGATTTCCTCATTAAGACTGATCTAACATGAGCTATGTAGTCAGCTAAGGTATCAACGGAAGGAAATTGCCAGTGGTTTCCCTCTGATTTTCCTCTGAAGTCATCTGAAAACAACCGCAGTGAGGACAGAGTTCATGCGGCCCTGATGGCTGTGTGTTCCCAGGTCCAAGCATGCACTAAATATTTAATCCATTTGAATATGGATAAGTCAATGAATATGAATACATTAATAAATTTATTGGCATATTTTTAGTCCTGTTGCAGTTTCAAACTCACTGATTTATCCAACTTCTTTGCACTGAGTTCTTATTCAAGTGAAGTATTCCAGTCTTGTGACTAGTACTTCTGACATAATAATAGTAACAACTAATATTTATTTAGAACTTTAGTTTACCAAGCACTCTACATTTTATTTTATTATTTATTATTTATTTATTTTTTTAGTAGAGACAGGGTTTCACCATGTTAGCCAGCATGGTCTCGACCTCCTGGCCTTGTGATCCGTGCTCCTCGGCCTCCCAAAGTGCTGGGATTACAGGCGTGAGCCATCGCACCCAGCCTACATTTTATTTTTACATTTTGTCTTTACAAACCCCCACGAGGCAGGCATTCTCCTTACACACAGTGTTAATTGGTGACACAGAGGCTCAGGGGTTTAAATGGTTTCACTGCAAGCAATGTAATCTAGTAGGATGTTGCTTTCCTATTTTTCCTAATACTACCATGTTTAGTTGCGGGCGGCTGAGTGAGAGTATATGATTTCCTGTGTATGTACAGATGTAACCCACACTCACAGGCAGAAAGTTCTGAAGGCCGAGAGGCGAAGCCCTTTGCTGAGCAACCACCAACAACATTCTAGGACCCCCACACCCTTGGTTCTGCAGGCTACACCCCTCCCATCTGCTTAGAACCAGAAAGAAAACTCTGTGGTTACTTTTCCCTTTGACAATAAACCGTGGTTCTCTTCAACGTTCTCCTGGGGACTTGGGTCAATGTTCCCCCACGCAAATGTTAGCCAGGCCCAGAGTTATTTTTTCCCCTACCCCTGCAGATTGATCATGGCATGCAGCTGCCCCATACTGTATTTTGGTCACCCCCATCAGCATTCCATCTGCTGCTTGTGCCTCTGGCCAGCTTCTCACATGGTCCTGACATGGTGCTGTCACTCTCACATTATTTGCACACATTGTTTACCTATAGCTGGACACATTGTTCATAGGAGCCCAGCTGGTAAAGTAAAAATATTCCAAGACTGTGCTGGTAAGCTACTTCTTCCCTGCATCCTGGGCTGGTGAGAAGCTGAAGAGGAATGACAGCTCTGCCTGTGAAGAGGCCGCACTGCAGAGAGGAGGAGGCAGAGATGCAGTCATCACAGCCCCAACACCCTGCCTGGACCTGGTTTTGTAGATCCAGGGAAGAATTTTGCACAAATTCTCACTGGGAGCATTGTCAGGGCTGCAGCACATCACTCTTTTTTGACCTGAGTCATTTTAACGTTAGCTCTAATGCCAAAAAAGATGAAATTGAAGTTGCCAACATCTGGTGGAAGGCAAAAACCAGCGAATTTCTACCCAGGGAGAGTTCCTCTGCAGGGCCCCTGCTCCTGGTGGCCTGGAGTTGGGGAGGCCTCTGGAGCAAGTCAGGGGATGGGATTCTGGGTTTTCTTCCATTTTATTTTCCTATTTTGACATCTTTGGAAAATGGCTCAGCCTCATGGTGTATGGGTCTTCTGATTGCTTTTGTCTTGATTTTATTCTGACTTAGGGGCAATGGCCACTGTGGGCTCCTCATCCAGGATGAAGAGGGCCCCTCCATGGCCTGGGTCCATCCATGCTGTTCACGGTAGCCTCATGGATCGTCATACAAAGGATGATCTCAGTGATGAGCTTGAGCCTACACAAAATTAAATTATATGGGTTTATAAGATGCTTGCCTCAGGATCAGTGACATCAGGCCTGTCCCTGCTGCTAGCAAGGCTTTATAATGTGCTATCATGGTGGTAAAGGCATCACCCACTTGATGGAGATCCCAAAGACCAGCTCTACTCGAGAGAGATTTAAGCTAAGTTGCCTGGGAGTCCCTGGGGCTTTTTCAAGGTTCTGCTGAAGACAATGCCATCATCCAGGTATCTCTGAATGCCTACGTAGCTCTTGCCTCAGGAGCTCTGAGACCCCGTGTTATCTATTTTTGAATTGGCCAAGGCCCCTAGCCAGGAAAGGGATGCTCTTCCCATCCTTGTCAGCCCTCGTGTCTTGTATTCCACCCCACAGCCTCCTAGCAAGCATCTCAGTGTCTGCAGGTGAGCATGGCTGAGTTCAGTCTTGCTTACTGCAACTATAGACATGAGGCCTGTGGAACTAAGAATCCTCTCATTTGCTGAGTGGCATTTTGTTTAAGTCCCAGATCACTAATCTCTGGCAAGACAATCCTCTTTGTGTTTCCTGGTGATGGACTTGAGTGATTTCAACATAAACAGTGGTTCCACCTGGGAGGGTATCCCCTTCCCACGGTGAGGGGGTGCATAGCCCCTGCCAGGTTTCTGCTGTTGTCTCATCCTCCCACTGGGCTTTTCCCCTGCAGATGGCCTGGTGCCCACACTGCCTGCAAATGGCCACTCTTGCTTGTCCCAACCCCACCTCCACTGCAGCTTCCCAGAGCCCTAGAAAGGCCGGGCCCTGGCTGAGCACTATTCCTAGGCCCTGGATGGTGGGTGTGGAACTACGTACTTGTCAAGGTCATTTCCTCTTCTATTTTCATCATGTTAAGTAAATCCCTTTCTCATCATAAAATGCCCTGGAGAGAACAGATGCATAGCTGTGGAGTCTTGTTCTGGGATATGTCAGGTACGGGCTCAGGTGTGTGGAGGCTACAGGGGGTGGACATGAGTGGTCTTTCTCTCGCTGTGAATTGCATGTTTTGTGCCAGCTAAAGGATTCTGTGGAGGAGAATCAGCTGTTCACCTGGCTGAGTCTAACTCTGGGAGGGCAACAGCCAAAGCCCCAGCTCCATTCCCTGACTTTCCCTAGGCTGCTGCATGGGTTTCCTGGCACTGTCACTGGGCTAATGCATTCTATCTCCTCCTGGGGTGAGGCCAGCCTTTACTCATGGTTTTTGCCCATTCCACATCATTCTGCCTCCCACCCTTGGCTTTTTCAAAAATCTGATCCAAGAGTGTGCAAGGGGGTTAGAAACATGCTGTCCACAGGGAACTGAAATATATTGAGATGAGAAACCAGCAGCACATGCTTTGGAGCTGTCACACCTTCTGGGAACTGAGAAGCAAACTCTCAGAGATGCCTGGAAACCTTGGGAGCACACGAGGTCTCTGCATATATTTCGGTTGCAGTTGTGTTTCTAGTCAAAGTAAAAAACACACGAAGGGCATTCACGTTTCCAGGGACAGAAACATCCTGTCTGATTTTTCAGAGGTGAAGGGAGCAGTATGAAGGGGCCGTGGCATAAGTGTGTCTACAATCAAAGCTCACAGTCAAGGCCCTGGGGGAGGTTCGGGTGTGCCCCATCCAGCACTGCACTGCCAGGGGCCTTGTTTTTATTAAATTCTAGGCCTTTTTCTGGGCACTAGTTACAAAAGGGGGGTTCAATGAACCCTAGGTTCTGCGGCTGCCACCCATCTCAGGGTCACACAGGTAATGATCACCACCCCCTCCACCTTCTGCTGAGGGTCCTGGTGACCCCCTGGTGGTGTAACCCAGGCCCTCACCCCTAAGGGGCCCTCAGCCTTGCTCACCTCAGAGTCTTTGGTCTAGGGCTCCCGCACTTGTCCACATGCCATCAAATGCTGTGTACCGGGAGGTACTTGCGTGGAGCCCCTCCTTCCCCAGGCAGCACAGCCCTGCTCTTGCTGACACCATGGTCCAGGTGGTACCCATTTTTCTGCCCGCAGGTCCCATGGAGGAGCAGCCTGAGGACAAAGCGGCACCCAGAGCTTGTTTTTTCAGAGAACCTGGCCCTGCCCTGGCTAGAAGCCCCACAGGTGTGGAAACCAGGGCCTCCTGTTTTTCAGAACCTAGATATGTAGATATAGATGCACCTCAGAGGTCCTGGGTGTGATGTGGAAGGTTGGGGGACACTGGGCTTCTTACTGCCGTGCTCTCATTGCCACATCTTCTACCTAGTGGGACAAGGCAGCTAGCAAAGGTGACAGATTCATGCAGACACTGTGTCCTCCCACATCCTGACCTGGCACCTGAGCCACACTACTGGGTCTGAAGCTCCTAGGAGCATGTGTGTGCTGTGACCAGCGGACCTATGGCATGTGCCCTCTTCCTCCCTCTGTGGCGTGAAATCAGTTCCTCTGATGGTGTCATGTGAGGTCTTGTCTTGATGGGCAGAACTTTCTATAAACCATCCGATGGCCCCGGGGGAAAGCAAGCTCATCCCTTCAGGTTTGGCTGTTTCTGTTAAATGCAACCCTGTCCTTCCCAGGGCATCAGGTCCTGGTGCAGTCATCCCAGCCTGGCAGGAACTCTCCTTGAGGATTGTGTGGAGGGCACAGCCTGGGCCTGACTCATGACCCTGGCAAAGGGCAGGTGAGCCCTGGGGCTGACCACCTGCACTTTCTGTTTGGTGGTGGGAGACGTGGGGCAATATTTCTTGCCTTTCCTTTAGAGCGCATCTCCCAGCCTGCCCAGACCACTAGACCCCTAAAAGTGTGACTTGTAGGCAGGGCCTGGCTCTCTGTGGTGCTTTTCTCTCCCCTCCAAGCACCTGTGACTCTCAGGCCTCCAGCCCTGCTGGCTTCCCCCATCTGAGCTCCTGATGCAGGGTGAGGACTGTATTGTGGCAGACAGCATGCCGGTTTACACAGTTCTGGGAGAAAACTATAGGTATACATTATTTTATGTCCCAAGTAAATGAATCCCATTTATGGATACTTTTTTTGGCACAGAGGGAAGAAATGCATTGGTGAGATCCATGGGCCAGAGCTCAGGCCTGTGCTCAGGCTCTGGCAGCAGCTGTGCAGCTCTGGGGCTGTTGAGGAGTGGGGAGGTGCTGTGTCTTTGCTCCCGGGTTAAAGGCTTCATTTGTTTCTTTGTTCAGTTTGTTTTCTTTGACCCCTGTTCAGCAATACTGAAAATCAAGCATTCCTAAGAGGTGGAGACATGGCTTTGGAGCAGGGGCGGGCCATTGGGTGGAAATGGAAAATAGGTTGATAGTGGGAATTTCATTTTCTGGAGCACAGGTGCAGCCTCTTGATGGCCTCGTCACAAGTTGACCTGATGACCTGAGTGGCCACTGTCCTTCTCCTGAGTAGGTTGCATGCTTGCCAGGCACATGAGCAGTGCATGCTCATATTCTTCAAAGTGAACGAACTAAGAAGGATTTGTCAGCATATTGTAAGCCTGAAGCTGCCAGTGTTTGGTCCACGGTAAACCACATGTGGAGAGCTTAAAAAAATGCCCTCAAATCCGGCAAGAAAATGACAATAATAAATTAAATTATTACTGTAATACATGTTTCTTTAGTTACAATTAGATATATTACACATATAACTAACAATTTTTCAGAAGTTTCTCATCTACCAGTATTTATTTATTTTTTTCATAAGTTTCCAAGGAACCCTAATGATGGGGACTGTCTCTTTTAAAATTAAATTTTGTAAATAACTCCCAGAGCCATACTGGTCAGAAACAAAACAAAACAAAACAAAAAGAACTAGAAACGTGAACAAACATTGGATTTCCGCTGGAAAAAAGGTTGCAAAGCAGGCCTGCCTGCTGCACTTCCCCAGAGCTAATCCTTGAGCCGAAAGAGCTTCCTGGTGAAGCCTCGCACTCTCTGAAACAGGGCATGGGGGGACCAAGACATGCGGGCTCCAGATTTGACCATCTTTACCTAGTTATGGGATTTCAGTCACGTATTTTAAATTCTTTGAGCTGCAGTTTTCACATATGTAAAGTGAAAGTATTTTTAAAATTTTAATTTGTGTTATGACCTTGTATAAAGTTAAAATAGTACATTTGAAAGCATTTTAGCTGAAGTCAAACGTCCACGTGTGTGCATGCAATGGCTTCTTAATTATTTTAGGGCTTAACCTGGTTTTACTAGTACTGTTACTAGCACTGCTACTTCTCCATGTCTCTGAAGACTGTGAAAGGGTTCTATGGCCGATGACAGATTTCACACAACTGGATATAATAATATGTTAGATGGTACCCAGAGATGCTGTTCAAAGTCAAAAGCATCCCTAGAATTCTGAACCTGCTGAAGCAGCCTTCAGAACTGAAGTTGAGAAAAGTACACTTTCAGTTAAAGAAAGTCTGTGAGACTGTGTTGCCATCACACCCAAACCACAATAAATGCAAAAGAAACTTGTTCAGGATGAATAAAAATAATAATTGGAAATTCTAGTTCACAGAAAAGATGAAAGTGTGCCAAAAATCGTAAATATGTGGAGGGGGAAATTACGGTTTTAATGACATCCTCCAGGAATTACAACATGTACAAAAGAAAAATCTATGACAACATGGCACAAAAGATGAGAGGATGGTAAGGTAAGGTATTTATATTTTACATATACTGTTATGATATTTAATATACATTATTTAATTTTAATTTCTGAACAACTCACCAAAAGTAAATAAATGAGACAAAGTCATAGTTAAAAAAAAAACAGGGTACAAAATCCATACTAAAAAAAAAAAAAGAAAACCCCATAAAACAAACAAACAAAACAAAACTGCAATAATCCAGAAGAAGATCACAAAGGTGGAACAGAGACTGTCAAAGCAGGTAAAAAGAAAACCTCAATATACACTTTTAAAAAGAAATACACTTATGAGATAAAGATATAAATAGATTCAAACTGAAAAGATGGACAAATACACACTATGCAATCTTTGTTATCAAAAACTGCAGCCAGTGTATTAATGGCAGATAAGACACACTACAAGACAGACAAGCATCACCAGGGATAAAGAAGGATGTTTTATACCAATAAGCCTATTTGCTTAGAAAACCTAATAAGCATAAGCATGCACGCACCTAAGAAAAACAGCAAAATACATGAAGCAAAAGTTATTGAATTAAAAGGATAAATGCATAAATCCACAATTTGACAATTCTAATTATTATATCTCAGAAATCAATAGAAAAAATAACTACAACAATAAGACTACAGGTATTAATAGGAGAGATTGTAACCAGAGCACCAGGAGAAAAACAGCAATATCCAATATGCTTACAACTATCGGTTGACAACTCAAAAGTTCCCAAAAGAATTTTTGACACTAAATAAAGGTAAATAGCCTGGAAAACCTACAAGCCAGCATAGGAAGGAAGTGGAAAATGAAATGTTGATTGAAAATAAATCCGGAAGTCCGGGCGTGGTGGCTCATGCCTGTAATCCCAGCACTTTGGGAGGCCAAGGTGGGTGGATCACCTGAGGTCGGAAGTTTGAGACCAGCCTGACCAACATGGAGAAACTCTGTCTGTACTAAAAATACAAAATTAGCCGGGTATGGTGGCCCATGCCTGTAATCCCTGTTACTCGGAGGCTGTGGCAGAAGAATCACTTGAACCCGAGAGGCGGAGGTTGTGGTGAGCCGAGATCTCCCCATTGCACTCCAGCCTGGGCAATAAGAGCAAAACTCTGTCCCCCCCAAAAAAAGGAGAAAAGAAAAGAAATCTGAAAAAAGGAAAAGAGAATTGAGGATGAAGCTTTGCAAATACAAAATCCAAAATCAAATGATAGAAATAATTTCAAATATATCACTTTTTCCTACCAAACATAGAGGGATTAACCTCATATATTAAAATACAAAATTATCAATAACAAAGTAGCACTTTCAAATTAAAGAAATAAAAAAATAAAAATTTTATAAAAATTTTAAGTAAATATTCACAGAAAGCAAGCTGCTATCACAAAATTAATTTTAGTTCAAATAAAATTTAAGGAAGAAATAATAAACAACAGGATAGACACTGCACGTGGATGGACAATAGAACCAAGTAGGTGAAGCAACGTCAAGTCCAACGCTGGCCTCGCCTCCAGGACATACAAAGAAACTAACAGTATAGAGCAGGTCTAGAGAGGGACGCTGGAACCCATACTTCTGAATTTAAACGGGAAATAGACAAAGATGTTATGTGTTTATAAAAGGTTTTAAAATCACAACAAATGCTGAATATACATCACTTTCTAGTATATGTAATACTTACCAAATGGGACGCATATTAGGTTGCAAAAGAAATTACAAAAAACTGGAGCTAGGGACCAAAGGACTAACATAACTCAAAACAAAAAACACGCCCCATATATTTTAGGAAAAAACGGCACAGTGATTTAATGGTAAATCACTATAAACATGAAGGGATTCCCCCCAGAGTTCAAGACAACAACATGTGTCAGCCTGACTTTCCGAATGACTGCACAGGAAAGGCTGCCATCCAAGGAAGCACAGAAAAGGACACCCCTTAGGTCCTAGATGGAGAAGGATGCCCCCTAGTCCCAGATGGAGAAGGATGCCCCCCTCAGTCCTGGATGGAGATGGATGCCCCCTAGTTACTGGATGATAAAGGATGTCCCCCAAGTCCTGGATGGAGAAGGATGACCCCAATTCCGGGATAGAGAAGGATGCCCCCCAATTCTGTAATGGAGAAGGATGCCCCCCAGTCCTGGATGGAGAAGGATGCCCCCTAGTCCTTGATGGAGAAGGATACCCCCTAGTTACTGGATGGAAAATGATGTCCCCCGAGTCCTGGGTGGAGAAAGACAGTCCTCCAAGTCCTGGATGGACTCCAAGTCCTGGATGGAAAAGGATGCCCCCAATTCCTGAGTGGAAGAGGATGCCCCCCTCAGATCTGGATGGAGAAGGATGCCCCCTAGTTACTGGATGGAAAAAGATGTCCCCCCAAGTCCTGGATGGAGAGGGATTCTCCCCAATTCCTGAATGGAGAAGGATGCCCCTAGTTCTACATGGAGAAGGACAACCCCCAGTCCTGAATGAAGAAGGATAACCCCCTAGTCCTGGATGAAGAAGGATGCCCCCCCAGTCCTAAATGGAGAAGGATGCCCCCAAAGTCCTAAATGGGGAAGGATGCCCCCCAAGTCCAGATGAAGAAGAATTTCCCCCACTCCTGAATGGAATAGGATCCCCTTCAAGTCCTGGGTAGATAAGACACCTCCCAAGTCCTGGGTGGAGGACACCCCTCAGGTCCTGGGTGGAGAGAGGATGCCCCCTGGGTCCTGGATGGAGAAGGATGTTCCCCAAGTCCTGCTTGGAGAAGGTGGCTCTGGGGACCACATGGGGAAGGATGCCCCTTTTCCAGCCTCCCCATCCACACTTCTCCTTACCTGTTAATGTAGAACAAAGAGATTTGGAGGAAGAAACATGGGACTAGACTTTACTCAGAATGTTTTCCTTTTAATCAACATTTTATAAATTCTAATTTTTATTTGATAAAAATAAGTGAAATGTATGACATAAACACAGCGTAACAACTGATTAGACCTATTTTTCCAATCTGAGTCCTGGCTACCGGCTGTATTAGTCATTCTACTTTTCTGTATTTGTAAAGCTTCTCAAAATTAAAGATAAAAGAGTTTATTGCTAGTAACATGTATAAATAGACATTGAATAAAATGTGACTCTTTAAAAATTAGTTTATTCTATGGGCTTCTTTTGAAAGGTTATGGTGTACTAAAATTACTAGCAGATCTTTATTACAAGCTCACTGGTAAAAATAGACAACGTGGAAATGTTCTAATTTGTTAGAAATCAGTGTTGACTGCGTATTAATCAAAACTTTAAAACCAAAATACATGGACATAAGAATAAATTATTCAACTTAATTATCCACTGACTTTAAATTCTAATTGCTAAATTTACTTTTTGCCCATTTCACCTCCTTCAGATCTCCAAGTAACTCTTCATTTTTCTCTCCTGTCAATATTTTATTCTCCCTTATTTTTTTTCTATTTCCTGATTTTTTGAACAACTCCAAGGGAGTTGTGTTTTGCTTGTGTTGAATGACATCATTACACCAACCCATTAGGCAACTAGACCCTCATCAAGGTGAGCACTAGGAGACTTCAGACCACAGAGCCTCTCCTGATTTTTGACTCAGGCTACCTGGCAACTGTGTTTAAATTATGAGTTGTTTAATTTTTTGGATCCCCTATAGATAAAGAAGGATTTTAATAATCATCAATTTCAAATGCACTGGGACACTTTATGACTGACATTTCTTGCAGTTTCTGTGCTGCGGCCTCATGAGTAACTGTAAGAAACATCATGTTCCTCATTCTGC
The DNA here is from genome assembly GCF_029281585.2 of Gorilla gorilla gorilla. Taxonomy (NCBI): domain Eukaryota; kingdom Metazoa; phylum Chordata; class Mammalia; order Primates; family Hominidae; genus Gorilla; species Gorilla gorilla. Next base: position 32,445,916 of record NC_073238.2, on the reverse strand, counting down.
CCTTGCTTCTTGGGCTCCAAAGGGAAAAACCAGAAATTCTGTGGATATAAAACATGGGAACATTCATTCTTTAAAGAAAAAGGCAGTAAAGCAGAGACGAGAACAGGGAAAGGATGTTATTGAATACATGCAAATGGATAAAATATGAATGATCATGTTCTCATGTTCAACTCAATTTTTAAAAGTGGATGTATGAGCAGTGCCAGCATTTAGTCAGACCATGGTGGGCCTATGGGCTAGAACAAGAGGCCACACTCAAGGTCAGATGGCACTCACGACATGGGGCCTCTGCTCCTTTATGACTCCCCTTCCTCAGTGACCCAGAGCACCCTCCTATCACAGCCTGTAGGGGAGAGGAAGGTGTTAGGGCACTTTGAATCACAGCGGAGTGTGTGTCTACATGCTCTCCTCACATGCCACAAATCTGCATCACTTTACAATATTTCAATAGATTATGAGTAAGGAAGATCGCTGCAGAACCAGTAAAAGCTGCTCTCACAGACGATGCACTAAATTGGGTTTTACAAAGTATTGTGAGAGATCTCGGGAGAGGGGGAGCAACCTGCTCATAGATTTTGCCAAAATCAACATTTAAACACCTCCGTTAGGCAGAAGAGCAGCGCTACTGGAGTTAGTTAGCAGCTCTTTCCTGCTGGACATCTGTCAGCCTCCAGACCCCACAGAGAAGAGGCCATGACCTAAAAGCAGTTTAAAAGCTTGAAAAAATAGAAGCTAAGAATTAAGCAAATATCGAAATTTGGAAAAGGAGAGAAGACTTTATTTCTTGTAGAGGGTTACAGCCTGCAAGGCCACCCCACAGGCTGGGAAGAACAGCCTCCTGCTGAGACCAGAGATGGGCACTTCCAGCAGGAGGGGTTGGGGCAGGAGCTTTGGGGTGAAAGGGTTGGCTAAAGATACACATTCATCAGGTGACAGGCATAACAACATAAAACCAGCTGTAGGTAACACAGAATGATTCTGATATTGATGTTCAATTCCACACACTAACAGACATGAGAACCTCATTCACCGCACGTGGAGAAGGCACTGTATCTGCTCCGTGCTGTCCAGATGACTTATGCTTATCGTTGCCTGGGTCTGCATTTTCTCTTCTCTAGATTTTGCTTATCCTGCAAAGCTTGTGCTGGGACATCATTTCTAGGATTGAGTTTAAGCTGAGCCTCAGAGTTTTTATTGCAGCTACGGTGGATATGGCTTGGTTCCCTGCAGTACTCTCTGGAAAGTACCTTCCTCCATTTGAAATCCCTGACGTGGTACCTCCTACAGCCTGCACAGCTCCGGCCTCTGCCATGGGTCTCATGGCCTCTGCTGCTAAAACTAGAGAGGAGGTTCATCCCCTGCCTCTTTATAGAGAAGAGCCACTTGCTGGCTGAGCTGAAAAGGGACTCCCCACAGAGCAGGCTCACCAGTGTCCCGACAGCTGGGCAGATCATGGGGACAGGGAATTCTGAGCAGACCCTCTTCAGAAATTGAGTCTCAAGGGGCCTTGGGGAACTTGGTCAGCAGATGGCAAGACTTCATCTGTCAGTGGGCGGTTCAGCTCAGCGGGACTCCTGTCTTTGGAACTGAGACTCAAGTCTCTACTCTGTACCAAGACAGAGATGGAGGCTAGGAAACAAAACACACAACCATTTTCCATCATCGAGGGGCAAGGCAGGGCTTGGCATGAGGCAGAACCGGGCTCCATCAATGCCACATGTCAGGAGGAACCCCTTTTCTGTTTCAATCCCTCCTGCTCATTTGTGGGAGGCATTAGAGAGGCCTAACATAGTTTTTTTTTTTTTTCTCCATGGCCTGAGGACGTGATAGGATTTCATTCTCGTCCCACCTTGTGTTTGGATGGAATCATGCGCCCAATTGTGGTCAAGACCAAGAAACTGAGGTATCATTTTTGTGTGTGGGACCAGGAAAATGGCTCTAATTTGGCTTTGTGTTTGTGCATGTGTGTGAGAACGGACAGGTAAATGTGTGTAATGGAGAGTGGGTAGGTGAGTGGGTACATGTGTGAGAGTGTGTATGTGAGTTACTGTGTGAATGTTTGTGAAGAAATGTGTGATGGTGGTGTTTGAACTTGGCAGTATGAGTGTGTATGTGGAATATAACTGCGTGTGGATGTGTAAATATAAGTGCGTATGTGTGTTAATGTGAGTGTGTGAATAAGCCATGTGAGCGTGGTGTGTGAGCTTGGACCTATGAGTGTGTGTGTGTGCGTCTGTGTGAGCATGACAGAGTGTGTGAGTTTGGGGTGTGTGCAGGCCACAGCCAGTCCCTCCTGGGGTACTAGATCTTTCCAACCCAAGCACCTCAAGTCGTTCTCCTTCCTCACTTCATCCTGAGCTTCCCAGCCAACTGCCTCTCATCCAAACTCCCACAGGGAAACAGTCCCTGGAACCAGGGGCTCTGAGCATGGCACAGTGCCAAGTCTCCTCCCTGGCCACCTCCTGAGAACCTGGGTGTAGCATAAAACAGTCAAATATGTTCCTCTTCTGTCATCACTAACTAGAGCTCCACAACTTCCCAGATTGCCCTGTTAGCTCTTCACCATAATTAGCTATTTTCTGATATCATACTAACATTCCTTAATTATTCCCTCAGAAACAAAGCAAATCCGTGGGATGCAGAGGGTACGCTGATGACTTCTGCTGGGGAGAGAAGCCCAAACACACGTCCTGGGCAGAGCCCAGAGACCTGGAGTGTGGCTGCCAGTGAGCACCCGGCTGAGGGACAAGCAGGTGGGCCTCAGTGGTGGCTGCCAGGTCCCTGGACGCCAGGGGCCACCGGCCTTGCCTCTCCTCTGCCTCGGAAGCACCGGAGGCTTTGGGGATCTGGTGGTCCTCCGGCCCTGAACGTGGACTTGGTGTGACAAAGGGAAGTTTGCCATCTCCATCCTCCTCAAGCTGCCTGTGCACCCCAGTAGCACCCACCCTCTCTGTGCTCCCGTCTGCACCGCCTGTCCTGGGGTCCTTCTTTGTGCTGCACCCAATGACAGGAACCAGTGCCCTGACTGTGACTTGCTTTCCCCCTCAGGGACACACAAGCACTTTCACATCGAGGCTACTTTTCACCCCTTCTGCCTCCTGCAGGGACGCTGAATGCGGAGGCAGGAGGACAGAGGGGCTGGTCTCAGATGTGGCTTCTCTCACACCTGGTGCAGGTGGCCACTCCCCTTCCGCCCCCCCCCCACCACTCCCCTACCCCACCTCAGCTCCCGGGTGTGAATGAGAAAGGGGAACCAAGAGATAATCGTTACATGGGACACGCCACCAACCCCAAAAAGACCCATTTGGTGAAAAGAAGTAAAACAACCACAAGGCTATTTTGGCCTGAGGTGGTCTCATGGCTGAAGCAGACCGCTGGTCTCTTGCTTGGGCTACTCAAATAATAACCTGGTGTATCCTTCCATGTGCATTTTCCTTCGGGTTGAGCAAAAACACTTTGTCATCCTCCCACTCCTCAATAGAGCAGAAGGGAACGAAAGGCAACTGAGGGCCTTACAGAGCTGCTCCGGGGGCCGCGGGAAACTTATCAGCATCCTAGAAAAGACAAAACCAGTGGGTTTCATGTGGCCTCTGACACCTGCCACCCTGACTGCAGGGAGCAGCCTCCCCCACCTTTCACCTTCCCATCATTAGTAAGCGAAGTGACCCCCTACGCCTGGACAAAGTGCTCGAAAGCCCAGGCCCACGGGTTAGCTCCAGCCGCTGGGCTTGACAGGGGTCAGGGAGGCGGGCCAGCCCCACAGCCAAGTCACAGCTCCAGGGCCTGGTCGCACCTGAGCAGTGCGGCCTCGGGCTGCTGCTGGCGCTGCAGGCTCCGCGCCTGACCCTCCAGCCTGCGCACCGGGCACTCGGCCGGGAAGCACCTCTCCAGCAGGCGGCTCAGCACCACGTTCACGCGCCCGCGCCTGTGGCCGCGCGGGCCCCAGCTCCACGCAGCGCTCACAGACCGTGAGCCCGCAGGGCAGTGTCACCGACTTGTGCAGCAGCCGCGTGCAGCCAAGCAGGTCGCGGGGCGCGCCGGGCGCCAGGGCCGGCTCTCCCTAGCCCTGAGCTCGCCGCCCGGCCTCCTCGCCAACAGTGGCCGTTCGCGCAGGCCGGGACACACCAGGCCGCCCGCCAGCTACCCCAGCTCCTCCGGCCGCAGCGCCTCCAGCCTCCCGGCTACACGGAACGCGCCCAGGGCCACCGGGAGGCGGCCGGCGCGGGTCAGAGCGTCCCCCAGCCTCAGGCACCGGCCGCGGTCGGGCTGCGCCAGCCGGGCCAGCATGGAGCGGAAGAGCCCGACTGCTTTCTGGTACTCGCTCGCGCGGAAGGCCTCGTCGCCCTCCTCCAAGCGCTGGGCGATTGGCTTCCCGCAGCAGCAGCCCGGACACTGGGGCGGCGGCGGGACCGGCTCAGTGCTGATCCCCGCGGGGCTGCGACCGTGCGGGCCTGGAGCGAAGGCGCGGAGCAGGGGCGATGAGCTGCTGCTGGGAACTGGCCGGCGGGAGCGCGGCCACAGCCTTCGCCTGCAGAACCAAAAAAAACGGTTTTAAAAATCTTTTTAACATCCGCAGAACGTGAAGAATTACATTGGAAATTGGTTAGAGATTGTATTGGACCTATTGATTGATTTGAGTATGATGGTCATTTTAACAGTATTAACACTTCTCATTCAAAAAATGGGATAACCTTGTCTTTGTATCTTTTCAATTGATTTTTATCAATGTTTTATAGTTTTCATTTTAGACGTCTTTATTTTGCCAGGCATTTTATTTTTTTATAGCTGTTTTCAATGGGGATTCCTTTTTCAGATAGTATGCTGTTGGGTATAGAAATGCACCTGATTTTTCTATGCTGATTTTGTATTCTAAAACTTTACTGTATTCATTTACTATTTCTGTTTTTCAGTATAGGGTTTTTTATACATAAGATCATGTCATGTGCAAACAGGGACAATTTGACTTTCTTTTTGTTTTTCAATTTGGATATCTTTTCTTTCTCTTTTCTAATTGCTCTAGCTAGGACTTCCAGTGCTATGTTGAAGAGAAGTTATTAAAGTGAACATCCTTGTCTTGTTCTAGATCTTAGAGACACAGTTTTCAATTTTTCCTTATTCAGTATCATGTTGGCTGTGGGTTATCATATATGGCCTTTATTTTATTGAGTTATATTCTTTTTATAACTGATTTGTTAAGAGATCTTATGTTTACAAAAAACATTGAATTTTGTCAAATGCTTTTTCTGTATGTATTTAAATGATTATATGATTTTTATCTTACCTTATCGAATGTGGTGTATCACATTTATTGATTTATATATCATAAGCCCTCCTTGCCTCCCTGGAACAAATACAACCTGATTATGGTGAATCATCTTTTTAATGTGCTTTCAAATTATGATTGCTAGCATTGCTGGTTTTGAATTTTTGCATTTATGTTCATCACTGATATTGGCCTGTAGTTTAGTTTTTCACTGTTCTTGTCGCATTTTGGAATAAGGTAATTCTGTCTTCACAGAATGAGTTTGGAAGAGTTTCCTCCTTTTCACTTTTTTTGGAACAGTTTGTAAATAATTAGTATAAGTTCCTCTTTAAATGTTTTGAAGAATTCAGCAGTATAAGCATTGGATCCTCAATTTTTATTTTCTTCTCCTTCCGTCCCTTCCTTCCTTCCTCCCTCCCTCTCTCTTTTCTTCCTTTTCCTTTCTTTCTTGTCTTTCTCTTTCTTTCTTTTTCTCTTTCTTTCTTTCTTTCTTTTCTTTCTCTTTTCTTCTTCTTCTTCTTCTTCTTCTTCTTCTTCTTCTTCTTCTTCTTCTTCTTCTTCTTCTTTCTTCTTCTTCTTCTTCTTCTTCTTCTCCTTCTTCTTCTCCTTCTTCTCCTTCTTCTTCTTGTTCTTCTTTCTTCTTCTTCTTAAATATTTTTGGTTTAGAGACAGGGCTTTCTCTGTCACTCAGGCTGGAGTACAGTGGTGCAATCATAGCTCACTGCAGCCTCAAATTCCTGGTCTTAAGTGATCCTCCTGCTCCAGCCTCCCAAGTTGTTGGGACTACAAGTGCACACCACTACACCTGCATAATTTTTATTTTTATTTTTGTAAAGACTGGGTCTCACTATGTTCCCCAGGTTTTCTTCTAGGTTTTCTAATTTATTGGCATATAATTTTAGTACTTTCTCATGATTCTTTGTATTCCTGTAGTAACCATTTTAATGTCTTTTTTCATCTCTGATTTTATTTATGTGAATCTTCTCCCTTTTTTCTTAATCTGACTAAAGATATATCAATTGTTTATCTTTTCAAAAAATAACTTTTCATTTCATTGATCTTTCATATTTTTGTCTCCATTTTGTTTATTTGTGCTCTGGTCTTCATTATCTATATTCTTTTACCAATTTGGGGCTAAGTTTGTTCACGTTTCTATAATTCCTTGAAATGCATTCTTAAATTATTAATGAGAGTTTTCTTTTTTTATATAGAAATTTATTTCTACAAACTTCCCTCTGAGGACTTTTTCTGCTGTATTTTGTAAGTTTTTATATGTTCTGATTTCATTTTCATTTGTCTTAAGAATTTTTAAAATGAAACAAAATTTATTTTTTAACCCATTGTTTGTTTAGGGACACGTTGTTTAATTTGTATGTATTTGCACAATTTCTGAAGTTCTTGTTGTTTATTTCTAGTTTTATTCTATATTGTCAGAAAATATGTGATATAATTTTGATTTTTTTTGAATTTGCTAAGGCTCATTTTGTGCCTAATATATGATCTATCATGGAAAATGTTCCATGCGCAGTAGAGAAGACTGTGAATTATGCAATTGTTGGATAACATGTTCTGTAAATGACTGCTAAGTTATTTGGTCTAGAGTTCAGTTTAAATATGATGTTTCTTTGTTGATTTTCTGTCTTGATAATCTGTTTATTGCTGAAAGTGGAATGTTAAGGTTTCTGACTATTATTTTATTGCTTGCTGTTTCTCCTGTTAGATCTATTAACGTTTGTTTTATATATTTAGGTGCTTCAATATAGAGGGCATATATATTTACAATTATATTATCTTGTGATATTGATCCCTTAATCATTATATAATGGCTGTATTTGTCTGTTTTTGTAGGATTTTGCTTGAAGCATATGTTATCTGATATAAATATATCTATACTGGCTTTCTTTCGGTTTCCATATTTATAAAATATATTTTTGTGTCTGATCACTTTCAATTTATGTGTGTATTTACAGATGAAGTGAATTTCCTGTAGAAAGTTTATAGTTAGGTCTTGTTTTTAATCAGTGTAGCCATTATATGTCTTAAATGGGATAATCCATTTACATACAAGATAATTATTGATAGGCAAGGACTTGGTCCTGCCATATTATTACTTGTTTTCATGTTTTTTTTAATTTGTACTTTGATTGATTGATTGATTTCACTATCTTCCTTTGTGATTAAGTGATTTACTCTATCAGTGTGTTTCGGTTTCTCTTTTTTAAAAAAATTTTTTAGAGTATCTTTTAAAAGTTTTTGCTTTGTGGTTACCACAAGGCATGCAAAGAACATTTTATGGTTACAATAAGTTATTTTAAAGAGATAGCAACTTAATTTTGATTCAGAAAAGGGGGAAAGGAACCACTCTACTCTTTAACTCCATCACTCCCTCACATTTTGCATTTTTGATGTCTTAATTTACATCTTTGTATATTGCGATTCCTTAACAAATTATTGTAATTGTTATTATTTTATTTGTATTGTATTTTAACCTTCCTACTAAGGATATATAAGTGGTTTACATCCAATTATTACCATATTAGAGCATTCCAAATTTGTCTGAATCCTCACTTCTATCTGTGGGTTTATACTTCAGATTTTTTGTGTTACATATTGCTGCTATTTCCTTTCAGTTCAAAGAACAATATTTAGCATTTCTTGTAAGGCTGGTTTGATTACAGTGAATTCCTTTGCTTTTTGTTTGTCTGAGAATGTTTCAATCTCTCCTTTATTTCTAAATGATAGCTATGCTGGATACTTTATTCATGGTTGACAGTTTTTTTAATTCAGCACTTGAATCTATTATCCTACTCTCTCCTGGCCTGTAGTGTTTCTGCTGACAAGTCTGCTGCCAGGCATATTGGAATTCTCTTATGTGTTGTTTCCTTTTTCTTAGTCCTTTCAGGGTCTTCTCTTTGCCTTTGACCTTTGAGAGTTTAATTATAATATGTCTTTGGTTGTCTTATTCAGATTAAATATGATTGGGCACTTTGACCATCCTAAACATTTTAATCTTTCTCCAGATTTAAAAAGTTTTCTGTTATTTCTTTGAATAAACTATCTCTTTTGCATTCTTAGTTCCCCTTTAACACCAATGATATGTAGATTTGCTCTTTTGTTGGTGTCCCACAAATCTCATAAACTTTCTTTGTTTCTTTTCATTCTACTCTGACCATGTATTTTCAAAGAGCCTGTCTTTGAGCTCACTGTTTCTTTCTTCTGCTTGATCAGTTCTTCTGTTGATGCCTTCCATTGGATCTTCAAAGTGTTCATTGAACTTTGCTGCTCCAGGATTTACATGTGATTTTTCCCATTATTTTGATTTCTTTGTTGAATTTCTCTGGTACATTTCTGAATTGTGTCTCTGCTTTCTCAGTGTTCAGGCTCTTCTTAAAACTGCCATTTTGAATTCTTTGCTTGCCAGATCGTTCATCTGTATGTCTTTAAGTTCAGTTGCTGACACCTTGTTTTGTCCATTTGGAGAGGCAACTTTTCCTAAGCTATCATTATTATATGTAGATATACATCTGTGTACACATTAATGATTTAGATATTTATTTGAGTCTTCTCAGTCTGGGTTTGTTTGTGACTACTTTTAAGTGGGCTTATTAAGAAATTTTGAGTGGACTTATCATCGTATTCCATTTTAGCATTAGAGAGAGCCCAAATCCCACCTTAGACATAAGTCTTCCAATGGCTCCATCACTGATGCAACATTTGCTGGATGGGCCCATGGGTGATCCACAGGGAGCCCCTGGCTATGGGGGAGAACAAGTCAGGCCGTCAAGCCTGTAGTCTGTGTATTATGTTTCACATGGTGGCTGTTGCTGGCCCCACCTCCTCTTATGTCCTTAACATGCCTCAGGTGGTTCATCCCTTTTGGCACTCATGGTGCCCCCTGTGGGCTGATACAGGAGTGAGGCTACTGTGAAGGCACTCAATATAGTGGAAAAAACAAATATCAACCTCCTGCTTTTTTTCAGTGTAAAAACTGTAAGCTCTATGGGAGTTTCTGCAGATGGTACCATAATGGCCTGAGGGAGGAGTATCACAGTCACAGAGTATTGGTTCTCTCACTGCATAAGCCATGGCTTTACCCACCTTCACAGGCTAAAGGTGCTTCATAACCTTGTTCATGTATTGAGGTTCTGTTGGCTCTTGTAATGGTAATTTCACATGTGGACAGTTGTTCATATTGATGTTTATATAGGGGTATGATAGCTGGAGAGGTCTGCGCCACTGTCTTGCTCTGCCTTGATCATTTTTTTTCTAACAAGAATTTGTCTCCTCCTAGTTTTTCTTTTTCTCTTAACCGACCTAGGTTTAGCCTTTTAATCCTTCTCCCTCCTCTGCTTCTAATGTCATTGTTTCTTTGTATGCCTATCATATCTACATGCTACATGACCTTCAGCTGGTTATGTATAATATATAAGACTTAATATCCTATAAAATAGAGGTAATAATAGCATCTACTTGATAGGAAAGTTAAGAATATTAAATGACACCATTGATGTTAAATGGGGGTAACTTTCTGAAATGTATTAATGAGACATGACTCTTTGTTCTAGTCTTCACTTTATAGACTAGACTACTTTGTTTGAGTTTTCTCTTTTCAGTCAGACAAAGCAATAAAACTGTAATAGTAAAAAATTAAATAAAATTTAATTTAAAATTGTGTTCTGGTCTTCTTGTTGTTCAGCCATGGAAAGCAATAAAATTGTGATAGCAGAAATTAAAAGTGAGCAGAGACTTATTTAAAAATTGGTATTCTCCTTTTCGATGCCAAAATAAGAACTAGAAACTTTTAATAAGGCAATAGTCTGAAGAAATAATTTATTGAAGAGAATATGGGTTTCTAAATCCTAACAAGCTTTTTTACATATGTGAGTCAAGTTTGGCTGCCTTGAATCCTACTATGACTTTAATGGAAGTTCTAGTTAGGGTGGAAAGTGTCAAAGAAAACAATTGCACCAGACAAAGTTAAACACATAAAAAAGGTGTTATTGAAGGCTATTGCAAAAGGACAAAGAGGCCAGAACTTAGTCTGAACTCAGCTCCACTCAAACAAACAGCAGTAGAGATTTTAAGAGCTGGGATGAGGGGGAGATCATAGACGACCCCTTGTCTTTGCTAGTTGTCTTTTTCCAAAGGAATATTAAACTATCTTTTATCTTTATGACAGAGGGTAATTTTACAAATTAGAGCAATATGCCTACCAAAATTTGGCTCTTACTCTTTCATGGAATCTGGGAGATAATGGTGTTATCTTTCTTGAGGATTACATTTCAAAGGCATGGCTCTGAGGTCCTTGAAATGGACATTTCTGAAGTGTAAAACTGGCAAGTGGGCTCTTAAAAAGATTTATTTATCAAAGAGGCAGAGAAAGAATTTACAATGATAACATTTCTAAAATATGCTAAAGAAAAAAAGAGGCCAGGAGCCAAGAATCAGAAATAATCCTGTCTAAAATTTTATCAAGCTGAGGGGATGGTTTTAGTCAAAGGTTTAGTGTAAGGGGGAATTTCTATGAAGAAGAGGAAGAGAAGAGCTTTTAACTACACAGGAAGAAGAAAGTTCCCAGGAGATGTGACTATGGCTCTGCCTGTGTCTCTGATCAGGTATTCAGCCTCAACATCCTCCTGGGACTCGCTCAAACAGATGGATAGGAAAATATAGACAGTTAAAGAAAGATGAGAAAATATGTAGGCTGGTGTCTTACTTCTCTAGTGCACATAGGGTGTCCCAGGAATGACGGAGTGGCAGGACAGGGGGAAGTGCCTGAGAGATCAGTTCCCTTACTCTCAGCCTGTGAGTGCTGTCTGAAAAGCCAGTCTCTCCAAGCTTGGTGGAAGGGGGACTCACACCTGGTTTGACAGGACCAGTGGAGGGAGGCCCCTGGTGGGACATGCTGGCCTCAGAATGTGAAGTCTTGGAGGCTAGAGGAAAATGGCAGTGGGTGACCAGAAACTTCATCAGTGGGTACCAATACATGCAAAATCAAAGAGAAGATGAGCCATGTCAGCAGATATCAGTGAAGAATGCCCAGAGAAGACTCCACTGACCATACACAGCACAGACCAGCCTGTTCCAGAGGACAGTGCAAATGGCACGCCACAGCAACAGAGGCGACTTCGACCCCGCCCACACCATCAGCAGCTCGGACCCTAGGGTCAGATACCACCACAGAGGCTAATTCCAGTGGTCGACCCGCATCTCAGGAAGACGGGAACCTGCACTCAGCACCATCCCCGTGGCTGCACAGGGCCCAGGACTCGTAACCCGGCGCTCTGGGTGCGGGCCAAGAAAGAGCGTAACCTAGGGTGGCATGTCGGTGAACTCGGCGACCCTCTGACAACCTGGGAGCAGCCCCAACAGCCTCAGTTGTGGGCTCAGCTGCAACTGCCACCTGCCGATGGTGCACGGGAGCAGCAGCGGCAACCCTCGACCCTGTCCCCGCCACCAGCAGCATGGACAGCAGGGCCAGATAGCGCCGCGGCGCCTAAGACCTTAGGCCACGCAGCTGCAGGAGGACGTAAACGGGCGCTGACCTCCCCCCAGAAGCTATGCAATCCCCAGCGCAGGCGAGTCCTCACTCTGGGCGCGGGCCAAAGATGAAAGGACGGTGAACTTGGTGACCCTGAGGCTCGCAATGGGTTTAGCAGCAGCTGCCACCTGCAACCAACCCTGACCCTGCCCGCGTCACCAGTAGCAGTAACCCAGGGCCAGATGCCGCCTCAGCGGCTAATTCAGGTAATCGTCCTCCAGCTGCAGCAGGGCGGAAATCCGCTGCTCAGCTCCGCCTCGGCGGCTGCACAGAGCCCAGCGCCCGCACAACCCGCTCTTGGTAAGGGCAAAGAAAGAGCGGACCTAGGGTGGGAGGACCCTGCACTCTCTGACCCTCAGGCCGTCTGGGGCCAGCCCTGCCAGCCTCTGTCTAACGCTACGCTGCAACTGCTACCTGCTCATGGCGCGCAGCGGTGACAAATCCGGACTCCGCCCGCCGACACCAGCGGCCTCGAAACCCTAGAGACAGACTCCACCTAGTGACCAAAATCCGGCAGTCGGCCCACAGCTGTAGGAGAGCGGGAACCTGCCCTTCAGCGGATTCCTGGAGGCTGCACAGTGCCCAATGCCAGCCACCCGGATCTGGGCGCGGGCAAATGACCCTCAGGCCGTCTGGGACCGGACCAGCCCTGCAGCCTCAGCGGTGGGCTCAGGGGCGACTGCCACGTGCACACGGTGAACTATAGCAGCTGTGGCAGCCCCCGACCCTGTGCAAGCCACCGGCAGTGCGGACCCCATGACCAAAAGCCGCCGCGGCGCATAATTCAGGCGGTCGGCCCCCCGGCAGCCAGAGGGCGGAAACTTGCAGCTTAGCCCGTCCCAGCGCCTGCACTGTGCTCAGCGCCTGCAATCCCACTCTCTGGGAGCGGGCAAGGAAGACTGGACCTTAGGGTGGGAGGGCGGTGCATTCGGGGACCCTCAAGGCTTCCGGAATAAGCCCTTCCAGCCTCCGCTGCGGGTTCAGCTGCAACTGCCAGCTGCACACTCCTGGAAGCAGCAGCGGTGGCAGCTCTGGTCTCTGCCAGCTCCAGCAGCAGCGCGGACCGCCGAGCCAGAGGTCACTGCGGTGCCTGTTAGGAGGTTGGCCTCTCAGCTGCAGGAGGGCGGGAATCTGCACCCAACCAGATCCTCATGGCTGCACAGTGTCCAACGTCCACGACCCTGCAATTTGGGCGCCGGCCTAGGAATAACGGACCCTGGGGTGGAAGGGCGGTGCACTCAGCCACCCTTAGGCAACCTCAGACCGGCCCTGACAGCATCTGCCTGGGACTCAGCTGCAGCTGGCACCTGCGCATGGCGCACAGCAGTAGTAGTGGCAGCCCTGACCCTGCCCTCAGACACCAGCAGCAAAGACCCTAGGGCCGGATGCCTCCAAGGCATCTAAGTCAGGTGGTCGGTCCCATAGCGCTGGGGATTGCAGCGGTCGCCCGCTGCAGCGGGGCAGAAATCGGCTGCTCAGCCCCATAGCAGCTGTGGCAGCCCTCATCTCTGTCCATGCCACCAGTAGCACGTACTCCAGGGTCAGATACTGCGGTGGCGCCTAATTCAGACTGTAGCTGCAGCAGGGCAGGAATCCGCCGCTCAGCCCCATCCTGGAGGCTGCTCAGAGTCTAGCGCTCGTACACCGCGTCCTGGGAGCAGGCTAAGGAAGAGCAGACCCTAGGGTGGTAGGGCGATGCACGCAGAGACCCTCAGGGTGTCTGGGACCAGCCCTGCCGGTCTCCGCCACGCGCTCAGCTGCAGCTACCACCGCCAGGTGGCTCCCGGCAGCAGCGGTGGAAACGCCGCTGACCTTGCCCGCCGCCAACAGCAGTGAGGATACCACGGCTGGATCCCTTGCCAGGGCGGGAACCTGCCGCTCAGCCTATTCTGGGCAGCTGCACAGGGCCCAGCGCCTGAAACCCCGGGCTCTGGGCTCGGGCCAAGGAAGAGTGGACCCTAGGCTGGGAGGGCGGTGCACTCCGCGATCCTCACGCTTTCTAGGACCAACCCTGCCGGCGTCTATTGAGAACTCAGCTACAGCTGCCACCTGTACAAGGGCGCCGCAGCAGCAGAGCAACCGGGCACTTTGCCTGCACCACTAAGAGCCAGGACACCGGGGACAACGCCGCCTCAGCGCCTAATTCAGGCACTCAGCCCAGCAGCTGCAGCAGGGCAGAAACCTTTGCCCTCGGCCGAAGCACCTTGGCTGCACAGTTCCCGGTGCCCGCGACCCGGAACTCTGGGCGCAGGCAAAAGAAGAGCGTACACTAGGCTGGGACAGTGGTCCACTCCATGACACTGAGGCTGTCTGGGAAACTCCTTGTCAGGTGATGGGCTCAGCTGCAGCAGCCAGCTGCACATGGCGCGCGCAGCAGCCTTGGAGGCAACCCCAGACCATGCTCCTACACCAGCCAGGCGGATCCCAGGGCCAGACGCCGCCCACCGGCTAATTCAGGTGGTCAGACCCCAGCTGCAGGAGGGCGGGAGCCAGCCGCTCAGCCATTTCCTGGCTGTTGCCCTGTACCCGGCGCTTGCACACCCCGCCGTGGGCTCCGGCAAGAAAGAGCTGACTCTAGGGTGAAAGCGCCCTGCACTCAGAGACCCCCAGGCTGTCTGGGACCAGCCCTGCCTGCCTCTGATGTAGGTTCAGCTGCAGTGGTAACCTGCACAAGGCGCGCAGCAGCAGCTGTGGCAAACTCCGACCCTGCCAGTGCCACCAGCAGTGCGGACCCTTGGGCCAGAAGCCTCCACAGCGCCTAAGTCAGGGTGTTGGTCCCCAGCTGCAGGAGGGCAGGAACTGGCACTCAGCCCCACCTCAGAGGCTGCATGATGCCCAGAGCCAGGGCCCAGCTCTTCTAGCGCAGGTTGTGGAGGGGCCAGGGGCCACCCAGACTGGAGGGCAGTGTCATGATCACAGCTCACTGAAGCCTCAACCTCCCAGTTTCAAGCTATCGTCTCACCTCAGCCTCCTGAGTAGCTGGTAGCTGGGACTGCAGGTGGGTGCCATCATGTCTGGCTATTATATTTTATATACATTTTGGAGAGACAGTGTCTCACCATGTTGCCCAGCAGGTCTTGAACGCCTGGAGTTCAAGCGATCCTCCCAACTTGACCTTCCTCAGTGGTGGTGGTGGGATTATATGTGTGAGCCACTGTGCCCTACCTGCCGCTTTTCTTATAAGGATACTTGCCATTGGATTTAGGGCCCATCCTAATCCAAGATGAGATGCCCTCATCTCGAGGTGCTGGATTTAATTACATCTGCAGACTGTTTTCCAAATAAAGGCACATTCACATGTTCCAGGTAGACATATCTTTTGATAGACCACCATGCAATCCACTCTAGCAGTATTAAAGTGCCAGTGTGGACTGAGGCACCAAAGAATCACATTATTATGTCATATAACTTGCCTGATTTGTAGTGACCCGTGGGCTTGGAAACAGAACCATTTGCAGCTGTCAGGGAAGTGCACAGCGCCTGACCTTTCCCGCAGCCTCCTCCCCACTGGGCTTCCATGAGAGGATCACCCCTTGGAGTGTCCAGAGATTCCTGTTAAATGCTAAAGACCACAGGAGAGTTTGGGAGGGGGAAGATGTTTGGGGAGCAACTTAGTTGTCCTGAGGTGCCCATCACCCTTCACCGTTTCAGCAATATGGATCTTCCAAGGATCTGGCAATGGGAGCCAGGCATAAGACAGATACATGTGGGTGAGAAGAGGCCAGAGTCTTTCTCTGTGTAGGCACCATCCAGCCCAAGATGAGCATTGCTCCAGAAACATGTGCACTCATGATGCTAAACCCAATCTATTGAGGACTTAATACAAACTGTGATTTTTTTAAGCATTTAATTCTTACCACAGTCCTTTGTCATCTTATTATCTCCATTTTACAGATAAAGAAACAGGCACAGAGGGTTTAAGTAACATGTACAATGTCACACAATCACAACTAGTAAAGCCAGGATTAAAGTCCAGTCAGTCTGCATTCAAAGCCTGTGCTCCTGCCCCAAAATGACAAGTAATGACTTAAAGGCAAGAAAAACACACTCTCTTCTACCCACCATCCTCATACACAGACTTCCAGCCCAGGATCTAAACCATTCATTCATTTGCTCTCATATTCATTCATTCATTCATTCATTCATTCATTCAGTTCTTCATCACACATTTAGTGAAGCTCTGTCATGGAATGTCCACACAGAAGTTACAAAAATGAGGCAGGTGTATTTTCTCCCATCTAAAGGGGGATGACCACGTGAAGAGAACTGATGGGCTGTGTGTCCCATGGCCTTACAGGGCAGTGGTGGAGGGTGGCCCAGGTCATCCACTCTCTGGGGAGGCAGAACCAGAAGCACCAGTTGGACAACTGCTAAAGAGATGTTTGTGCAGCCTCATATGTTAAGTCCTATATTTTGAAAGCTTTTTAAATTTTTTCTTTAAGATTTTAGATGCTTACCACTGAGTACCAGAGGGATGTAGTCTGATGTCCTTATCAACAAAGTCAGGGATGGTGGCACACAAGGTTTGACTACTGCATATACAGTCACAGTGCTACCTCCAGATGGCCTGAACTCCCCTGCCCTCTCTGGTGGGGAGAAGGGCTGGCAGAGCCATTAGCATGAGCTTCAGCCAATCCTGGCCACTTTGATGCTCCTGGTGCTGACCCAGGGTCCTGGAGGATGGGCTGAGGCGGCGGGGTAGAGATGTTCAGGGCAGCGGCTCCTTTCCATCCACACTGGAACTATTTCAGTATTTTACCACCAATTCAGCTATTCCCTTATGGGCTGGCTGAACATCAGCCCTGCTCCAGGTCTCAGTTTCCCCTTTGTAAAGGAAAAGCCCTGGATTCAGGGGTGACTAGGTCATCATGGTCTTGAGATTCCAGGCCTGTAGGCAGGGGGAGAGAGGTTCACTAGGAGTGCAGAAGACCAAGGTTGGGGAGAGGCAGAGGAGAGAGTGGCCTCCCTTTGGCCCAGGTGGGAGATTCACAGAGACAACCTTCCTTCTTCTCCAAGGCAGGACTTGTTAACAGTGAGCTTCAGGCAGTCTCACACTTGGGACTAACTAGGATGTCACCCTCCCTGCAGCCTCCACTCCATAGACAACATGAGAGGAGTGTGTAAGTATAACAAGGAACAGGCTAGTGTCCTGATATTCTCTGTGATAGAGGGGACAGCCCTCCTCAGAGACCCGGGGGAGCCCAGAACCATGGACAGCCTGAACACACTTTACTTTCTCAGCAGTGGCAACCAGAACCCTGGCCTACTAAAGCAGAAATTAAAAGGAGAAAAACCTAAATTCCTGCCTGTACCAGGCTGACTCACTCCAAGGCCCCGCTAGGACTAAGCTAACTTTATATACAAGGCCAAGCAGAGCCCAGAAGGAATGGACTCCAGGAACAGGGATGAGAAGAACAAGTTCTTCTTATCAGCTTCCCTCTTTGAGATTCTTTCCTAGGCCAGTATGTCTTTGCTCTGCTCTCATAACTATTTTTGTAACTATTTCTGTAAGTTTGTAAGGATTTTGTAAGTTCCTGTTTTCCATCTGTGCAACACTGAGAAGGTCACAAGACATGTCTGAGCAAGCCTAAAATAGTAACCATCTGCTGAGGGCCTGCTGGACGGCCCAGCAGAGGTCACCAGGCATGTTTGAGTCATACACCTGTCACTGTTTGATTAACTGCCTTTGTTCTGCTTCTATAAGCTTGCTAAACCCACCCTGTGAGTTTCACGCAGCTGCATGCTTAAAAACCAGGCCCCATCTTTGTTCCAGGCTCAGCCTTTTGGATGCGAATCTACTAGGCCAGTGGCCACTTTAATAAAATCCTCCTGTCTCATCCATTGGTCTCTCCAGTCTCTTGAATCCTGCAACACTACAATGGCTCCAAGACAGCATGTGGGATCTAAGTAATAAGTTTTTTTGTTTTTTTTGTTTTTTTTATTTTTGTACAAGACTGGGTCTGGCTTTTTCACCCAGGCTGGAGTGCAGTGGTGCAATCACAGCTCACTGCAGCCACCTCCTGGTCTCAAGCCACCCTCCCACCTCAGCCTCCTAAGTAACTTAGGACTACAGTTGTATACCACTATGGTTGGCTAATTTTTGTATTTTTTGCAGAGACAAGGTCTCACTATATTGCTCAGGCTGGTTTCAAATTCTTGAGCTCAAGAGATTTACTAGTCTCAGCCTTCCAAAGTGCTCACAGGCATGAGACACCGTTCCTGGCCAGTAATTTTGTTTTATTATATTAAGGTGAGGTTTATGCCACATTCTTCTGGTTACAGAAGTAATACATGCTCATTGTATACACTGAAAAATGTAAGCAGTATAAAGAAGAAAATAAAAAAGGATATGAAAATCACTAGTGGTGCCATTGCCTACTGTAACATTATGTGCTGCTTCTTAATCTTTACTTCCTCTCCCTCCGTGTGTGTCTTTGTGTGTGTGTGTCTGTTTGTGTGGTTTTTTGTTTGTTTGTTTTTTTGGCACATAGTACAATAGGTGACATTTATATCTCCCCGGCCAGTGTTGAGCATGGTGTTAAGCAATTGACAAAGTGTATTGTATTTAACTCCTACAGAAAACCTAAAAAGGGGAAGGGCAGTATAATTAATAGAATTTTCCAGATGAAAAGACTGGGGCCTGAGTTGAGGTTACATTTTATATATGGCATTATATTGTACTTCAGACATGTAACATAGTAAGTGTCCTGGAGAATCTTGGTCTGTTAGTCTGTATAATAACATAAGCATCTTTTGTGGGATTAATAGTTTTTCCAAAGCATGCCTGGGATGTTTGCATAATATTCTAGTGTTTAAATATGTTGCTTATTGCCAGGTGTGGTGGCTCATGCCTGTAATCCCAGCATTTTGGGAGTTCGAGACAGATGGATTGCCTGAGCTCAGGAGTTTGAGTCCAGCCTAGGCAACACGGTGAAACCCCATCTCTACTAAAATACAAAAAAATAGTGAGGCGTGGTTGGTGTGCCTGTATACCCAGCTACTTGGGAGGCTGAAACAGGAGCATTGCTTGAACCTGGGAGAAGGATTTTGCAGTGAGCTGAGATCGTGGCACTGCACCCCAGTCTGAGCAACAGAGTGAGACCCCATCTAAAAAAAATGTTGTTTATCAAACCATTTTCATCTTTGAAACATTTCAGGTCTCTTCTTTGGCTTTTTTGCATTATTAATAATACCGTGATAAACATCCTTCAGCAGAAACCTTCATAGGCTAGCTTCCTAGAAGTAGAGGTATTAGGTCCAAGGTTTTGAATTGTTTTAAAGCTATTGATTTATCTGGATAAAATTGCTTCCAGAGATATTGTCCCATTTTGCATTCCAATCAGTGGATCTCACCTTTGGTATTTTGTGCAATTAAAAAAAAAGTTTCTCCTTTTAAAGATTATATTTAAAATAGCTTTTAAATATGAAAAATTTGTATCTACAAATAAGAGATAGTGACAAAAATAATAAAATAAACACAAGAGCAGAAAGTAGATTGAAACATTAAAATTCAAATCACAGGCCTCTGTTATGGAGAAGACAGCTGCAATAGCTTTTCTGTTCTTTTATCTACATTGGTAGATTCTTCTTTTAATTAATTTTTACCCCAACTTAAGTGCTGGCTGGGTTGGCAATTTGTTGCTGGAATGGAAAGAAGAAATGTGCACCTTGTCTTTTGCAGGTTATGAGAGCCTTGTCTGTCCTTGTGGTTGTGTGGGTGTCTGTTAGATTATTGTGAATACTGAGCTTTGAAAATAACCTAACAGTCAATCAATTGCTGAGCTTCTATTACCAGTAGTGGGACATAATGTACATCATGTAGATAGGCAGGCTTGTCACTGACAAGGGGGCTGACCCCTGGAAAACCAGCACAGAGCCAGCTCTTCTGTGTGAATCCACTCTCTCCAGAATATACCATAAGTCATGGAAAGAAATAAGAGTCTCAGGAAATGAGACTCTTACAGCGATGAGAGGTGAACCTTGAAAAGCTATTTTAGCAATTAGGAAGAGAAGTCCCATTTTGCATCCCAAATCAAGTAGAGGCCTGCTAGTCCAAACATAGTTTCTGAATAACCTGAGTCACCTGGGCCCTGAGGAATCCTGGCCTCTTAGTCCACATTGGCAGAAATATCAGGAGGTCAATCAGGAAGCTGGTTAGGCAGCTCAGCACAGGGTCAGAAAGCTCCTAGGTATGCAAATAAATGTGCACACTGGAAATTGAGTTCTGTAATTTTTCCATGACCGAGAAAACTATGATGATGAAAATGTTCTACATTCATGCTGCCTAGTTCAGTAGCCACTAGCCACATGTGGCTATTGAGTAATTGAGATGTGGCTAGTACAACTGACCAGCTAATGTTAAATTTTGTTTTATTTGAATTAATTTTAATTTTAATAGTCACCTGTGGCTATTGGCTACTGCACTGGATAGCACAGAGATGAGAAATAATAGAAACCTTTTTTGTTGTTGTTTCAGTGGCTAACATTGTCAAAAGCTGAATTCCTGTTTTATGTAAAATTTTGGTTTATATTTTCTCAAAGAAGGGAAGTACAAAAAACAAAACAAAACAAAACAAAAGGATGATCAAGCAGAACTTTGGTAAGGAAGGGTGAAGCAGAGACACTTAACTCAGAGTGGGGACAACAGCAATGACCTTGTTTGAAATGCAGCTCCTGTCTGTGTGGCTCTCTGTGCTCTGTTGGGGTGTCAGTTCTTTACTTCTTAGTTAAAGCAGTTATTTCGGTGGTGCAATGCTTTTTTGTTCAATAAGCATGATTTTTTACACAGCTGGTTTATCTCCAGTATGGAAACTCTCTGCTTAATCATCTTGATTTCTCTGGGCTTGTTCCTACTCTGCAGATTTAAGCATGACACTTGTATCTCTCTCTCCAGGCTCTGATCTAGGATGACAGCTTCTATGATGTGCCCATCTACAGAAATATGCAAATTGCAACTTTAGGAAGATTAAAAGAGGGCCCTGCAAAAGGCATCTACAGGCCCCATGTGCTGTTCACCTTTCTAATTTGTTGGTGAAGTGAGTCCTCATCCATTTATTGGGCAGTTGCAAGCAAAGGAATTAACTATGACAATTCACCTTGATGTACAACAATTTAGTCTGTTTGGAGTTTCCACTGTTGGAAAAAACCTAGTTATCCTAATTAAGAACAGTTACAGATAGTATAGTGATACCTTTTTTTTTTTTTTTTTTTTTGAGACAGGGTCTTGCTCTGTCACTCAGATTGGTGTGGAGTAGCATGATCATGGCTCACTGCAGCCTCAACCTCCCTGGGCTCCGTGATTCTCCCACCTCAGTCTCTTGAGTAACTGGGAATACAAGCACACGCCACCATGCCTGAATATTTTTTCTATTTTGTTTTGTTATATTTGTTTTGTTATATTTGTTTTGTTTCATTTTGTAGAGATGGGGTTTTGCCATGTCACCTAGGCTGGTATTGAACTTCTGGACTCAAGTGATCCTCTCTCCTCAGCCTCCCAAAGTACTGGGATTACAGGTGTGAACCAGCATGCCATGCCTATAGTGATACCTTTAAGTAACCCTCTCTTTTCTTCTTTTGGGCAATTTTTCAAAGCAACAGGCACTTTATTAAATAAGAAAGTTGATGTGCTTTCCTAATGCCTGCTAATAAAGTAAAGAACCAAGGAACCTCTGTGATTTCAATGAAATCCCTCCAGATGTTATAGGCTACTTGTTACAGACAGGTATGGTAGGAACTGTGGTCAAGCTGTGATAGGCAAATAGATCTTGCTGAGGAGGAAGAATGATTGGCTAAGATAATGTCCCAGGACAGCTGGCATACCTTTAGACACAGCTAAATTGAATGCTTTCTGAGGATGAGTGTATTAGTCTGTCTCACACGCTATAAAGACATACCTGAGAATAGGTAATTGAAAAAGAAAAGAGATTGAATTGGCTCACAGTTCTGTGGGCTGTACAGACTTATGCTTATAGGGAGGCCTCAGGAAACTTACAATCATGGCAGAAGATGAAAAGGAAGCAAGCACATATTCACATGGCTGAAACGAGTCAGGGGAGGTGCTATACACTTTTTAAACAAGCAGGTCTTAGGATAACTTTATCATCAGACAGCACTAGGGGGATGAGGCTAAACCATTAGAAACCACCTCCATGATGCAAACACCTTCTACTAAGCCTCTCCTCCAACACTGGCAATTACAATTCCACATCAGATTGGGGATTGGGGGGTGCACAAATCCAAACCATATCAAGAAGCATTTTAAAAATTGAGGGAACTTCTAATCAAATGGCAAGTCAGGACACGGCATTCCATCAACATAACACTCCTCTCAATACATGCCAAAATGGGAGAAAGGAAAAAGTGCAAGGATGAAGAAGGGACACAGCAAAATGACAAGATGACTAACAAGATGACCCCTGTGGAAAGCATTTACTGATTCAACAACCAAATAATGAAGAAAATAAGAGCAAATTTGCCGAGTTTCTATGCTCTTTATGTTTATTAGGGAAGGGCAAAAGCCAGTCCCTCGACATTGTTACTGTTAATTAACATCATCACTGCCTGCTCTTAAGTGTCTAGATACTTTCAAGAATCTAGTATTATCTTCACTTAAATGTTTTTTGGATGTGCCCTGTCATGCATGTGATACTGCAAAAAGATTCTACATTAACCACAGCAAGATGGCTATGTAATAACTGGGATCACTTTAGGGGAGCATATTTCTACCACATTTTGAGATGGAAAATGAAGTAAAGATATCCATTTGTCAATTTCTTCTACATTATGCCAAACATTCAAAGAGATTATTTTATTTATTTCAAAGATGTACACATGTTGAAATTAAAATTTAAATTAAGAAAATTTATAAACTGAGTCAAAAGAAAAGTAAGCGAGGCAGTTCTGCATGCCCTGAAGTGTCAGGCATATATGACTAAAGTATTCGGCATTTGGCCAGGTGTGGTAGCTCATGCTGTCATTCCAGGATGTTGAGAGGCTGAGGCAGGTGGATTGCTTGAGCTCAGAACTTTGAGACCAAGCAAGGCAACATGGTGGAACCCTATCTCTACAAAAAACATGAAAATTAGCCAAGCATGGTGGTGCTCGCCTTTTCATACCAGCTACTGGAAAGGCTAAGGTGAGAGGATCATTTGAACCCAGGAGGTCAAGGCTGCAGTAAGCTCTGGTTGCACCACTGCACTCCAAC
Source organism: Gorilla gorilla gorilla (assembly GCF_029281585.2). Classification (NCBI taxonomy): domain Eukaryota; kingdom Metazoa; phylum Chordata; class Mammalia; order Primates; family Hominidae; genus Gorilla; species Gorilla gorilla. The sequence continues at coordinate 32,422,909 of NC_073238.2, read as the reverse complement.
CTGGGTGCAAGAGGGGGACCCTCTGCCCAGGACTCTTGGGATATGACTATACCCATAGGGACTGCCCGCAGTAACCTCACATTTCAGTGGAAGTGGAGATCATATGTACCTGTACCAATATGTAGTGAAAAAGGAAAACATAAGAAATCATGGCAGAAATGGCACAAAGTATAAAAGAGGCTTGGTGTAATTGAGAGAGGCATTCTGGTGATAAAATTTGAACTGATTTCTGGAGAATGGGTTGAATTCCAATAGAGGGAGATGGACCAAAGTTAATTCTGATGAGGGAAATGTCTTGAGCAAAATCTAGAAAAGGGAACATGCCCATTTTAAGTGTTAATGAGGGTCCAGTTGGGGTACAGTGCAGGAAGAGAGTTCTAGTGAAAAGGTAGTTGGTCTGATAGGACAGGGTCTTGCAGGCAGAGGCAGATACTATCATTATTCCATTGTTCAGATTGGAAAACAGACACAGAGAGCCCAAGGTCACAAAGCCAGAAAGTGAATCTGGGCAGTCTAGCGGTAGCACCCTCTTCTTAAATGACCTATTAAAGGGCCTCTTCTCCAGGCACTCTAAAACTCTTCTCCATCTTTAGCTCCCCCAGAGTACAGTGAGGCCCCCTGTCTACCTCACAGGATGGGGTCTCAGAAAAGCAACAGATCCCAACTCATACTAGCTTTTAAATAAAAAAAAAAAAACCTCACAAAACAAGAAGTGCAGAGGTTGGGAGAGAGCCAGCACTGGTTAATTCCGCAGCTCAACAATAAATCCAAGACCTGGGTATTGGTTCACCTCTCCACACCACCATCCTCATGGGCCAGCTTCTACCTCCTCCTGAATGCTGTGTCTTTGCCTAGTTTTCTCCCTGATTTTAGCTCAAGTGCTGCTTCCCGGGGGCAACCTTTCCTGCCTCCCTCTTGGGGTCAGTCCACCTTCCCAGGCTCTTGCAGCACCCCTGGGTCTGCTGAACTTTCCCTTATTACATAGTTCTGTGACTAACATCACCTCTTTCTGTAAGACTCTCAGCTCCACTAGAGAAGAAATTCTGTGCATTTTTGCTCACTATTGAACCCTGGAGTCTACTACTCAAATATTTGTCAAATGAGTAAATGGTAGCTCTGTGCAGGGCCAAGGAACACAAGAACCACAAGAAACATGCAATCTGCCAAAATACTCATTACAGCTCACTCTCCTCTGGTGACATTTCCCTGAGGCACATTCCTGTTGGTTTCTTCCCCTCAAGAAGCATTCTTCTTTCTCCTTCCTATAAAAGCCAGGATTTTCTCAGATAGCCACACCATGCCCCATGCAAAGAGATTTGGATTATTCTATCATCTTGAGGCATTTCTGTGGAAACTGCTGTCAGTCCAAGTGGCCCATGACCTAAGCTGACCCAAGCCGACTGAAGGGAGGACGCATTCTATGCACGCTATGCAGTTCCACAGGGTGCTGGTTGTCCTGGCTGCTGCTGGTGGTCTTCATGTAGCCAAGGTGTCACTAGTGCATATGGAGAAAACAGAGCAACTGGAGAGAAACCGAGTAGGTAAAAGTGGGCAGGGCTTGGTGATGTTTGGGGATATGATATGAGCGATAAGACAGAGGATGGTCTTAGGAAAATCTCCTGTATTTTCCTTTTGGACAATGGTATAAATGAATAAAAGCTCCAATCACTGGGACAGAAAACACTTGGAAAATATGAGATTCATTCAGGCAAGGCTTTCATACAATATTCCATAATCAGTTTCATAAGTGAAAGGGAGTCAGAACTCATTTCTACCTTGTTTGCTTCTATCATACTGTGTTGTACCCTGTTGGATCTACTTATCACATTCCTCCTGCTAGTGGACTTACCTACTAATGTTTGCACTTCTTCCTTGCCAGCCTGGAACCTCTGAGACAGCAGGAGCAGTGTGTGTGCATGCATGTGTGTGCACTTTTGTGTGTGTGTGTGTGTGTGTAATTGGATTCCCCACAGCACATTATTGTTTTATCCATAGTAAATGGTGGATGAATATTTGCATGATTTAGCTGGACTGCAGCATTGTGGAGGTCAGATAACCACATTTTGATAGACAAGTTGCATTCTAACCTTGAAGCAGACAAAATGCCCATCTTATCAGCCTCGCTCACACCGGCTGTGCCTCTCCTTTGTGGTTGTATGTTTAAGGAGCTCATCTAACAAGCTTCTTAAAAAGGGGATTGGACCTTCGCCAGCCTCAGGCTGCATGGCAGGGTGACCGTGTCTTTGAATATCCCAGATGGAGGCTGGTCACCCTTTTGTCTTTGGGTGAAGAGACTACTCAGGAAGGCAGGGATGCATGCACCCCCCTTTCTTGTTAATGAGTTTGCAATTTATTTTGGCAGATCTAAAATAATAATTCAAAGGCAGTGTAGAAGACGATGGGGACATTACTTTTAATTGTTTAATATTGTTATGACATGACATTTGCTTACAGAAAGAGAGGCAAGCCACCATCTTCAAGGGAGGGCATAGTCATCGACTGTGATCCTGGTGTCCATGTTGGAATATCATGGCAACTGTCTCCCAGCACTGAACTCGATTACTTCTGCTGCATTCCCAGTGTTAGCTGAGTTGCTTAATTTACTTTCTTCAATGCCATGTGTGAAAGGGAAGCTAGAAAACTGCACTATGTATGGCTTCGTGCACTGAAAATTTGACATTATCAAAGGAGGCATGATCTTGTCTCTCTCTATCCCTCTCCAAATGTTTTCTATAATTATATTCAGAGGCTCATGGGTCTTACCACGGGTGATCAAGGAAGGGCTGGTAACTCTTTCAACCACAGGTAAAATATTACAAACATCTGAAACCTGTATTTTTACAGGTGAGAGAAATGAGGCCAGAAAAGTTAAGTGCATCGTGTTGAGTACAATTTTATTTGGTGATCAGGCAGCCCTGGGTTCAAATCCTGGCTCTGTTGCTACCACTTAAGCCACTTAACTCCATCTGAGCCTCAGGTTGCCCATCTGCATAATAAGCAGTAACAGCAGCTGTCCTGCAGGACTACTGTGAGAACTACAACTCAGGCAATGATCATGATATTTCTTGGCAGAGGTGTTCACTAGCTAGGTAGTGTTATTATTATGTCTAAAGTCACAAAGGGAGTTTTTGAGAAAGCTGGAATGAAAACTTGTTTCTCCCAACACTGAGTTTATTAGAGCACACCGTTTTGCTTGAATAAAGCAGCCCTGGAGTCTCTCAGGGGAGGGTGTTTGTAACATCTGCTCAGGCACGGTTTCATTTACTATATACCCAGAGACTAGCACTGTACAAGTTGTGGGGAGATACTCATGTGAGTTGGCAGACTTTTGGTCAAATATTTTCCCTAAATCCAGGTCTCTATGGCATTCTACAGAATACTCTGCATCCTTCTAAGGGACACTGGAAGAGCAAATGGATTGTACAGTGAGTTACAAATAAAATGGCTAATCTCAGCATGAAAGGCTGAGGGCGTTACCTGAATGAGGATGCAGACCCTCCATCTACATACAAGCAAACCTAAGTGACCATGAGCCTGCCGGAAAGAAATCACATGCTGTGTAAAGGCTTAGTAACAGTGATGAATATTTGAACCTGAACTCCAGCTCCAGAGCAGTTCAGTGGCCTCTCTTCCAGGAACAGAAGCCAAAGCAGCTCAGGATTCTTCAAGGCTCTGAAAGGTCAATGAGAATCCTGGTATATGTCAAGACTTTCCCACCAAAGAAGGGCTCCATGTGTAGAGACTTAGAAAGGATTCCCAACCTTGGCCCCTTCAAAACCAGAAACAAAGGTGGGGGACAGCCCAATTAAGTGGCCCTAGAGATTTGCCCAGGAGCTGGAACCCTCCGGAGAAGTCCAGTTTTCCTATGCAGGGAGAGGACTGGGAGTTCTCTGGTCACAAGGGTTCTTCCTTTGTTTTCATGAAGCTATGTCTCTTACCTGGTAAGAAAAATGGAACTGCATGCAGCTGCTGAAAACTTTAACCAAAAACTGGTTAAAGATGCTGGCACAAAGAAGGGAGGCCTGAAGAAAACAAGTGACCATGAAAACACATTTAGCTCTTAATCTGACCCATTTCTCATGGGCCAGGCCTGGTGCCAGGAATGCGGTGATGAATAAGGCCTGAGCTGAGATTGTGAGGATGACAGGGAGTCCACCCTGTGGGGATCTGGGATGATAGAAGGGCCCCGCAGATAGGGGACCCCGTGGCCAGAAGTTCTGCTGAGTGGAAAAGGGCTTGGAGTAACTGAGGTCAGCTGGATTCCTTAAACACTGCCCAGAGCCCTTGAAGCCATCTAAGGGCGCACTTCTCAGGCCTGCTCCGAACCACACTCAACTGGGAATCTTTTAAGGACAGCTGCTCTGTTAGGCTTGCCTGAGATGGTGCAGTTTTCCCCCGCGGCGGCAGAGGCACAGACAGTTAAGAATGCAGGAGTGGGGCCTCACAATGCCTTGGACTAGGGCAAAGGAGGACCCCCGCCTCTCCCCTCCCGGGGCTAAGACATGGGAGGACCCGGACCCGTGGATCCATTGACTCCGGCACCAGAGGATCCCCGCTCTCCAGCGCCCTAGACTGAGGCAGGAGAAGACCTCAGACCCGCTCCACCCTGAACTAGAGCACAGTGGGACCCGGGACCTGCCGTGGCCTCAGGCACTGGAGGACACCTGCAACGCCGTGCGCTAGACTATGCTACTGAAGGACCTCTCCCGCGGCTCAGCCCCGGACTAAGGCACCGGAGGATCCCCGCCCTGCCCCGCCCCGCGGTGTCCTGGACTGTGCACTGCAGAACCCCCACCCCTCCACACCCTGGACTCTGTCTCCCCAGGACCTGGGCCCTGGCTCGCCCTGAACTACTCCTGCCCCTCAGCGCCCTGGACTGTGGTTCCAGAGGACCTGGTCCTGCGGCAACTTGGGCTACCGCGTGGACTCCAGGACCCCAGTCCTGCCAGGCCCTAGACCAAGACACGGGAGAACCTCTGACTCGCCGCCCCCTGGACTAGGGCACCAGAGGACACACACCTTGCCGTGCCCTGGACTACAGCACGGAAGGACCCCCGATCCGCCAGGCACTGGGCTCCTGCACAGAAGGACGCCCGCCATGGAGGTCTGGACTACCCCTGCCCCACCGCACCCTGGACTACTGCACGCCAAGACCCTCACCTGAACGCGCCCTACACTCTGGCATGGGGGAACCCGGCCCCGCAGAGCCCTGGACTCTGGCATTGGAGGACTCCTCGGCTACGTCCTGGACTCCTGCACAAGAGGACTCCTGCCCCGCCACACCCTGGACACCTGCACTAGAGAACCCTGCCCCGTCGCTCCCTAGACTATGGCACGGGAGGACCCTTGCCACCGACTTCGGCACGGTAAGACCCCTGACCCGCCTTGCACTGGATTCCAGCACTGGAGGACCGCCTGCCACGGCGCTCTCTGGACTACCCCTGCCCCACCGCGTCCTGCACTACTGCACAGCAGGACCGCCGTCCCACTGCGCACTGGACTGAGGCACAGCATGACCACCACTCCCACATGCCCTGGACCACTGCAGGACAGGTCCCCCACTCCGCCGCGCCCTGGAATATGGCACTGGAGGACCCCCGTCCTGCCGCTCCGCCGACTCCACCACCGAAGACCCTCGCCCCCCTGCGCCCTGGACAAAGGCATGGGAGGACCCGGCTTCACCGACCCGTGGGCTATCGCATAGGAAAACCCCCACCTCCACCCCCACCCCGCGCCAGAGACTCTGACAAGAGAGGATCCCTGCCCCCTGCTCCCCGGACTACAGCAAGGCAGGAACCACCCTCCTCCAGGATCCTCACTATGGCAACTGTGGACCCCCGCCCTGGTACGCCCTGGACTAAGTCACCGAAGGACCCCGACCCCACAACGCCGTGAACTCCAGCATTGGAGGACCATTGCCTTACTGCGGACTCAAGCACTGGACTATCGCAGGGCAGGATCCCTGTCCCGCCATGCCCTACACTATGGCACGGGAGGACCCAGCCTCACTGTGCTCTGGACTCCAGCACCGGAGGACTCCTACATGGAGGACTCTGGCTCTGCCACGTCCTGGACTCCTGCACAAGAGAACCCCCGCCCCGCTGCACCTTGGATATAGCAAGGCAGGAATCCCGCCCTGTCGCGCTCTGGACTGTGGCACCTGAGGATCCACGCCCCAGCGCGCCCTGGACTACTGCTCCGCAGGACTCCTGTTCCACCGCACCCTGGACTATGGCACCAGAGGACCCAGCTCCCCGCGACCTGGACTAAGGCACCAGAGGACCCAGCCTCCCTGCGCCCTGGACTATGGCACCAGAGGACCCAGCCCCTCGCATCCTGGACTATGGCACCAGAGGACCCAGCCCCTCGCATCCTGGACTATGGCACCAGAGGACCCAGCCCCTCGCATCCTGGACTATGGCACCAGAGGACCCAGCCCCTCGCATCCTGGACTATGGCACCAGAGGACCCAGCCCCTCGCATCCTGGACTATGGCACCAGAGGACCCAGCCTCCCTGCGCCCTGGGCTATGGCACCAGAGGACCCAGCCTCCCTGCGCCCTGGGCTATGGCACCAGAGGACCCAGCCCCTCGCATCCTGGACTAAGGAACCAGAGGACCCAGCCCCCTCGCATCCTGGACTAAGGCACAGTAGGACCCCGCAGCATCGTGTACTCCTGCACAGGAGGACCCTCGCAGGGCTGTGCCCTGGACTGAGCTACTGAAGGAGCCTCACCCCTGCCTCATCCTGGACTAAGGCACTGGAGAACTCTTGCTCCGCAGAGCCGCGGACCCTTGCAGGAGAGAACCTCCGCCCAGCTGTGGCCTGGACTGTGGCACAGTAGGGCCCACACTGCGCCATGGACTTCTGTACTGGAGGAAGAGTAGTAATAAATGTCCAGGTTTACAAGTTGAAAAGTAGCAATCAATGTGTTACAATGGACGGATTTGATGTAAAATTACAAATGCTGAAAACATTGTGTGTAATTGCCTAACCAGATCAATTACACAAGACAAAGAAATAAAAGAAATCCATATAGGGAAGGAAGAGGTAAGATTGTTTCTGTTTTCTGAAAATATAATCTTCAGATACAGAAAATCTTTTTTTATTATTAATGTTCTGTTTACTTGTTTTTATAATATTTTATAAATAAACTTTATTCATATAAAACAGGCCAAACATCTGACATTCAAAAATGGCTACTGTTATAAAATCAGAAACATAGAGTGTTGGGAATATTGAAATTTCTAAATCTTTATGAATAACACAATCACTTATGTTATATCCACAAAGAACAGAAAAGAGGCAAGCTTGAAAATGTGAGGATAGAAAGGTGTCACAGTGATGTGTTTTTAGAAACAGTACCTTCACCTCTAAGCACCTTTCAGGTAGGTGATAGCTAGCTCATAGGCACCAGAAATTCATAACAGAAATTAAATTACCCAAAAGGCACAGAAGAAAATGTTAACACAAGTATAAAAGTAATTTTATGTAAGATTAAAACCTATTTTAAAATGCTTCCAAATATATAAAACTATAGACAAATCCATTACACATTCAGCTTAAGTTTACCATTAAAAAGTGCACACATGATACTCTAACTGTAAATACATACCACTGTTTATAATGTAGCATTTACCACCACAGCACCCAAAGATATTAACAGAAACCAACTCCCTACTAAAATCTAGGGAAAGGTTTTACAGCTAGTGAAATAATTTATTGCAGACCGTATTTATTATAAAGAAACTGTTGGCTCATTCTACTGTATCCACACTCACTCACAATCTTAGGGGAAATACAATAAATCCACTTTCTTCTCCTAAAATGATATTTAGCACATTTGGCAAGGAGGAGTAGTCCCTTTACTCCTTCTTCTTATCTTTTTTTCTTTTTCTTTTTCTTTTTTTTTTTTTTTTTTTTGAGAATAAACCACTTTCACAAAACTAAGACTCAAACTTTTTCAAAGCTCAGCTTGATTTGCTGGAACTACACAGAGACATGCTTGATCACACAACAGCAACTGTACATCCTCCCACGTCTGGAATACAGAATTGATGGAGGACACTTACTTGCTTAAAATATATTTGATTATTCTGCATTTATGATAAAAATATCATCCAGGGATCATATTCAAGAGGGTAAATTTAGCATTACATGTTTCTAGAACATATAATATGTAATGCCATGCCAAACCAACAACAAACAACATAAAGCACTGAAACTGAAGAACCACTTAAAATTTAGAATTAGGAAATTTCAATCTATAATTGTCAAACAATAAATGAGTTATAATATTTTTGTAATAAGAAAAATATCACCTAAAGTGGAAAGCCAGCATTCAGTTGGGGACTATGAGATACTACATCCTTGGTCTGGCTGGCCACCATTTTAAACACCACCACAGATCTCAAGGCATGAGACCACTCACCAACAAAATCTATCCCTGCTATTGCACCTAGTGTCATCTCAATATGTGGCAGACAGCAAATGTTCTAACTTAATCTGATAGATGCTACTTTAGCATATAAAAGAGCTTGCTAAGTCCCTATTACCTGTAGCAGTCTATCAACTAAATATTTAAGAAGTCATTTCATAGGCAAGGTTTATGAATGACTTAGAAGTAAAATTAGTAATTTCTAAACCACTGTAGTGTTTTCTATGTTTTTAGAGATATTCCTAACACAGTTTTCCAAGGAGCTGTGAAAACAAGTACAAACCTACATAAGTAATTTTGTCAGGGATGTTTCTGTACTAATTTGGGGGAGACTTGTGGGCCATAAATAAATGAGATACACATCCTAAAAATAATGGTAAAAATTATCAAGTACCACTTTCAGATGGTTGCTCAAGTATCAACTTGGTATGCAAGTAAGTTCACTGATTTCTTCACCTGTGATTTCATACTCAAAGTGCTACATCTTACTTAGGTACTGATAACATTTAGAAACCTTTATAATCAGCCTCTTAAAGAAAATCCAGCCTTTTCAGATGGTAAACTTGTCTTTACTAACTTTAATGCCCGTAACTATTTCGATATAACCAAACAAAAATTTTTAAAAATATATTCCTTACAGCTCCTGATTAACTTATTTTTTGATACATTTTGAGGCTAGTAACAAAATTTAGACCAGAATAGGTTTTCATATATCAAAAAAAGGAAAGGAACACGGAGAGCACAGATGAGACGTATGGAGGCTCTATACTATAGACCCATCCTTGCTCTGTGCGGGAATCATCACAGGAATTGCGCCCATTCGACTTAGATTAGGGGCAGCTACCTTAGCAGGTGGGAGAGTCGGACTCTGAGGAGTGCGTTCAAAGTCTTCACTTGGTACTCGTTTATACTGAGTCTTGGAATATCCTTCCATGTTGGAAGGAGATATGGATCCCAGGGATGAATGATTACTGCCTATGTAGCTTCTGGCAGTGGACGTACGGCTCTTTGGAGGCGGCACATCTTCCTTGATATCGTGATGAACTTCCTTTTCATATTTTTCTTCTCTGCGCTTTTTACGACAGCAAAAGATGATAAGACCAATGAGCACTAGAGCAAGCAAAGTTCCTATAATGGCTCCTGCAATTAGTCCAGCTTTATTTGAAGGAGGGACAACGTTTACACGCAACAGGCACTGATCAGAGCCCACTCTGTTTCTGATGTACAGCTGTATGTCCCAGAGTACTCAGAAGAAGCATTTTTACAGATATAACAGATGAAGTCATTTCTGCTAACCATAAAGTGGGCATTTTCTGTGAGTCAGACAATTTTTGCCACTCATACTGTAATGGAAGTGAACCTTCTTTTGGTTCACATTTTAATTTAAAGTCACTTCCAATTTCTTCTGATCCATCAACGTAACATCTTGTACCTGAAGGCTTACCAAGAACTACCAGCTGAATCTTCCTATTTGCAACACCAGGAGCTCTTTTCACTTTGCACTGATCTGTGCCAATATCTGACAGCTGAAAATTCGTTACATTTATTGATGCATCACCAGATTTGAGATCATTACTCTTAAAATGTACTCGGCCTTTCAGGTCTGGATAGTAGTCATCATAAATTTTGTCTCCAGAATATAAAATAATCACTTGATCCACCTTCTGATTATCAGCTGGTGATATCAGCCACTCGATGTCCAGTGGTCCCTGGTCTTCAGGACTAAGCGTAAATTTGCACGGCAGATAGGCAGTTTCCCCTTTGGCTTTTTCAATCATCTGCTCAGGAGTAGTGATACTCCAACCTCTGATGAAATCCGCGACTCCGCACAGGAGCACGAAGCGCAGCAGGAGCGCCATGGTGGCTGCCGTGCCGTGGCCGGCGGCTGCAGGTAGGCGGCTCTCGTTCCAGGTCCTAGGCTTCCCGCGCCTGGCGCACTCAAGGTAGAAAAAATCTTAAAGACTCCACCAAAATAAACGGTTAAAGCTGATAAAGAAATTCAATAAAGTTAATAGTTACAAAATCAACATACAGATAGCATTATTGTTTCTATACATTAATGACAAACTATTACCTGAAAAATAAATAAGGCAATTCAATTTATAATAGAATCAAAACAGATATAAAAATATATAAAAGACTTAGGAGTAAATTTAATCAAGAATGTGAAAGATTTGCACACTGAAAACTATAGCACATTGATAAAAAAATTAAAATGGCATAAATAAATGGAGAAACATCCTTTATTGATTGATTCAAAAATTAGTATTGTAAAAGTGTCAATGCTACCCAAAGCAATCTACAGATTAAATGCAACCACTATCAAATTCCCAGAAATAGAAAAATTACTGCTAAAATTTGTATGAAACCACAAAAGACCCTGACTAACCAAAGCAATCTTGAACAAAAAGAATAAAGCTGGAGGCATCAGACTACCTGATTCCAAACTATATTACAAAGCTATAGTAATTAAAACAACATAGCAGTGGCATAAAAACAGACATGTAGAACAGTGCAAAGGGATATACAACCCGTAAATAAATCCGTATGTCTGTGGTCAATTGACTTTTTGATAAAATAACTAAAAAATACACAATGAAGAAAGAAAATTATTTTCAATAAATGGTGTAGAAAAAACTGACTATCCACATACAGAAGAATAAAATTTGACTTTTCTTTTGCTCTTTATACAAGCATGAAATCAAAATTAAAGACTTAAATGTAAAACTACTACAAGGAAATATACAAGAAGACTGTATGACATTGGCCTGAGCTATGATTTTCTGTAGATTATTCCAAAAGCACAGGCAACAAAAGCAAAAACACATGAATGAGATTGCATAAAACTAAAAAGCTTTTCCACAGGAAAATAAGTGATAATAGAATGAAGAGAACCCACAAATGGGATAACATTTTTAAACCATACATCAGATAAGGGGCTCATATAATAATATATAAGTAACTCAACCTACTCAAAAATAAGAATAAAACTATGCTTATTAAAAAAAATAAGCAAAGAACCAGAATAGACATTTCATAAGGCATACAAAAGGCCAACAGGTACATGAAAAAATCATAAACATTTCTAATTATCAGAGAAATGCAAATCAAAGCCACAATGAGATATCACCTCACACATTTTACTAGGGCTATTATAAAAAAAGATGGAAGATAAGTGTTGATGCGGATGTGGAGAAAAAGAAACCCTGTGCACTGTTGGTAAGAATGGAAATTAGTACAGCCATCTTGGAAAACAGTATGAAGCTTCCTCAAGAAATTATAAATATATTTACCCTATGCTCCATCAATCCCACTTCTGGATACGTGTCCAAAGGAATTTTAATCAGTATGTCAAAAACAGACATCTGCAATTTCATGTTCATTGCAGCATTATTCATAATACCCATGAATTAGAAACAACCTAAGTGCTTATCAACTGAAGAATAGATAAAAATATGTGGAAAAATTGGAACCCTTCTACACCACTGGTGAGACTTTAAAATGTAAAGCAGTCTCGCAGTTCTTCAAATGGTTAAACATAGAGTTATCACGTGACCCAGCAATTCCACTCCTATGTGTTTACCAAAAAGAAAATAAAACAAATGCTACACAAACAGTAGTACACAAATGTTTATAGCAACACAAAGTAGAAAACAACAGAAATGTTCATCAGCTGAGGAGTGGATAAATAAAATGTGGTGTGTCCATAAAACAGAATCTTATTTAGCAAGAAAAAGTAAAAAACTGTTAATGCATGCTCCAAAATGGATGAACATTAAAAATATGTTAGGTGAAAGATGTGAGTAAAAAGTGACTATGTGTTATTATGATTCCATTTATGTGAAATGTCCAGAACAGGCAAATTCATAGTCAGAAAGTAGACGAGTGGTTGCCTAGACTAGGAGGGGTTTAAAAAAGGCTGGAGAAAATGGGGAAAGATTGCTAATGGGCACAAGTCTCTTTTAAGGAAAATAAAATGTTCTAAAATTATATTATGATGTTTATTTGTCCATCCAGTTAATATACAAAAAGAATTTGAAGTTTGTACTTTAAATGAGTGAATTACACAATGTATAAATTATATCTCAATAAAGCTGTGGAAAGTTAAAAGTATATGTAGGATGCCTACAAAAATACTACTTATCTTTATAAATGAATGAAATTCTGTCATTTGCAAAAACATGGATGAATTTAGAGGACATTATGCTAAGTAAAATAAGCCAGACACAGAAAGACAAATATCTCATAGTATCACTTGTATGTGAAATCCAAAACTGTGCACTCATAGAAGTTAAGAATAGAATGGTGGTTTATCAGAGGCTGAGCAGGGTGGGGGGCAGGGGTGGAAAAAGGGGAAATATTGAATGGGATAATGTTTTAGTTAGGAGAAAGACATTCTGGTGATATGGTGCACAGCAAAGTGACTGCAGTTACTCATAATGTAGTGCATATCTTAAAAGTGCTAAAATAGTACATTTTAAATGTTTCACCATAATGTAATAAATATCTGAGGTGAAGGATACGTTATTTAGCCTAATTAGTCCATTTCACAATATCTACATGTATCGTACCACATTGTACCCTATATATATTTATTTACCAATAAAATCAACATTCTAAAAAGTGAGGAACACAGATGTGCTAGATCTTCATCTAAAGACATTTCTGAGAAAAATGTATCTGTTTTCTTTCAGAAGAAATTTACACTTAATAGATATTATGGTAACCAAAGTAAGGCAGATAATTTTGACCATCAGCTTTTACTATGGGATAATCTCTTTTTGCTGACCTTGTAAAAGCTGTGGCATATTAACAAGTAGGAACATTTTTTTTTATCATGATCAGGTAAAGGTTCTGCAAGTTTCTATTTTGAATATTTCCCCAGGAATCACAAAGTGTGAATGCCTTTTATTTCAGAGGTCTAGCCCTAAATGGTTTAGTCAATTACATCATGCATTCTGAAATAAGTACTGGTGCATTTGGGAAGGTACTATATATAATTGTGTTTTAAATTTAGCTATCATATAAATCTACTTTTCTAGTTAACAGTTTATATTTTATAGAGGCCCTCCATATATATAAAAGCTTTTCTGATAGTATATCCATTAGATTTCAAAGATAAGTAAAGGAACAATTTTGCTTTTATTATTATTATTATTATTTAAGGCTAGTCAAGTGAAGCAGTGGGAGTGGAGAAGGAACTGCTTTAATTTTTATATGTTGGTGTTACAGGCTATATGTGACAGGCTGTATATTTTTCTGCTGAATTTTAGAAACAAAATGAAATATTTATTTCCTACTTCATTAGATTTAGGGATGATGATTACATTGAGGGGTTGGGACTAGATTGAAGGCACCACATCATCAATCACTTGGAAACAATATTTTGCCTATGTGTTATGTTATATTCACAAAAACTTTTATTGTGGCAGGCAATATAGCTCCCTATTGAAATATGTGAAAAATGTAGAGAAAAAAAGACAATATTAGTTATCAAGGGATATTTAGGCCTGAGATGCATGATGCTAATATTCAAAACATACACTTTTTAAAAATTAGATTTAAAATGTAAATTGAAGCAGAACATTTAGAAAAAGACATAATATCTACTATAAAAGTCCTGGGTTAGAAAAGTTAAAATGCTAAATGAAAAAATAATGCTTCTTGGGTGGCTTAAAATCGAATATCAGACAAAAGATTACTCAGAAATTTTTCTAAGATTAAAAACATGTATACAGTCTCTTTGATATAAAATGAAATAAATGTCTGGATATAACTTTAACAGAATAGAATAGGGAGACATGGGCAACGAGCAGGTGTATGTAGAATAAAGTGAACATATTATAGTAATAATGAGAGGGACAGACTTGAATGACTGCTCTTGGAGACAAGGGATTTTGATGTCTAAGTTAATGACAAATCTTTTGTTTGCAAGTTTAAAAATGTAACTTAAACCTGGTGAAGGAATAAAGGGTGGTTGGAGGGATGATTCTTTGTACACTAAACTTATTTTAATGACTAATGAATTAATCATAAGTTCAAATGATTTTATGGAGGCCCTTTCTTTATTTGATATTTCTGGACTCCTTTTTTCTTTGTGTATGCTCCATTTTTACCTACTTGAACAATTTTTATCCCCAAAATTTAGGAAACTCTGTAACCAAATGTTCCAACATGATATAATCCCTGAAGGCATTTGCAGCTGGGGGAGTAGGGGAAAAGGGGTTTCTCTTTCAACAAATGCATGTTAACCTCGGTGAAAACTCAGAAGTTTAAACATGGTCCCCCTTGGGTCATGTGGCTACCCCAGGACCAATCATTGCACCAGACATAGGAGATAATCTCAAAAGCCAGGTTGGAGTCAAGGTTCTCCAGTGGAATTTCCACTTTAGAAATCAGTTTTGTCAGGCTTTGTGTTTGCATATTACAGACATGATAGCCATATAGCTATCTATTCCAGTAGAGATGAAAACCTAAGAGCATATGCCCATTCAAAGGATTTTACATGAATCTTCATAGAAGCTTTACTTGCAACAGCCAAAACCTGAAAACAGTCCAAATATCCATGGACAGGTGAATTTGTGACTTATAAACTTACTATGGTATCTGTATATAATGAAATAATACTCCCTAGTAAGAACAGAACAATTGATAGATGTAGCAACATGAATAAATCTCAAAAACAGTGATGCTGAGTGATCAGAAAGTATACATACCCTATGATTTTATGTATTTGGAAATAAAAACTCACGGATAGTGACTAGAAGTGGATCAGTGGTTGCCTGTGGATGGAATGGGGATAGGCAGGAAAAAGTGAGTAGAAAAAGCACAAGGAAACTTTGGTGGTAAAGGTAATGGATATGTTTGCTATTTTCATATGTTGTTGGTTTTGTAGAGCTACAAATGCCAAGAATTATCAAAATGTACAATTGAAGTATGTGCAGTTTATTGCATGTAAATAAACCTTTTAAAAATTAACCGATACAAATTGACTTACATGACCAGAAAGCTCTTGAAAACCTCTCCTGTTTTCTCCCCTATTTTTATTCTTGCATGCCCTTATAGACTACGTTAACACATTTCTCATCTTACCGTTATTTTGTGTCTACATTTCACCAAGTCAATATAACTATAATTTCTTGGTTTCTCTTTAGTTCATTAGTAATTATGAGTAATGTATTGAAATGTTAAAGATATGTTCATGCATTCAGAATCCTCTGCTCTCTGATCCACATAATAGTGAATTATGCTCTCAATAATTACACAGTATTGTGCTTTTTTTTTTTTTTTTTTGAGATGGAGTCACACTTGGTTACCCAGGCTGAAGTGCAATGGTGCATTCTGGGCTCACCGTAACCTCCACCTCACGGGTTCAAGTGATTTTCCTGCCTCAGCCTCCTGAGTAGCTGGGATTACAGGCATCTGCCATCATCCCCGGCTAATTTTTGTATTTTTATTGGAGACAGGGTTTCACCATGTTGGCCAGGCTGGTCTTGAACCTCTGACCTCAGGTGACCTGCCTGTCTTGGCCTCCCAAAGTGCTGGGATTACAGGCATGAGCCACCACCCCCAGCCAGAATATTGCTACTTTTGCAAATAGCTACAGTTGACCCTGATCTGGACTTTGAGTTGATCACAGCTTTGTAAAAGAGGATAGCATTGTAAAACTGCAAAATTAGATTAATAATAACATAGAATGCTTTCAGTATAAGAAATAATACTATCCTAAGCAAAAATAAATAAATAAAACTGGAGGAATTATATTATCTAACTTCATATTATACTACAGAATTACAGTAACCAAAAAGAGTAGGGTACTGGCATAAAAAGAGACCCATAGATCAATGAAACACAATAGAGAACCCAGTAACAAATCTACATACCTACAGTGAACTCATTTTTGACAAAGGTGCCAAGAACATACACTGGTGGGAAATGGTGTTGAAAAAACTGGATATCCATATGCAGAAGAATGAAAACAGACTAGTATCTATCACTGAATACAAAAGTAAAATCAAAGTTGATTAAAGATGTAAAGCTAAGACCTCAAACTATAAAACTAGTACAAAAAAACTTTGGGGAAAATCTCCAGGATATTGGTCTGGGCAAAAATATCTTGAGCAATACCCCACAAGCACAGGCAACCAAAGCAAAAATGGACAAATGGATCACATTAAGTTAAAAAGCTTCTGCACAGAAAATGATACAATCAACAAAGTTAAGAGACAATCCACAGAATGAGAGAAAATATTTGCAAACTACTCATCCAACAAAGGATTAATAATCAGAATATATAAAAAGCTCAAACAACTCTTTAAGAAACAATCTAATAACCTGGTTAAAAAAAAAGGGGGCAAAAGATTTGAATAGATATTTCTCAAAAGAAGACCTACAAATGGCAAACAGGTATAAGAAAAGGTGCTCAATATCACTGATCATCAGAGAAATGCAAATCAAAACTACAATGAGATATCATCTCACCACAGTTTATAAGACTTGTATGCAAAAGACAGGCAGTAACAAATGCTAGCAGGGATGCAGAGAAAAGGGAACACTTGTACATTGCTCCTGGGAATGTAAATTAATAAAACCACCAAGGTGAACAGTTTGGATGTTTCTCAATAAACTAAAAGTTGAGCTACCATATGATCTAGCAATCCTACTGCTGGGTCTATACCAAAAATAAAGGAAATCAGTATGTCAAATACATATCTGCACTCCCATATTTTTTGCAGCACTGTTTACAAAACTAAGATTTGGAAGAAACCTTAGTGTCCATCAACAGATGAACGGATAAAGAAAATGTGGTACATACACACAATGGAGGACTATTCAGCTGTAACAAAGAACAAGATCCAGTCATTGTCAGTAACACTGATGGAACATTATGGATCATTATATTAAGTGAAATAAGCCAGGCACAGAAAGACAAATGTTACATGTTCTTACTTATTTGTGGGATCTAAAATCAAAACAAACTCATGGACATAGAGAGTATAAGGATGGTTATCAGAGGCTGGGAAAGGTAGTTGGGGGGGGGATTTTGTTGGAAGGTGGGGATGGTTAATGGGTATAGAGAGTTAATAAGACCTACTATTTTATAGCACAATAGGGTGACTATATCCAATAATAATTTCATTGTACATTTTGAAATAACTAAGACTGTAATTGAATTTTTTTATAACTTGAAGGATAAATGCTTGAGGGGAGGGATACCCCATTCCCCAAGATGTGCTTATTTCACATTGCATGCCTGTATCAAAACATCTCAGGGACCCCACAGATACATACACATACTATGTACCCACAACGTTTTTAAACAATCTAATACAATTTTTTAAATGGCTCTTATTTTTTGTTACCTTCAATTATTGTAAAATATATTCTATTATTTATGATTTGCCTTGTTTGAAAACAAATTTTAAAAACACTATTTAAGACCAGATAAATGGACTAGGAGTAACTTGCATAAAAATGACAGAAATTGCTGCTACTTCTTCTAATTATTGAGATGGTATTTCCATATTTGTGAAATTATCTGTGATAGAAAATTGAATTGTTTCCAACATTATTTTTCATAATTAAACATGTTATATTGCTACTTCTTTAAAAGTAGCCTTTAAAATATTACCAATCTATTTTAAAGTCTACTTGCCAAAACATTAAACTATTCTTTAAAAAAGTAATTTATTTAATTACCTAACATCCTCAAGCAATGTCCTAATTTTCTCAAGCAATTATCTGATTTTTCTCAAGCAATTGATATTAGCAAGTTGTGCTAGCTAACTGCTGAGAATCATTGTCTACATATGAGATAAATCATCTATCAATCCTTTAAAGAAGACTTTATGAGCCATAGAGATTGTAGTCCAATCTGTATCACTGACTTTAAACATTGGATAATTGACACTCCGTGTTGTCTGTAAGCCTATTTCACAGCAGCTGAGTGATGTTAATAGGTACTTCTTGGAGTGCCATTTTCCTTATAACCCTTAGATTAATTCAGATTGACTGAGTTCTGTGTCAGTGGAAATTGCCAGAATTATATCATGGTGCTTTGCATCTAGTTTCACTTTTCCAAAAGCCTACACAGATTTCAGATGTTTAGAAAATAGCTCTTGTTTTCCTTCTGGGTAATCTTTTTCATGTCACCACTCTTGTCAGCATCTGCATTGGGCAAATTTCCTAGGACCTCCCTTCTGCGTCTTTTAAAATATGAAAACAAAATCAATGTAGCGCAGCAAGCCAGGGAAAGTCTGCTTTGATTGACTTACGGCCATAGTCACCCAGCAGTTCTTTCAGATGTGGCTTCCCAGGTCAGCCACTGAGCCCACCGCTGTCCTCCTGCCTGCAGATGTGGCTCTGTGAGCCGTTTGAGGAGAAAATGGGGGACTTTGGGCTTCAGCCCGAGGAGAACACGGTGGAGATGGAGGAGCCCCTGGGCGTCCACAGGTTAACTGAAAACATGAGAGGACACAAGCACGGGACCAAGTCTGTCACTAACTTGTAAAATACTCTCACCAAGCCGACTGGGCACTTTGTCTGAGTGCCTGCCTTTGCCACCACTGTGTGCAGGAATGCCTGGGGCACGAGTGGGCCATCCCAGTGTTCTTATTTCTATACATTCCGACGTTACCCCTCAGCAAAACGCCAGAGGCTGGCAGACACAGTGGAGCATCCTGCAGTAGGGATCCGAAGCCGTGGAATCTCCAAAGGACCACTTGACCGCGTCCCAGAAGCTCCAGCTCAGGCTGGACATTGCCCAGAAAGCCCACATCGTCTTTGGCAAGACCTCCCGGGTTGTGGTTTTGATTTGCATTTCTCTGATGGCCAGTGATGATTAATATTTTTTCATGTGTCTGTTGGCTGCATAAATGTCTTCTTTTGAGAAGTGTCTGTTCATATCCTTCGCCCACTTTTTGATGGGATTGTTTGATTTTTTCTTGTATATTTGTTTAAGTTCTTTGTAGATTCTGGATATTAGCCCTTTGTCAGATGGGTAGATTGCAAAATTTTTCTGCCGTTCTGTAAGTTGCCTGTTCACTCTGATGGCAGTTTCTTTTGCTGTGCAGAAGCTCTTTAGTTTAGTTAGATCCCATTTGTCAATTTTGGCTTTTGTTGCCATTGTTTTTGGTGATTTAGACATGAAGTCCTTGCCCATGCCTATGTCCTGAATGGTATTGCTTAGGTTTTCTTCTAGGGTTTTTATGGTTTTAGGTCTAACATTTAAGTCTTTAATCCATCTTGAAAAGTTAATAATAAAAATAATAATATGGAAGAAATTTAAAAAAAAAACCTCCCGGAGACCAGGAACTTGGGGCGCATGGCGTGAGATCACCCCAAGCTCTGGGTGCCTTCCTGTCCTTCTGCTTCTTCCTTGGCCGCTTTAGGGGGCGCGCCTCGCCGTGGGTCTCCCTGCGGGCGGCGCGGTGGTGCTCCTGGATGTCACCTCCAGGCGCTTTTGAGACTGCGGCCGGCACCGGGCACCAGGCACCTGCGGATTGGCCTCCCCACGCCGGGTTCAGGGACCTCCAGCGCTCCGCGGTGCAGGCTGCAGACGACCTCAACGTGGAGCTGCTGCCAGCGCCACAGGCCCCAGGGGAGGCCCAGGATGCTGCTTCCCCGCCCCAAGAAGGGCAGTTTGGAGGAAAGTCTTTGGCCTGATGGAAAGCAGTGCCCATCGGGGGCGGGGCTGAGAACTAGGCTGGCGCCGCTGCCTGGTAAGTGTGGACCAAGAGGCCCACGGCCTCCAACAGGAACCAGGTGCTTCTCCAAATCCCGGACGTCCAGGAGGAACAACGACGTCAAGCTGGCTGACACCAGGAACACCCAGAAGTCCCCGCTCCTGTCTGTCCTTCCGCACTCAGGAGCGGGGATGGCCACAGGGACACCATTCGCCCACAAACCGCTGGCGTTTGCTGCCATGGTGCGCGGAGATGCGGTCCCCGAGGAGGCCACTTTCGGCCAGGACGCCGGGATCGTATCAGCGGCAGCATCCCGCGCTGACACTCAGTATTGACTTTCCCCGGACATTGCTGGATTTTTCCCTTTTTAAAACAATTTTGCAGTGGGAGAACAAAAAAGGGCATCCTCAGGGCTTTTACAAAATTCTCCTGGACCTGTGGTTCTATGGTGTTCACCTCTGCGTTTTACTGACCACTAATGGGCCAAAGCTCCTAAGGCCTATAAGGGCCCAACCCAGCGCTTTAGACACCCCTGAGGGACATTTCGCGGCTCAGGAGGATAAAGGTCCTGCTGCGAGAAGGACATGCAGCCCCTTGGTCACCGCATCTTCCTCCATTCCAGCCTGGAAAGAGAGACCTTGCCCTCCACCTTACAGGCCTTCCTGACCTTGGGACCCACTGTAGAGGCCACGCGCACTTCCACTGCCAAAGCAATGACACAGTAGATGGAAAGAAATTCTTGGCCAGGCGCGGTGGCTCACGCCTGTAGTCCCCGCACTTTGGGAGGCCAAGGCGGGCAGATCACGAGGTCAGGAGATCGAGACCATCCTGGCTAGCAAGGTGAAACCCCGTCTGTACTAAAAACACCCAAAAGGTGGCCGGGCTTGGTGGCGGGCTCCTGTAGTCCCAGCTACTCGGGAGGCTGAGGCGGGAAAGTGGCGTGAACCCGGCAGGCGGAGCTTACAGTGAGCCGAGATTGCACCACTGCAGTCAAGCCTGGGGGACAGAGCGAGACTACGCCTCAGAAAAAAAAAAAAATTTGCCTTCACTATATGCGTAACTAATTTCTCTATTAGAGCCAAGAGTTGTGGGGCCCACACCGCCAGCTGACACATGAAAGTGTGGCAACGATGTGGTGGTGTCTCTGTGTGGCAGCGTGGTGGTGTGTCTGTGTGGTGGTGTCCGTGTGGCAGAGTGTCTGTGTGGTGCTATGTCCATGTGGTGGTGTGTTCATGTATCTGCATGGTGATGTCTCCGTGTGACAGTTTGTGTATCCATGTGACAGTGTCTGTGTGTCCTTGTGTCCACATGGCAGTGTCTGTGTGGTGGTGTCTGACAGTGTGGAGGTGTGTCCATGTGACAGTGTGGCGGTGTGTCTGTGTGTGGCAGTGTCCATGTGGCAGTGGGTTTGTGTGTTCGTGTGATGGTGTGTCCATGTGAGTGTAGTGATGTCTTTTGTGTGTGTCCCTGTGATAGTGTGGTGGTGTGTCCATGTGGTGATGTCTCCGTGTGTCTGTGTGTCCCTGTGATAGTGTGGTGGTGTGTCCGTGTGGTGATTTCTCCGTATGTCTGTGTGTCCGTCCATGTGAATGTGCCAGTGTGTCCATGTGAAGGTGTGTCCGTGTGGTAATGTCTCCGTGTGTCTGTACATGTGAGAGTGTGGTGGTGTGTCCGTGTAACAATGTGGCGGTGTTCCCTTCCCGGCTTGCGGAGCTGGCGTCTTTCCCTCTCAACCCAGGACGCCCCAGGAGACCCCCAGCTTGGAGGGCAGGAGGTGGCTTCTGTGGAGGGAGGCGCAGGGAGCCCCAACAGCCGAGTTTGTGGGGTCCCCTGCATTGGGTGGGAGTGAGGAGAAAGGCGCCCGGGCAGCCAGGACAAGCCTGGGCCTGCCCTAAGGAGGTGACCCACTCCGGGCCTGCATTTTGGGGTGAGCACTCCAGCTCGGTCATCTTGTCCTAAGTCCTTTGTGTGCCGTGGAGATTGCTGAGTTTTGAAGAAGGGAAGATCATCTTTGTCGCGGAAAGCCTGATGTGTTTCTCTATTGCTGTCACTTTTCAGCCTCATCGCTGGTGAAACATCAAACATTGGGCACAATCTGCCAAGAAAACTCCCGGAAGAAAATGTGGGGACTGGCAGTATCCAACCAGAGGAGTCACACACACATTTCTGTTCGGTTGGAGATCGGCCGTTTTTCCCTGTGGGTGGGGGAAGCGGAGCAGCTCTGCAGCGGGAAGGAAGGTGGGTTCTGTGTGGCCAGGAAGGTCCTGGCCCGGGGCGGAGGGGCGAGAGGGGATGTGCGGCGAAAGGCTGTGCAGGGAAGCGGGCCATGTGTATCACCCCTACTGCCGGGCGCCCAGAAGGAGGACAGGTCCTGGCCTGGCGGGAGCAGAGGCGGCGGGGCTGGAGTCCCCGCACCGGGCTTGAGGGCCGGCGGAGCCGCAGGCTGTGGCCGATGGGGACTCCCGGGCACCTGGTGGGCGTCCCCATGACCAGGATACAAGCCAGGCTCCGGAGGCCAGCGGAGCAGGCCAGGCGGAGCAAGCTAGGGGTGCCAGGGGAGGCTCAAGGTTCCCGCGGTGGGAGGTGGGTCCCTGGACCCTGGTCTTCTGCTGCTGTCCCGCACATGGGCCGCCTTCGCTCAGGGGCGCCCCGCCAGGGTCGCCTATCTGGGACCTCAGCGCAGCTCCTAGCGGGCGGAAGGCTGAGGCAGAGGCCTTGGGGCCCATCTGGGTCTGCAGTTTCCACCACTCGTGACGCAGGGCGAGCTCAAGCTGTGTCGCCCAGGCAGGAAACCCTCCGACCTTGCCAGCTTTGGCGCCAGCCTTGGTGACTCTCTCCAGCTCAGCTTCAACACCTTTCAACAATTCTGTGTTCTCTATTATCACAAGAATTCTTTCTGTATTTCCTATCCTTTATCAAATAGGAATTTAAATATGCATATGGAGTGATATCACAGTTGAAACATTAAACAATATACAATTTCATGTGTCTTTTTTTGTTTAATGTATAATTTTCTAAAAAGTAAAATTATGACTCTACTGCAAATATAAGATAAACACATATCAACAATGTTTTTCAACTCAATAAGCGATGAGGGTTCCAGTAAATAGGTTCAAATCCTTGCAAGGAACATTAAAGGAGCTTCACAGCCAATGTTAATGCCAGATCGCTGGGTACTTACAGTACTGGTTAGTATCCAACATAGCCAGAAGCTGTCATCTTTGTCAGTTCTCTCTTCCATGGCACAGAAATAATGTGTTTTTCTACTGTACAAAATATTTATCTTTTCTACTACTTCTGCACATAAAAATATTGCTAGTCAGAAAAGACCAGGATTGCACTGAAAAAAAATCTCAGTAATATCTCTCACCTGTATTCATACTTTTCTTCCTTTATGAAATATCTTTCAACTGCATTTTCTATCTGAAGGTTTATAGAGAGAGGAAAATGAATAAAAGCATAGTAAGTGAATATTTTGATAACATTTTGCAGCTTTATTCATGTCTAACGAACATAAAACACACTTCCAATATTTAAAGTGTAAATGAGATGAATTTGATATGTACATGTGCCCATTAAACAATCACCATGAAGGGGACAATGAGCATATCCAATACTCTCAAAGCTTCCCAGTTCTCTTTTGTAATGCACACTCATACCTCTCTGGTGTGAAGTATTGAGCTTCACACATACACACAAATCTATACTGGGATATCTAATTGTTTCAGAAGCATTTGTTGAAAATGTTATGTCCATGAATGGTCTAAGAACTTTATCAAAAATTAGCTGATAGCTGATATACATGTGTATATCTATATTTGTACTACATTAAGTATTACTGTAACGTTATAAGTCCTGAATCCAGGTGCTGTTGATTCTCCAGCAGCACCTGGTTTCAAAGTAACTGTTTCCTTTCAAAGTAATTTGCCATTCTAGGTCCTCTACCCATCAATGTACATTTCAGAATTTTAGTTTCTCAATTTCTAAAATAAGAAATCCAGCTGTGATTTGATTGGAATTGTTATAGATCAATGTGGGAAGAGTAGACATCTTCACAATATTGAGATTTATGACTCATAAATTCTATTTATTTAGGTCTCATTTTAGCAATATTTTGTAGTTTTGTAGTTTTCAAATGTTTCTCTTTTTTGCTGGTTTATCTCTAAGTACATATTTTGATATTTACAATAGTATCAAAATTATGGTCATATTAATGCAAATGTTTTATTTTTTCCTCCATTAATTGGCAGGTAGTTTTAAATCATAATTTAATTGTATGATAAAACTGAATTTTGCGAGAAATGTATACATATTGTATATATACTGTTTGTCAGTTTGGCAGATTGACTGCATTATCATATCATAATTTAAAATTGCACTAATTACCACTCAGCCTCCTCTCAAGGACAATATATCAAAATATATAGCATGTTTCAGTTTATTTAGCATCATGAAACTCTCATATTGCACTTACTTTTGGAAACCTGGAATAATAAAATCATGTAAATATCAGTTCACAGGCGACATGAGTACATGCGACAATTTTCTAAATATCGACCTATCGCTCTTTAATTCTATGTTAATATTGTCAATTTTTTCCTCCTCTTGAAACTCTCTTATGCAGCTTATTGACTTTTGGTTCAATTCCTTCCCTGTTTTTCCCCCTAATCTACTTTCTAATATTTTACTGATGTTGTGCTCCTTTTTATCTGGACACTTTTAAAAAGCTGTGTAATTTCTCCTTTGTATTAAAATACAATTCCATATCCAAAATAAATGAGCGGAGGGACCAAACAGATGTTTGTGCAGCATGTCCATTAGCAATATTATTCACAATAATCAAAGGGAGGGAGCAGCCCATGTGAATATTGATGGATGAGTGGTTAAACAAAATGTGGTATATACGGCAACATAATAATATTCAGCCTTAAAATATATTCTCACACATGCTACAAAATAGATGAAACTTGAAGCCATGCTAAGTGAAATAAGCCAGTCAGAAAAATTCAAACATTCTATCATGCCACTTCTATGAGTTACTTAGTGAAAGTTGTAGAGACAGAAAGTAGAATGGTGATTGCTGGGGGGAAGGAGAGGGAGAGGAATGGGAAGTTGGTGTTCAATGAGTAAAGCATTTTAGTTGGAGAAGAAGACAAGTTTTGGAGGTCTATGGTGGTGACTGTTGCACAATAGTGCAAATATACTTAATGCCACAAAACTGTGCACTTAAAGTGATTAAAAAGGTAAATTTTATGTTGTGTATATCTTTCCAGAATTATAAACCTGCCACCACAGTATAGAAATAGAATATATTATGTAGCGTTAGGTGATGATATTTTACACATTTGCACATAATTAGAATTTCAAAGCCTTAATTTCAGATAAGGTAGTCTAAGACATAACAACATTGATGTAAGAAAACCATAAGCAATGCTTATTTTCAATCAGATTTACTAAAACATTTTATTGAACTGGTCAATTTTCTTTGCCAATATTACTGTATTCTTATTTCTAGTAATAGAGGTGTGAGAAAGCATCAAGGAAACTTAAATTGCATTCTCATACTGATGGCATACAATAATTCTGAAAACAGCAGGAGTTATGTATATCCCCCATAAGTAAAACATGAGTAACACAACACAACAAAAATTAATAGGAGACAATTCAAATAATGGTGACTTGTTATTCTTATCTAGTTAAGTACTATTCTTTTCTAACAGGAATTTGCTATTTCAAATATATTTTCTGAGATGTCTATATATTTTGAGATGACATACAAACTTGAGTCAATGACATAGAATTTTACAAATCACGCAGCTTATTCTGCGGCCATTTCTTTTGACATTTTCTCTAAACTACTAAAGAGGCATTAATGATCCATAAATTATATTACCTACATTTACAGCATTTAAAATGTGTTCAGCATGAAATATTAGCTACAGGGTAAGCTAAATAAATTAAACATGGAATAAAGATTTATCCTTAAATATAAATTACAAGAAAACTTTGATATTAGTTTTTCACAAGCGAAGCATTCTTATAAAATGTCATAACTTTTTTGGGGAAACTCTGGGAAAAATGGAGAAACTCTGAGGGGTTTTAAGTATCTTTCCTGAAGCTACAGACTCCATAACCTGTCTTTACAGGGAACTCCTGCAGCTCAGACAGAAATGAGTGGCTGAGATTCCTGGTTGCATAGCAGAGCTTCTCATCCAAACCCTTTCCCTTTTTAGTGTCTGTGTATCAGTATAGAAGTTCTATAAACTGTAGTTACTTATTTTAATCCCAAAGCACAGTAACAACATATTTCATCCAAGGGTTGGCAGTTTCTGTGAGTGTTTTGTCTAATTCTCCAAAACTCTATCTACAGGATTCCAAAGAGCCTAAAAAGTAAAATATTTTAAAAAGGGGAAAGGGAGAAAGGGAAAGAAAATAAAATTAATAGCCCATTCTGTCACTGTTATTAAACACCAGAATACCTTTCTGTTAATCTAATTAAAATTAGTGACATCATTTAACATTTATGTCTTCAACAAAAGTTTGGAATCCTGAAAAACACATTTAATTTCCTAATAAATATATTTGAATTGAATTGAAATCCTTACATATTACTTTAAATAAAGAACACAAGATGATTTATGATGTAGAAAATTCTATCCCTCATTGTCCAAAATCTAACAGTTAAATTGAACTTGTTAAATAATATTTTTGGCCAGGCATGTGGCTTACACCTAGAATCCCAATACTTTGGGAGGCAAAGGCAGGTGGATTGCTTGAGCTCAGTAGTTGCAGACCAGGCTCGGCAACATGGTGAAACCCAATCTTTCCAAAAAAAAAAAAAAAAAATTTAGCCAGGCGTAGTGGCTTGCCTGCCTGTAGTCCCAGCTACTCAGGAGGATGAGGTGGGAGGATCACCGGAGGCTGGGGAAGCTGGGGCTGCAGTGAGCCATGATTGTGCCACTGCACTCCAGCTTGGGCAACAGAATGAGACCCTGTCTCAAAGAAAGAAAGAAAGAAAGACAGATAAGAAAGAAAGAAAGAGAAAGAAAGAAAGAAAGGAAGGAAAGAAAGAAAGAAAGAGAAAGAGAAAGAAAGAAAGAAAGAAAGAAAGAAAGAAAGAAAGAAAGAAAGAAAGAAAGAAAAAGAAAGGAAGGAAGGAAAATTAATAGTTTTGCTGCCAATAATCTTTATGGAATTTTGCTTTAATGAAATAGATTTAACTAAGTAGTGACATGATCTGCTTAAGTGTATTGACCCTAGCAATCAGAGGCCTCCGTATCCCCACAATGACTTAACAGTTACATTTGACAAGCCTTGATTCTCCTAACCTACATAGAGCATAGTCAGAATTTCAGAATTCCAGCTTTCCCTATGCTATTTGGGCACATTGCTTAACTTATCTAAGACTCGGTATTTATACTCTTAAGATACTACTAATAATAATACCTAGTTTTTATGATATAATGTGCATCAAAAGCATTATACTTTCAGGCAGATGGCAATTTCTCAATAAAAATTTGCTAATGTTTTAGTACAAACAGGAAAATTGGATTATGATATTTATGACACTGTTGATTCTCCTTCTAGAAACATTTGTTTCTAAAACTTGTTTTCAAATTAAAGCACTATTTTGTATTCAGATTGAAAATACTATATGTTCAGATTTTTTAAAAAACAGTATTGCATGAATGTTTTAATTAAAATATTCCTAAATGAGCTTGAGCAAGGAGGACAGGGGAGATAAGTAAAATAAGGCTTTGTGGCATAGGAGACATTTGGTGGAAATCTTTCAGCTCAACTAAGATTTGAAAAAAAAAGAGAATTTTTATAAAAAATGTAAAGGCAGGATTTACCCTGATGAGCTTGTGGAGAAAATACAGAGTCTAACATAATTCAAGAGACTAATCAGTCAAAGTAGTTTGGAAGGAATATCTTGAAGAGAGACAACATAAAATGAAGATCAGGTATGTAGTTATTTTAATAATCTATCCATGAGATAAAAAGCATTGGGTTTTATTTTATTTGTCAAAAAGGGACAATAGTTCCAAGAACCATTCTTTGTTCAGCCTAAAGAGGTTTTTACATTTTGAACCAGCGACATATTGTGCTAAGTAGAATAATATCCAAATTTGTGTCTATATCAACAATTTTGTTCTCAATTAGAAACACTTTATTCACACAACTGATGATTATCTGCATTTGATTTAGTGCTGAACTGTCAAAGGGGGACTAACAAAAACAAAATATTAGAGTTGCAAGCAGTGTAAGTGGAAAATAATGACCATATTGAATTCACCATTACTGAAATAAGAAAACAAAGCAAAAAATAAATAAGAAAAAAATTGACTACATGAACATTTGCTTCTCTCCTAAGAATCAAAACCCTTAATTTGCTGTGGCAAAAAAGCATCTGGGTCCATGAAACCATGCAAAAGTCTACTGTTTCTGGGAGATAAGAAGAAGCAAAACACATCAGCTTTCAGAGAAGGTTAAGAAACCTCTCATACCCTACCCTACCCCACCTGACACCAGGCAAAGGATCACTGCTTCTGGGAGAGGGATGCAAGAAAAATACTCCTCCATCAGGAGAGGAACAAGGATTGTTTTGGGGCCCAGGATTTTGCACTAATGCAGAGTAGTGCTACTGTGGTTAAGGTTTGGAAAGTCTCCATCCAGTGACCACAGACAAAGGTACATTGTTCCTATGGAAGGAGAAATAAAAGAGTTTGTTCTTATTGTGGGGTTGAAAACTTGCAATGATATAAATCAGAGGTTTTCTACTGCTGAGGTGGGAGGAGGGTAAGGTATTATTTCTTCTGCAAAAAACAACACAGGTAAGTGACAGTTTGACTCCCACTAGAATAAGAGTCAAGAAGTGCTAAAAATACCCCTCCTCTGAGTGTCCAATGATGAAACTGGCTCAAAAATAACATGAATCATCCCTCTGTCCCCAACCTGAATTTTTTGCCTAGTCACACACACACACACACACACACACACACACACGCAAAATGATGTTCTACAGTTAGAGAGGAACAAGAAAGTGGAGAGAGACCCTCTCTATAACATAGGTTGTAAGGACTACCGAAAGCTAACTGTGGAACAGGATCATTGGCATATGCTCTCCAGAGTCTAAGGCCCCACACAAGGCACATCATATAGCAGCCTACTGCTGGAGAAATCTGAGTTACATTGGTCACTGAATGTTTCAGACACCGCAGCAAAAAGCAACCTTTGTTCCTGCCCACGCTAATAGCATGACATAAAAATGAAACAGAAATATAAAACAATCTCGACATAAATAATTATCTCATGATCTACTGTTTTTCTACATCAGATGATTTGCATTTTTTAGAAATTGGGAGACACATAAAAGCAAGTTAGAAATTTGAGTTACGAGTTATAATATTTTCAAAGGATAAAAAGTCAACAGAATCAAATTCAGAGATAATTCAGATGTTGGAACTAAATGCAAGTAATTTAAAATAATAATGATCAAAATGTTAAAGGATCTAGTTAAAAAAGACAACATGTATGGAAAAATGAGGAATTTCAGCAAAGATGGGAACAGTATAAGGCAAAATCTAGAAATAAGTGAAAGCATGAGAACAGAGATGAAGAATTACATCAGCAAGCTGATTAGCAGACTGGTCATCAGAGTTAAAGAAAGAAGCAGTAAATTTTATACTAGGTCAATACAAATCATTTGAATGGTAGCACAAAGGGAGGAAAGAGAAAAACCAAATAAACCAATAAACCAAGCAAATAAAATACTCCAGTCAATCCAAGAATTCTCTGGTAATATGAAATTAACTAAAATACAATTAATTGGAATTACAGAAGGAGAGTAAAAACAGAATGTGAGAGAAGACAAATTTGAAAAAGATGACTAAGGCGACCAAATAACCTCAAAATATCCAAGAAAGATTAATACAAAATTTAAAGAACGCTAGAATAATCACACTAGTCAAACTGCTGAAAACCAATGATTAGCATAAATCTTGAATTCAGTCACAGAAAAAATAGGAACACTGTGTAGAGAGATAAACAGAAACAAACATTATAATGAACTGCTTGTCAGTAACTCTACAAGTCAGAAACAAATGATACAAAATTCTTAAATAACTGAAGAAAAGTCAACCCCCAATCTTATATCCATTAACTGTAATACAGCAAAAATAACAATTAAATGACATTTGCAGATTAACACTGGAAGAGTCCCTTGCTAACAGGTATGCACTAAAATAAATGTCAAAATCATTTCTTGAGGCAAAAGGAATACGGAAGCAGGTGAAAGTTGAAACTACAACAAATAAATAAATAATGCCAGAGAACATATAAGGATATATAACCCAATTATTTTACATTGCTCTAAAGATAATTGATTGTCTAATTTTTTTAAAAAAGAGTAACTTTATATTATGGAATTCATAATATTTGAGACTATAATGCATGACATAAATAGTATAAAGGAGAGAGGAAACAGAAATATACATTTTAAGGTTTTTATACCATAGTTGGTATAGTACAAATTATAGGTTACTGTAATAAGCTAGAATAGGTATTGAAATCTCTAGAGAAACTATGAACATTTTTTTAAAATGGTATGTGCATTAATGTTTTCATAGAACTTCCAGCTTTTGTTTTTATTCATTTAATTTTATTTATTTTTTTTTTTTTGAGATGGAGTCTTGCCCTGTTGCCCAGGCTGCAGTGCAATGGTGTGATCTCAGCTCACTGCAACCACCTCCGCCTCCCAGGTTCCAATGATTCTCCTGCCTCAGCCTCCTGAGTAGCTGGGATTACAGGAGCCCACCACCATGCCCAGCTAATTTTTGTATTTTTAGTAGAGACGGGGTTTCACCATGTTGGCCAGGCTTGTCTCAAACTCCTGGCCTCATGATCGGCCCACCTCAGCTTCCCAAAGTGCTGGGATTACAGACTTGAGACACCGTGCCAGGCCCCAGCTTTTAGTTTTTAAGGTAGTTGTTGTGTTATTACATGTGAAGTAAGGTTATTCTTAAATATCCATGTTTTGAGAATTAATGATAATGACAAATTAATTTATCTCAATCTAAATGACATTTTAGTATTAAATGTTTAAATATTTTTATAATTTTTCCTTTTTAACAGAAGTCATTCTAACTGGTGTGAGATGGTATTTCACTGATGTTTTGCTTTGCATTTCTCTGATGATTAGTGATGGTATGCATGTGTTAATATGCTTGCTGGCCACATATGTGTTCTTCTGAAAACTGTCTGTTCACGTTCTTTGCCCATTTTTTAATGGGGTTATTTATTTTTTGCTCATTGATGTGCGTAAGTCTCTTATGGCTTCTGGATAATAGGCCTTTGCTGTATGCATAGTGTGTGAATATTTTCTTCCATTCTGTAGGCTGTCTGTTCAATCCCTTGAGAGTTTCTCATGCTGTGCAGAAGAAGCTCTTTAGTTTAATTAAATCATACTTGTCAATTTTCATTTTTCTGGCAATTGCTTTTGAGGACTTACCCATAAATTCATTGCCAAGTGCAATGTCCAGATGAATATTTCCTAGGTTTTCTTCCAGGATTTTTATAGGCAGAGGATGTAATCTCATGTCAATGGGTCTTAATAATTAAATGACTCCACACTGAGAATCATTACTGTAAAAAATCGATTTTGTTATAATGATGGAAATTTAAACATATAAAAGTAAAAACAGATGCCACCTCTTTGCTAGAACTCTACAAGGCAAATTACTATCAGAGAGGCAGAGGAAACACGATATATATATATTTATATATATATATCCATATATATATATATCTCCAAAATATAATTTGCAGTGAAATAAATGAAAGCACATTATAAATAAACTTACCTGATTTTACAAACTAACCTGTAAAGGGATTTGTACTAATTTTTCCATTGCCTGCATTGCCCTTTCTTCTAGATCCAATTTATATTTTTGTACTTCACCAATGTGTCTTCACCAATGTGTACTTTCCATACGTTTTTTAAGATTTAATATTACTTCTTCCAACATCTTTTTAGCCTCCTCTAGTTTTTTACATCCCTGTTGTATTTTTCATACATAACAACTCCTGTTGAATACCTTGATTGTTTTGAGTCAAACAGACATGTTTTGAAGATACAGCTTCCAGCTCTGCTGTAAGATCATCAAACTACATTAATAAAATAATATAGCTTGAAAATGAAGTAGGCTGAGAATAATCTCATACAAAACCAATAACAAATTTTGAAATACATTTACTTGCAATAAAATGTTATCTATAATGTAGATTCTTTAAATGTTAACCCTTAAATTACTCAGAAATTCAAGAACAAAGTAAAAGCCACCATAAGTCAGATATATTCTTTACTATCATCATCTTTGCCACAGAACTTTTGCACTTGATCTTTCTTTTATTTTTCTGATAATTTGTGTCTGTTCCTCCTTAAATGGCTCTACGTTAACTCTTATTAGAAAGTTTCAAACTCCTTTCTCTCATCATCATGCCCCAAAATTTGTCAAAAAATGTTTCAGAGATATAATATTGAGTTATTTAGGCCAAAATCAATAAATGGCTCTTAGAATAAGACTTTGAAAATAATGTAATACTCTATGCTAGGCATGGTGGCTCATGCCTGTAATCCCAGCACTATAGGAGGCTGTGGCAGAAAGATTACTTGAGGCCAGGAATTTGAAACCAGCCAGAGCAACATAGTGATAACATAATCTCGACAAAAATTTTTTTTTTTTTAATTAGCCAGGCATGGTGACTTATGCTTGTAGATCCAACTAGTTGGGAGACTAAGGCACAAGGATGGCTTGGACTCAGAGTTCAGGGCTGCAGTGAATTATGACCAAGCCACTCCACTTCTGCCTGGATGACAGACAGAGACCATATCTCAAAGAAACACAAAATAATCCTATAAATAAGGATTCTAATGTCATAAGCCTTTCCCTAGGCTGTAAATGTTTTATGCTAATTTGAATTGCATTTTTAAAAGTAATGACTCTTGGGGTAGAGGCCATAGAATACAGCACCCAGATATAAATCCACATATTTGCCTTACAAGAAATAAATCCACATTCTTGCCTTTCAAGAGCTCCTGAAGGAAGCACTAAACATGGAAAGGGACAAACAGTATGAGCCACTGCAAAAACATACCAAATTGTAACGACCATCGACACTATAAAGAAACTGCATTAACTAATGGAAAAAATAAACAGCTAACAACATCATGACAGGATAAATTTCACATGTAACAATATTAACCTTAAATGTAACTGGGCTAAATGCCCCAGTAAAAAGACACAGACTGGCAAGTTGGAAAAAGACTCAAGACCCATTGGTGTGCTGTGTTCAGGAGACCCATCTCACATGCAAAGACACACACAGGCTCAAAATAAAGGGATAGAGGAATATTTACCAAGCAAATGAAAAGCAAAAAAAAAAAAAAAAAAAAAAAAAAAAAAAGCAGGGGTTGCAATCCTAGTCTCTGATAAAACAGACTTTAAATGGAAAAGATCAAAAGAGACAAAGAAGGGCATTACAAAGCAGTGCCATCTGCTTTTCCTCAGGACTCTGCTCCATCAGCCATCAGGTGGTAGCCATTCAGGCTGTTGGAACCTGGCCATCCATGCTTCTTTGAGTGGGTGAGGTTAAAGGCTGGTCCAACTGCATCAGGAGCATGCTTGCAGAGGTGGCTGCTTGCTCTTTGAGCCAGCTTGGCCTTGCCTGGCATGCACAGGCCCCAGCTACTGACATGCTGCTCTGAGTGAGCTTGTCCTGCCTGGGGCCAAATTCTAAGTCTGGCCAAGGCCACAGAAGGGCGAGTCCCCTGGGTGGTAATCCTTTTTTCTGCACTTGAACATAAAGTCCTCCTCAAGACGGCCTGTGGTCTGCCTCTTTGCAACCAACAAGCCTGCAGTGCCATATAAGCTCAGAGGCATGGACTAGAGCCCCAAAGGCAGTGAACACCCTGCTCCTGAGCCTCCTGCTCATTTCCTCTGTGTGGCTCCATTTGTAGCACAGTTGTTGTACTGAGGCTTGTGTATGCTGGGCAAGGACAAGCTGGCTCAAAGAGCAACCAGCCACTTCTGCAAGGGTGTGCCAGGAGCAAGTAGACCAGCCACCAACCTCACTCGCTGCCTGCCAGACACGGCACATCAGTTCTTCTACCCTAGAGGTAGGGCCCCAGTGCCATCTGCTTTTCCTGAGGCCTCTGCTCCATCAGCCATCAGGAGACAGCCACACAGGCTGTGGGAACCTGCCTATCCTTGCTTCCTTGAGTAGCCGAGGTTGGTGGCTGCTCCACCTGCTCTCGGTGCACCCCTGCAAAGGTGGCTGGTTGCTCTTTGAGCCAGCTTGGCCTTGCCTGGCATGCAGAGGCCCCAGCTACTGACATGCTCCTCTGAGTGAGCTTGTCCTGCCTTGGCCCAAATTCTAAGTCTGGTCAGGTCCACAGAAGGCAGAGTCCCCTGGGTGGTAATGCTGGCTGCTTTCTGCATTTGAACACAAAGCCCTCCTCAAGATGACCTGTGGTCTGCCTCTTGGCAATGAAGAAGCCCGCAGTGCCCTATGAGCCCTGAGGCATGGACTGGAGCCCCAAGGGCAGTGCACACCGTGCTCCTGATCCTGCTGCTCATTTCCTCTCTGTGGCTCCATTTGTAGCACAGTTGTTGCACTGAGGCTTGTGCATGCCGAACAAAGCCAAGCTGGCTCAAAGAGGAACCAGCCACCTCCGCAAGGGTGTGCCAGGAGCCGGTGGAGCAGACACTAAACTCACTCGCTGCCGGTTGGGGCACATCAGTTCTTCTTCCATAGAGGTTAGGCCCCAGTGCCATCTTCTTTTCCTCAGGCCTCTGCTCCATCAGTCTCCAGGTGGCAGCCACTCAGACTGTTGGAACCTGGCCATCTGTGCTTCCTTGTGTGGGTCAGTTTGATGGCTGCTACATCTGCTCCAGGCACACCCCTGCAGAGGTGGCTGGTTGCTCTTTGAGACAGCTTGGCCTTGCCTGGCATGCACAGGCTCCAGCTACTGATACGCTGCTCTGAGTGAGCTTGTCCTGCATTAGGCCAAATTCTAAGTCCGGTCAGGGCCACAGAAGGCAGAGTCCCCTGGGTGGTAATCCTGGCTGCTTTCTGCACTTGAACATAAAGTCCTCCTCAAGATGGCCTGTGGTCTGCCTCTTTGCAACCAAGAAGCCCACAGAGCCATACTAGCCCTGAGGCATTGACTGGAGCCCGAAACGCAGCACACACCCTGCTCCTGAGCCTGCTGCTCTGTTTTCTCTGTGTGGCTCCATTTGTAGCACAGTTGTTGTACTGAGGCTTGTGCATGCTGGGTAAGGCCAAGCTGGCTCAAAGAGCAACCAGCCACCTCTGCAAGGGTGTGCCAGGAGCAGGTGGACCAGCCACCAACCTCACTCACAGCCGGTCGGTGTACATCACTTCTTCTACCCAACAGGTAGAGCCCCAGTGCCATCTGCTTTTCCTCAGGCCTCTGCTCCATCCGCCATCAGGATGCAGCCATGCAGGCTGTGGGAACCTGGCCATACCTTCTTCCTTGAGTGGGTGAGGTTGGTGGCTGCTCCACCTGCTCCAGGTGCACCCTTGCAGAGGTGGCTGGTTGCTCTTTGAGCCAGCTTGGCCTTGCCTGGCATGCACAGGCCCCAGCTACTGACACACTGCTCCGAGTGAGCTTGTCGTGCCTGGGGCCAAATTCTAGGTCTGGCCAGGGCCACAGAAGGCAGAGCCCCTGGGTGGTAATACTGGCTGCTTTCTGCATTTGAACATAAAGTCCTCCTCAAGATGGCCTGTGGTCTGCATCTTGGCAACGAAGAACCCCGCAGTGCCACACGAGCCCTGAGGCATGGACTGGAGCCCCAAAGGCAGCGCACACCCTGCTCCTGAGCCTGCTGCTCATTTCCTCTATGTGGCTCCATATGTAGCACAGTTGTCGCACTGAGGCTTGTGCATGCCGGGCAAGGCCAAGCTGGCTCAAAGAGTAACCAGCCACCTCTGCAAGGGTGTGCCAGGAGCAAGTGGACCAGCCACCAACCTCACTCGCTGCCAGAGTACATCACTTCTTCTACCCTAGATGTAGGGTCCCAGTGCCATCTGCTTTTCCTCAGGCCTCTGCTCCATCAGCCATCAGGAGGCAGCCACTCAGGTTGTTGGAATCTGGCCATCCCTGCTTCCTTGAGTGGGTGATGTTGGTGGCTGCTCCACCTGCTACAGGCACACCCTTGCAGAGGTGGCTGCTTGCTCTTTGAGCCAGCTTGGCCTTGTCTTTCATGCACAACCTCCAGCTACTGACATGCTGCTCCGAGTGAGCTTGTCCTGCGTTAGGCGAAATTCTAAATCCGGTCAGGGCCACAGAAGGCAGAGTCCCCTGGGTGATAATCCTGGCTGTTTTCTGCGCTTGAACATAAAATCCTCCTGAAGATGTCCTGTGGTTTGCCTCTTTGCAATCAAGAAGCCCACAGTGCCAAATGAGCCCTGAGGCATGGACTGGAGCCCCAAAGGCAGTGCACACCCTGCTCCTGAGCCTGTTGCTCATTTCCTCTATATGGCTCCATTTGTGGGACCATTGTTGTACTGAGGCTTGTGCATGCTGGGCAAGGCCAAGCTGGCTCAAAGAGCAACCAGCCACCTCTGCAAGGGTGTGCCAGGAGCAGGTGGACCAGCCACCAACCTCACTCGCAGCCAGTCGGGGTACATCAGTTCTTCTACCCTAGAGGTAGAGCCCCAGTGCCATCTGCTTTTCCTCAGGCCTCTACTCCATCAGCCATCAGGAGGCAGCCACTTAGGCTGTGGGAATCTGGCCATCCCTGCTTCCCTCAAGTAGCTGAGGTTGCTGGCTGCTCCACCTGCTCCTGGAGTACCCTTGCAGAGGTGGCTGGTTGCTCTTTGAGACAGCTTGGCCACGCCTTTCATGCACAAGCTTCAGCTACTGACACGCTGCTCTGAGTGTGCTTGTCCTGAGTTAGGCCAAATTCTAAGTCCGGTCAGGGCCACAGAAGGCAGAGTCCCCTGGGTGGTAATCCTGGCTGCTTTCTGCACTTGAACATAAAGTCCTCCTCAAGATGGCCTGTGGTCTGCCTCTTTGCAACCAAGAAGCCCACAGAGCCATACTAGCCCTGAGGCATTGACTGGAGCCCCAAACGCAGCACACATCCTGCTCCTGAGCCTGCTGCTCTGTTTTCTCTGTGTGGCTCCATTTGTAGCACAGTTGTTGCACTGAGGCTTGTGCATGCTGGGTAAGGCCAAGCTGGCTCAAAGAGCAACCAGCCACCTCTGCAAGGGTGTGCCAGGAGCAGGTGGACCAGCCACCAACCTCACTCACAGCCGGTCGGTGTACATCACTTCTTCTACCCAACAGGTAGAGCCCCAGTGCCATCTGCTTTTCCTCAGGCCTCTGCTCTATCCGCCATCAGGATGCAGCCATGCAGGCTGTGGGAACCTGGCCATACCTTCTTCCTTGAGTGGGTGAGGTTGGTGGCTGCTCCACCTGCTCCAGGTGCACCCTTGCAGAGGTGGCTGGTTGCTCTTTGAGCCACCTTGGCCTTGCCTGGCATGCACAGGCCCCAGCTACTGACACACTGCTCCGAGTGAGCTTGTCGTGCCTGGGGCCAAATTCTAGGTCTGGCCAGGGCCACAGAAGGCAGAGCCCCTGGGTGGTAATACTGGCTGCTTTCTGCATTTGAACATAAAGTCCTCCTCAAGATGGCCTGTGGTCTGCATCTTGGCAACGAAGAACCCCGCAGTGCCACACGAGCCCTGAGGCATGGACTGGAGCCCCAAAGGCAGCGCACACCCTGCTCCTGAGCCTGCTGCTCATTTCCTCTATGTGGCTCCATATGTAGCACAGTTGTCGCACTGAGGCTTGTGCATGCCGGGCAAGGCCAAGCTGGCTCAAAGAGTAACCAGCCACCTCTGCAAGGGTGTGCCAGGAGCAAGTGGACCAGCCACCAACCTCACTCGCTGCCAGAGTACATCACTTCTTCTACCCTAGATGTAGGGTCCCAGTGCCATCTGCTTTTCCTCAGGCCTCTGCTCCATCAGCCATCAGGAGGCAGCCACTCAGGTTGTTGGAATCTGGCCATCCCTGCTTCCTTGAGTGGGTGATGTTGGTGGCTGCTCCACCTGCTACAGGCACACCCTTGCAGAGGTGGCTGCTTGCTCTTTGAGCCAGCTTGGCCTTGTCTTTCATGCACAACCTCCAGCTACTGACATGCTGCTCCAAGTGAGCTTGTCCTGCGTTAGGCGAAATTCTAAATCCGGTCAGGGCCACAGAAGGCAGAGTCCCCTGGGTGATAATCCTGGCTGCTTTCTGCACTTGAACATAAAATCCTCCTGAAGATGTCCTGTGGTTTGCCTCTTTGCAATCAAGAAGCCCACAGTGCCAAATGAGCCCTGAGGCATGGACTGGAGCCCCAAAGGCAGTGCACACCCTGCTCCTGAGCCTGTTGCTCATTTCCTCTATATGGCTCCATTTGTGGGACCATTGTTGTACTGAGGCTTGTGCATGCTGGGCAAGGCCAAGCTGGCTCAAAGAGCAACCAGCCACCTCTGCAAGGGTGTGCCAGGAGCAGGTGGACCAGCCACCAACCTCACTCGCAGCCAGTCGGGGTACATCAGTTCTTCTACCCTAGAGGTAGAGCCCCAGTGCCATCTGCTTTTCCTCAGGCCTCTACTCCATCAGCCATCAGGAGGCAGCCACTTAGGCTGTGGGAATCTGGCCATCCCTGCTTCCCTCAAGTAGCTGAGGTTGCTGGCTGCTCCACCTGCTCCTGGAGCACCCTTGCAGAGGTGGCTGGTTGCTCTTTGAGACAGCTTGGCCACGCCTTTCATGCACAAGCTTCAGCTACTGACACGCTGCTCTGAGTGTGCTTGTCCTGAGTTAGGCCAAATTCTAAGTCCGGTCAGGGCCACAGAAGGCAGAGTCCCCTGGGTGGTAATCCTGGCTGCTTTCTGCACTTGAACATAAAGTCCTCCTCAAGATGGCCTGTGGTCTGCCTCTTTGCAACCAAGAAGCCCACAGAGCCATACTAGCCCTGAGGCATTGACTGGAGCCCCAAATGCAGCACACATCCTGCTCCTGAGCCTGCTGCTCTGTTTTCTCTGTGTGGCTCCATTTGTAGCACAGCTGTTGCACTGAGGCTTGTGCATGCTGGGTAAGGCCAAGCTGGCTCAAAGAGCAACCAGCCACCTCTGCAAGGGTGTGCCAGGAGCAGGTGGACCAGCCACCAACCTCACTCACAGCCGGTCGGTGTACATCACTTCTTCTACCCAACAGGTAGAGCCCCAGTGCCATCTGCTTTTCCTCAGGCCTCTGCTCCATCCGCCATCAGGATGCAGCCATGCAGGCTGTGGGAACCTGGCCATACCTTCTTCCTTGAGTGGGTGAGGTTGGTGGCTGCTCCACCTGCTCCAGGTGCACCCTTGCAGAGGTGGCTGGTTGCTCTTTGAGCCAGCTTGGCCTTGCCTGGCATGCACAGGCCCCAGCTACTGACACACTGCTCCGAGTGAGCTTGTCGTGCCTGGGGCCAAATTCTAGGTCTGGCCAGGGCCACAGAAGGCAGAGCCCCTGGGTGGTAATACTGGCTGCTTTCTGCATTTGAACATAAAGTCCTCCTCAAGATGGCCTGTGGTCTGCATCTTGGCAACGAAGAACCCCGCAGTGCCACACGAGCCCTGAGGCATGGACTGGAGCCCCAAAGGCAGCGCACACCCTGCTCCTGAGCCTGCTGCTCATTTCCTCTATGTGGCTCCATATGTAGCACAGTTGTCGCACTGAGGCTTGTGCATGCCGGGCAAGGCCAAGCTGGCTCAAAGAGTAACCAGCCACCTCTGCAAGGGTGTGCCAGGAGCAAGTGGACCAGCCACCAACCTCACTCGCTGCCAGAGTACATCACTTCTTCTACCCTAGATGTAGGGTCCCAGTGCCATCTGCTTTTCCTCAGGCCTCTGCTCCATCAGCCATCAGGAGGCAGCCACTCAGGTTGTTGGAATCTGGCCATCCCTGCTTCCTTGAGTGGGTGATGTTGGTGGCTGCTCCACCTGCTACAGGCACACCCTTGCAGAGGTGGCTGCTTGCTCTTTGAGCCAGCTTGGCCTTGTCTTTCATGCACAACCTCCAGCTACTGACATGCTGCTCCAAGTGAGCTTGTCCTGCGTTAGGCGAAATTCTAAATCCGGTCAGGGCCACAGAAGGCAGAGTCCCCTGGGTGATAATCCTGGCTGCTTTCTGCACTTGAACATAAAATCCTCCTGAAGATGTCCTGTGGTTTGCCTCTTTGCAATCAAGAAGCCCACAGTGCCAAATGAGCCCTGAGGCATGGACTGGAGCCCCAAAGGCAGTGCACACCCTGCTCCTGAGCCTGTTGCTCATTTCCTCTATATGGCTCCATTTGTGGGACCATTGTTGTACTGAGGCTTGTGCATGCTGGGCAAGGCCAAGCTGGCTCAAAGAGCAACCAGCCACCTCTGCAAGGGTGTGCCAGGAGCAGGTGGACCAGCCACCAACCTCACTCGCAGCCAGTCGGGGTACATCAGTTCTTCTACCCTAGAGGTAGAGCCCCAGTGCCATCTGCTTTTCCTCAGGCCTCTACTCCATCAGCCATCAGGAGGCAGCCACTTAGGCTGTGGGAATCTGGCCATCCCTGCTTCCCTCAAGTAGCTGAGGTTGCTGGCTGCTCCACCTGCTCCTGGAGTACCCTTGCAGAGGTGGCTGGTTGCTCTTTGAGACAGCTTGGCCACGCCTTTCATGCACAAGCTTCAGCTACTGACACGCTGCTCTGAGTGTGCTTGTCCTGAGTTAGGCCAAATTCTAAGTCCGGTCAGGGCCACAGAAGGCAGAGTCCCCTGGGTGGTAATCCTGGCTGCTTTCTGCACTTGAACATAAAGTCCTCCTCAAGATGGCCTGTGGTCTGCCTCTTTGCAACCAAGAAGCCCACAGAGCCATACTAGCCCTGAGGCATTGACTGGAGCCCCAAACGCAGCACACATCCTGCTCCTGAGCCTGCTGCTCTGTTTTCTCTGTGTGGCTCCATTTGTAGCACAGCTGTTGCACTGAGGCTTGTGCATGCTGGGTAAGGCCAAGCTGGCTCAAAGAGCAACCAGCCACCTCTGCAAGGGTGTGCCAGGAGCAGGTGGACCAGCCACCAACCTCACTCACAGCCGGTCGGTGTACATCACTTCTTCTACCCAACAGGTAGAGCCCCAGTGCCATCTGCTTTTCCTCAGGCCTCTGCTCTATCCGCCATCAGGATGCAGCCATGCAGGCTGTGGGAACCTGGCCATACCTTCTTCCTTGAGTGGGTGAGGTTGGTGGCTGCTCCACCTGCTCCAGGTGCACCCTTGCAGAGGTGGCTGGTTGCTCTTTGAGCCACCTTGGCCTTGCCTGGCATGCACAGGCCCCAGCTACTGACACACTGCTCCGAGTGAGCTTGTCGTGCCTGGGGCCAAATTCTAGGTCTGGCCAGGGCCACAGAAGGCAGAGCCCCTGGGTGGTAATACTGGCTGCTTTCTGCATTTGAACATAAAGTCCTCCTCAAGATGGCCTGTGGTCTGCATCTTGGCAACGAAGAACCCCGCAGTGCCACACGAGCCCTGAGGCATGGACTGGAGCCCCAAAGGCAGCGCACACCCTGCTCCTGAGCCTGCTGCTCATTTCCTCTATGTGGCTCCATATGTAGCACAGTTGTCGCACTGAGGCTTGTGCATGCCGGGCAAGGCCAAGCTGGCTCAAAGAGTAACCAGCCACCTCTGCAAGGGTGTGCCAGGAGCAAGTGGACCAGCCACCAACCTCACTCGCTGCCAGAGTACATCACTTCTTCTACCCTAGATGTAGGGTCCCAGTGCCATCTGCTTTTCCTCAGGCCTCTGCTCCATCAGCCATCAGGAGGCAGCCACTCAGGTTGTTGGAATCTGGCCATCCCTGCTTCCTTGAGTGGGTGATGTTGGTGGCTGCTCCACCTGCTACAGGCACACCCTTGCAGAGGTGGCTGCTTGCTCTTTGAGCCAGCTTGGCCTTGTCTTTCATGCACAACCTCCAGCTACTGACATGCTGCTCCAAGTGAGCTTGTCCTGCGTTAGGTGAAATTCTAAATCCGGTCAGGGCCACAGAAGGCAGAGTCCCCTGGGTGATAATCCTGGCTGCTTTCTGCACTTGAACATAAAATCCTCCTGAAGATGTCCTGTGGTTTGCCTCTTTGCAATCAAGAAGCCCACAGTGCCAAATGAGCCCTGAGGCATGGACTGGAGCCCCAAAGGCAGTGCACACCCTGCTCCTGAGCCTGTTGCTCATTTCCTCTATATGGCTCCATTTGTGGGACCATTGTTGTACTGAGGCTTGTGCATGCTGGGCAAGGCCAAGCTGGCTCAAAGAGCAACCAGCCACCTCTGCAAGGGTGTGCCAGGAGCAGGTGGACCAGCCACCAACCTCACTCGCAGCCAGTCGGGGTACATCAGTTCTTCTACCCTAGAGGTAGAGCCCCAGTGCCATCTGCTTTTCCTCAGGCCTCTACTCCATCAGCCATCAGGAGGCAGCCACTTAGGCTGTGGGAATCTGGCCATCCCTGCTTCCCTCAAGTAGCTGAGGTTGCTGGCTGCTCCACCTGCTCCTGGAGCACCCTTGCAGAGGTGGCTGGTTGCTCTTTGAGACAGCTTGGCCACGCCTTTCATGCACAAGCTTCAGCTACTGACACGCTGCTCTGAGTGTGCTTGTCCTGAGTTAGGCCAAATTCTAAGTCCGGTCAGGGCCACAGAAGGCAGAGTCCCCTGGGTGGTAATCCTGGCTGCTTTCTGCACTTGAACATAAAGTCCTCCTCAAGATGGCCTGTGGTCTGCCTCTTTGCAACCAAGAAGCCCACAGAGCCATACTAGCCCTGAGGCATTGACTGGAGCCCCAAACGCAGCACACATCCTGCTCCTGAGCCTGCTGCTCTGTTTTCTCTGTGTGGCTCCATTTGTAGCACAGCTGTTGCACTGAGGCTTGTGCATGCTGGGTAAGGCCAAGCTGGCTCAAAGAGCAACCAGCCACCTCTGCAAGGGTGTGCCAGGAGCAGGTGGACCAGCCACCAACCTCACTCACAGCCGGTCGGTGTACATCACTTCTTCTACCCAACAGGTAGAGCCCCAGTGCCATCTGCTTTTCCTCAGGCCTCTGCTCCATCCGCCATCAG
Source organism: Gorilla gorilla gorilla (assembly GCF_029281585.2). Lineage (NCBI taxonomy): Eukaryota > Metazoa > Chordata > Mammalia > Primates > Hominidae > Gorilla > Gorilla gorilla. The sequence continues at coordinate 32,379,608 of NC_073238.2, read as the reverse complement.
GATGCAGCCATGCAGGCTGTGGGAACCTGGCCATACCTTCTTCCTTGAGTGGGTGAGGTTGGTGGCTGCTCCACCTGCTCCAGGTGCACCCTTGCAGAGGTGGCTGGTTGCTCTTTGAGCCAGCTTGGCCTTGCCTGGCATGCACAGGCCCCAGCTACTGACACACTGCTCCGAGTGAGCTTGTCGTGCCTGGGGCCAAATTCTAGGTCTGGCCAGGGCCACAGAAGGCAGAGCCCCTGGGTGGTAATACTGGCTGCTTTCTGCATTTGAACATAAAGTCCTCCTCAAGATGGCCTGTGGTCTGCATCTTGGCAACGAAGAACCCCGCAGTGCCACACGAGCCCTGAGGCATGGACTGGAGCCCCAAAGGCAGCGCACACCCTGCTCCTGAGCCTGCTGCTCATTTCCTCTATGTGGCTCCATATGTAGCACAGTTGTCGCACTGAGGCTTGTGCATGCCGGGCAAGGCCAAGCTGGCTCAAAGAGTAACCAGCCACCTCTGCAAGGGTGTGCCAGGAGCAAGTGGACCAGCCACCAACCTCACTCGCTGCCAGAGTACATCACTTCTTCTACCCTAGATGTAGGGTCCCAGTGCCATCTGCTTTTCCTCAGGCCTCTGCTCCATCAGCCATCAGGAGGCAGCCACTCAGGTTGTTGGAATCTGGCCATCCCTGCTTCCTTGAGTGGGTGATGTTGGTGGCTGCTCCACCTGCTACAGGCACACCCTTGCAGAGGTGGCTGCTTGCTCTTTGAGCCAGCTTGGCCTTGTCTTTCATGCACAACCTCCAGCTACTGACATGCTGCTCCGAGTGAGCTTGTCCTGCGTTAGGCGAAATTCTAAATCCGGTCAGGGCCACAGAAGGCAGAGTCCCCTGGGTGATAATCCTGGCTGTTTTCTGCGCTTGAACATAAAATCCTCCTGAAGATGTCCTGTGGTTTGCCTCTTTGCAATCAAGAAGCCCACAGTGCCAAATGAGCCCTGAGGCATGGACTGGAGCCCCAAAGGCAGTGCACACCCTGCTCCTGAGCCTGTTGCTCATTTCCTCTATATGGCTCCATTTGTGGGACCATTGTTGTACTGAGGCTTGTGCATGCTGGGCAAGGCCAAGCTGGCTCAAAGAGCAACCAGCCACCTCTGCAAGGGTGTGCCAGGAGCAGGTGGACCAGCCACCAACCTCACTCGCAGCCAGTCGGGGTACATCAGTTCTTCTACCCTAGAGGTAGAGCCCCAGTGCCATCTGCTTTTCCTCAGGCCTCTACTCCATCAGCCATCAGGAGGCAGCCACTTAGGCTGTGGGAATCTGGCCATCCCTGCTTCCCTCAAGTAGCTGAGGTTGCTGGCTGCTCCACCTGCTCCTGGAGCACCCTTGCAGAGGTGGCTGGTTGCTCTTTGAGACAGCTTGGCCACGCCTTTCATGCACAAGCTTCAGCTACTGACACGCTGCTCTGAGTGTGCTTGTCCTGAGTTAGGCCAAATTCTAAGTCCGGTCAGGGCCACAGAAGGCAGAGTCCCCTGGGTGGTAATCCTGGCTGCTTTCTGCACTTGAACATAAAGTCCTCCTCAAGATGGCCTGTGGTCTGCCTCTTTGCAACCAAGAAGCCCACAGAGCCATACTAGCCCTGAGGCATTGACTGGAGCCCCAAACGCAGCACACATCCTGCTCCTGAGCCTGCTGCTCTGTTTTCTCTGTGTGGCTCCATTTGTAGCACAGCTGTTGCACTGAGGCTTGTGCATGCTGGGTAAGGCCAAGCTGGCTCAAAGAGCAACCAGCCACCTCTGCAAGGGTGTGCCAGGAGCAGGTGGACCAGCCACCAACCTCACTCACAGCCGGTCGGTGTACATCACTTCTTCTACCCAACAGGTAGAGCCCCAGTGCCATCTGCTTTTCCTCAGGCCTCTGCTCCATCCGCCATCAGGATGCAGCCATGCAGGCTGTGGGAACCTGGCCATACCTTCTTCCTTGAGTGGGTGAGGTTGGTGGCTGCTCCACCTGCTCCAGGTGCACCCTTGCAGAGGTGGCTGGTTGCTCTTTGAGCCACCTTGGCCTTGCCTGGCATGCACAGGCCCCAGCTACTGACACACTGCTCCGAGTGAGCTTGTCGTGCCTGGGGCCAAATTCTAGGTCTGGCCAGGGCCACAGAAGGCAGAGCCCCTGGGTGGTAATACTGGCTGCTTTCTGCATTTGAACATAAAGTCCTCCTCAAGATGGCCTGTGGTCTGCATCTTGGCAACGAAGAACCCCGCAGTGCCACACGAGCCCTGAGGCATGGACTGGAGCCCCAAAGGCAGCGCACACCCTGCTCCTGAGCCTGCTGCTCATTTCCTCTATGTGGCTCCATATGTAGCACAGTTGTCGCACTGAGGCTTGTGCATGCCGGGCAAGGCCAAGCTGGCTCAAAGAGTAACCAGCCACCTCTGCAAGGGTGTGCCAGGAGCAAGTGGACCAGCCACCAACCTCACTCGCTGCCAGAGTACATCACTTCTTCTACCCTAGATGTAGGGTCCCAGTGCCATCTGCTTTTCCTCAGGCCTCTGCTCCATCAGCCATCAGGAGGCAGCCACTCAGGTTGTTGGAATCTGGCCATCCCTGCTTCCTTGAGTGGGTGATGTTGGTGGCTGCTCCACCTGCTACAGGCACACCCTTGCAGAGGTGGCTGCTTGCTCTTTGAGCCAGCTTGGCCTTGTCTTTCATGCACAACCTCCAGCTACTGACATGCTGCTCCGAGTGAGCTTGTCCTGCGTTAGGCGAAATTCTAAATCCGGTCAGGGCCACAGAAGGCAGAGTCCCCTGGGTGATAATCCTGGCTGTTTTCTGCGCTTGAACATAAAATCCTCCTGAAGATGTCCTGTGGTTTGCCTCTTTGCAATCAAGAAGCCCACAGTGCCAAATGAGCCCTGAGGCATGGACTGGAGCCCCAAAGGCAGTGCACACCCTGCTCCTGAGCCTGTTGCTCATTTCCTCTATATGGCTCCATTTGTGGGACCATTGTTGTACTGAGGCTTGTGCATGCTGGGCAAGGCCAAGCTGGCTCAAAGAGCAACCAGCCACCTCTGCAAGGGTGTGCCAGGAGCAGGTGGACCAGCCACCAACCTCACTCGCAGCCAGTCGGGGTACATCAGTTCTTCTACCCTAGAGGTAGAGCCCCAGTGCCATCTGCTTTTCCTCAGGCCTCTACTCCATCAGCCATCAGGAGGCAGCCACTTAGGCTGTGGGAATCTGGCCATCCCTGCTTCCCTCAAGTAGCTGAGGTTGCTGGCTGCTCCACCTGCTCCTGGAGCACCCTTGCAGAGGTGGCTGGTTGCTCTTTGAGACAGCTTGGCCACGCCTTTCATGCACAAGCTTCAGCTACTGACACGCTGCTCTGAGTGTGCTTGTCCTGAGTTAGGCCAAATTCTAAGTCCGGTCAGGGCCACAGAAGGCAGAGTCCCCTGGGTGGTAATCCTGGCTGCTTTCTGCACTTGAACATAAAGTCCTCCTCAAGATGGCCTGTGGTCTGCCTCTTTGCAACCAAGAAGCCCACAGAGCCATACTAGCCCTGAGGCATTGACTGGAGCCCCAAACGCAGCACACATCCTGCTCCTGAGCCTGCTGCTCTGTTTTCTCTGTGTGGCTCCATTTGTAGCACAGCTGTTGCACTGAGACTTGTGCATGCTGGGTAAGGCCAAGCTGGCTCAAAGAGCAACCAGCCACCTCTGCAAGGGTGTGCCAGGAGCAGGTGGACCAGCCACCAACCTCACTCACAGCCGGTCGGTGTACATCACTTCTTCTACCCAACAGGTAGAGCCCCAGTGCCATCTGCTTTTCCTCAGGCCTCTGCTCTATCCGCCATCAGGATGCAGCCATGCAGGCTGTGGGAACCTGGCCATACCTTCTTCCTTGAGTGGGTGAGGTTGGTGGCTGCTCCACCTGCTCCAGGTGCACCCTTGCAGAGGTGGCTGGTTGCTCTTTGAGCCAGCTTGGCCTTGCCCGGCATACACAGGCCCCAGCTACTGACATGCTGCTCTGAGTGAGCTTTTCTGCTTTGGCCCAAATTTTATCTCTGTCCAGGGCAGAGTCCCCTGGGTGGTAATCCTGCCTGCTTTCTGCACTTGAATATCAAGTCCTCCTCAGGATGGCCTGTGGTCTGCCTCTTGGCAACGAAGAAGCCCGCAGTGCCACACGAGCCCTGAGGCATGGACTGGAGCCCCAAAGGCAGCACACACCCTGCTCCTGAGCCTGCTGCTCATTTCCTCTCTGTGACTCCATACCTAGCACAGATGTTGCACTGAGGCTTGTGTATGCCAGGCAAGGCCAAGCTGGCTCAAAGAGCAACCAGCCACCTCTGCAAGCATGTGCCAGGAGCAGATGGACCAGCCACCAACATCACTTTCTGCCGGACATGGTACCTCAGTTCTTCTACCCTAAAGGTAGGGCCCCAGTGCCATCTGCTTTTCCTCAGGCCTCTGCTCCATCAGCCATCAGGTGGCAGCCACTCAGGCTGTGGGAACCTGGCCATCCCGGCTTCGTTGAGGGGGTGAGATTGATGGCTGGTCCAACTGCTCTAGGCACACCCTTGCAGAGGTGGCTGGTTGCTCTTTGAGCCAGCTTGGCTTTGCCTGGCATGCACAGGCCCCAGGTACTGACACACTACTCTGAGTGAGCGTGTCATGCCTGGGGCCAAATTCTAAGTCTGGCCAGGGTCACAAAAGGCTGAGTCCCCTAGATTGTAATCCTGGCTGCTTTCTGCACTTGAACATAAAAGTCCTCCACAAGATGGCCTGTGATCTGCCTCTTGGCAACCAAGAAGCCCACAGTGCCATATGAGCCCTGAGGCATGGACTGGAGCCCCAAAGGCAGTGTACACCCTGCTCCTGAGCCTGCTGGTCATTTTCTGTGTGGCTCCATTTGTAGCACAGTTGTTGCACTGAGGCTTGTGAATGCCAAGCAAGGCCAAGCTGGCTCAAAGAGCAACCAGCCACCTCTGCAAGGATCCACCTGGAGCAGGTGGACCAGCCACCAACCTCACCCACTTAAGGAAGCAGGGAATGTGTGTTTGTACCATGCATTTCACTACAAGTACATTTCTCCTGAGTTTGGCGGCCTTGGTTTTCTTCTAGGTTTTTTATGGTTTTAGGTCTTAAGTTTAACTCTTCAATCCATCATAAGTTAATTTTTGTGTAAAGTGTAAGGAAGTGGCCCAGTTTCAGTTTTCTGCATATGGCTAGCCAGTTTTCCTAACACCATTTATTGAATAAGGAATCCTTTCCCCATTGCTTGTTTTTGTCAGGTTTGTCAAAGATCAGATGGTTTTAGATGTGTGGTGTCATTTCTGAGGCCTCTGTTCTGTTCCATTTGTCTATATATCTGGTTTGGTACCAGTACCATGCTGTTTTGGTTACTGTAGCCTTGTAGAATAGTTTGAAGTCAGGTACTGTGATCCCTCCAGCTTTGTTCTTTTTGCTTAGATTGTCTTGGCTACGCGAGCTCTTTTTTGGCTCCATATGAAATTTAAAGTAGTGTTTCTAATTGTGGGAAGAAAATCAATGGTAGCTTGATGGAGATAGCACTGATTCTATAAATTACTTTGGGAGATATGGCATTCAGGCACAGAAATGTCCTTGTGTTAGGCAATACCATTCAGGACATAGGCATAGGCGAAGACTTCATCACTAGAACACCAAAAGTGATGGCAACAAAAGCCAAAATTGACAAATGGGATCTAATTAAACTAAAGAGTGTCTGCACAGCAAAAGAAACTATCATCAGAGTGAACAGGCAACCCTCAGAATGGGAGAAAATTGTTGCAATCTATTCATCTGACAAAGCGCTAATATGCAGAATCTATAAAAATTTAAACAAATTTACAAGAAAAAAACAAACAACCCCATCAAAAAGTGGGCAAAGGATATGAACAGACACTTCCCAAAGGAGACATTTATGCAGCCAATGAACATGTGAAGCAAAGCACTGGTCATTAGAGAAATGGAATTCAAAACCATAATGAGATACAATCTTACGCCACTTGGAATGGCCATCATTAAAAAATCAGGAAACAACAGAAGCTGGAGAGGATGTGGAGAAATAGGAATGCTTTTACACTGTTGGTGGGACTATAAATCAGTTCAACCATCGTGGAAGACAGTGTGATGATTCCTCAAGGATCTACAACTAGAAATACCATTTGACCCAGCAATCCCATTACAGTGTATATACTCAAAAAAATATAAATCATTCCAATATAAAGACACATGCACACGTATGCTTATTGCGGCAGTGTTCACAACAGGAAAGATTTGGAACCAACCCAAATGCCCACCAACGATAGACTGGATAAAGAAAATGTGGCATATATACACCATGGAATACTATGCAGTCATAAAAAAGGATGAGTTCATATCCTTTGCAGGGACATGGATGAAGCTGGAAACTGTCATTCTCAGCAAACTAACACAAGAACAGAAAACCAAACACCACATGATCTCACTCATAAGTAGGACCTGAA